>NW_004524595.1:14877566-14907672 GCF_000260255.1 Octodon degus | reverse complement strand
TTTGTTTGGAAAAGTAAAAAGTATTGGTTGAATTAATAATTAAGCTTAGAATTGTCTTGTAATATAATGGTCATAAACAAGCCAGTTGTGCTTTATACACGAGCCACAGCTTACATGTCATGCCATCCAAGTGCATTCACTGCAAGAGAAATAAAATGAAAGGTAGTCAGGAGAGGCGGCTGGCAGGAGACCCAGCGTACTTCCAGGCGTCATTATTCTCAAGCTCTGAGAAAATAAAGCAATTATTTTTCATCTCCACCCCAGAGTGACAATTTAATTTTTTAAAATAATTTTATTTAGAAGCAAATAGCAATGAGACAGTTTCAAAACCATTAGTAGGACAGTTTCAGTAATTAATATACTGCATATTGTTGAGTGACAATTTAATTTGCCTTAGTTTTTATCAGAAAGTCCCCTAAAACACAGGCCTGAGGCTGGAGTCCTGAGAAGTCGGGCTTTGCTGCCCCCTGCAGGCGGCTCTGGGCCACGCCTCGACCTGGAATAGGGAGCCAACCAAGCACTGGGGACAGGGACAGAAGTCAGGAGGTGGAGTCTCTGAGCCCCTGTTCACTCCCAGCGGCCTGGGAGGCTTCTCCACACTATCACGGATTTTGCAGACTAGAAATATACGGTATTACCAATTAGAAAGTCATATATTTTTTAAAAAATCCAATGTACTTATTAATAGTATAGGACCTTTGTTATTGCTCTATTTTTGTTTTTAGAAAGAAGACTCCACCGGGGGAGACGCATTTCTCTTTCCACTCTGTAGACCTACAGGTCACACGTGCTATCCTGACTGAACTGTGTGGCGGGATTCTGAAAGACAGAGTGGCACGCGGAGGGTTTTTGCTGATTGCTGTGAGAACATAAATCTATAAAAAGTCACTGACTGTTACACATGAGGCCTCAGACAGTCCTTTGGGAGCTCTGCACTTGGGAGAACCTTTTATACCTGGCCCCAATTTGACACAAATCCAGGGCCTGTATGTCCCGAAGCTGGTCAAACCCTGGCCATAAATCCTCCCCTAGGAGGGATGTCACGTGAACAAGGGGTCCCTGAGGTCAGAGGAGAGGGGTCAGGCAGTCAGTGATGAGTAGCTGGTATTTCAGATGCTGAAATCAGTTGCATTGGCCCTGAAGAGAGGACTGGGTTAGGGTTAGGGCCAGGGTTAGGGTCCGGGTCAGGGTCAAGGTTAGAGCTGGGTTTGGTGTTGGTTAGGGCTGGGTGTAGGGTCGGCACTAGGGACGGACCCCCCCATCCCCCACCCGGCAGCCCATGAGACCCGCTGGTTCACCATTCAGCCATTGTTCTGCATCTCTAGCTGGAGCCGGCTGCCTGCTCCTGGGTGGCCTTAGTGCCATCCACGAGGATTGGGGCCTTAGCAGAGCCCGGAGAAGTGAGCATCTTCACACAGAGGACCCAGAGAACCGGAGAGCAACAGCGTGGAGAGCAGAATGTGGGGGCAGCTCCTGCACATGTGTCAGGCCTCAAGGCTGTGAATGCAGGCATGAGCTGCGAGGAGGGCAGGGAGGGATACACTGGGAGGCCCGGGCATGGCTTTAAAGTAGGCTTGGGGGATTGTTTGTGACTCAGGCTCTTCGCTGATTGGCTGTGGCACTGGCTACGCTACTTGATAGCAGAGTCATTTACTCCTCTGTGTGCCTGGAAATAAGAGCTCCATGCTCAGTTTAAGTGACTCAGGGAGACCCACGCAGCACTGGACTCCCAAAGAAGTGTGTCCGTGCTGTGTGCCTGTGGGTGGGTGTGTACTGGCATACGGATATGCGCTGGCACACGGGCATGAAATCAGTATCTGCCTTCATCTACACCTGTATCTACATCTATATCTAGGTCCATGCTTCTCAAGTGAGGGCAGTTTTTTTTCTCAAGGAGATATTTGGCAATGCCTTAAGATACTGGTTACTGTGGCTTTGGGTGGTCATTATTGGCTTCCAATCATTAGAGACAAGGGAGCCCACGGAGCATCTTACAGTGCACAGCACAGCCCCTTCCAGAAAAATAATTACCTCAAAATATCAACGACAATACTAATGCTATATATATATAGTCTGTGCTTTACATATCTAACTTGTTATCTTGTATGTCTCAGAGTGAGGCAAAGATCCCCATAATTGCTATTATTTTGATAATTCCCAGCTGTGCAAAATATTTCCAACTATATGAAATTCCATCTTCATTCTTCCTTTAAAAACAGAGCCAGTTATTTGTAATGCAACAAGTCCAACTTATTTCTCAGACTTCTTGCAAGAACTTGGTTGCATATTTTTGGTTAGTGAGCTGTCGGTCATAATCTTCCAGCAAAGTTACTATTTTCCTGATAAAAAGTAGATGCCAAAATAATAAAGTTTTTTTGTTTTGTCTCCCTGTCTTCCTGCTTTTAATGCCAATGGTGTTACTAGGCAAGCAGCTGTCACATCAAGGCCACGTGAGGAGGGCCACACAGTGGGACTGGTGGGGAGAGCCACACAGTGGGACCAGAGGAGCCCAAGGAGGAGTGTAAGTCAGCAGAGGGGAGGGCCCCACATCCTGCAAAGGCACAGCCAGATGCCTGAACGTCCCTCCTGAAAAAATAACATCAGAACTCTCTTCAATATGTTCAAACAAAGGTCTCTAGTGCTGTAGGCCAAGCATTGTCCTTTGTTTGTCGAGAAAGGAAAGATTACTTAGAAGCCCAAAATATGAGAGTGAAGTGAATGCTCATCTTGGTTTTTATTTCAGGAGAATGTGTCCATCAGCCCCTTCCAATTTGATGGCTATGTGTGGATGCAGAGATGGGAAGACAAACAAACAAAACAGAAAACTGAGTTTAAGTTGGTGAATTAATCAGCAATTCCCTGAGGTCTTAAAGAAGTACAATTTTTTTTGGAGGGCTCAACAACAAAAACGTCCAACACAGATGCTAGCAAGAAAACTCACCCTGTTGGGTATTAGTAGGGTAAGGAAGCTTATTTAGCTAGTGAATTTATGACCACCAACCAGTGATCAAAGCAGAGTATGAACAGGAGCACTCCTTGGTTGGCAAAGAACCTGAAGCACACATAATCCTTCCTAGAGGGACTGAGAGTCAGCGCAGCTCTGAGGGACTCTTGAACGTGACTTTGCAAAGATGGTAAATTGGTGAACAGAAGAGAAGAAAATAGTGCATTGTGGAACAGAGCCAGACGCCCTGACAGATCCTGCAAGATGCCTACAAACATGAGAGGATTAAACCCAAAGGAATCAGAAAGAAAAATGCTATTCTAATGAAAGGGAAATCAATGCAACAGAGAGTAGACATTTAAATGACAAAATCAATGCTAGCAAAGCCTGGTCCTCTGAAGAATCAGTGAAATTATTGATAACCATCAAACTGACCAGAAAGGAAAAAAAAAAAGACACAAACTAGCAGTTTCAGAAATAAAAGAGGAAACATTATTATAAACCCAGAAGAGGTGATACAGATAACAAGAATGCATTATAAAGAAATATGCCATAATAAATTTAGAATATTAAATAAATTCCTTGAGTGATACAAAATTTAAAATTGATTTAACAAAATTAGAATTTGACCTGACTAGCTCTTAAAAGATAAATTTATTAGTATACCTTTGTAGATACTTTCATTGCTTGCTTCCATAAATAAATATCCAATGAATAATCTTGTGCAAATGGCAAGTTCTACACTTTTCTATGTTGAACATTGTATGTTTTGGCAAGTTCTAGAATGTTCTATGCTTCTCTGGGAAGCTGTGCCAATTTACAGCCCACGAACACATACTGGAAGCCAAAATTTTAAATGTTTCCAATTTTCCCAGCTGCTGATTAATTATATCTGTGTTTAGTTACATATCTTGCGTCAATAGTTACAGCATCTTTTTAATTATCTTCATCCTACATTTGATTTTTTATTATATTTCTTTTTAGGATTGACTGAGGCTTATGCTACTTCTTACCAATTATTTGTCATTTTCTAAATTTTCTATTAGAGGCAATGATTCTTAATTATATACATTATGGATTGTTTTATGTTGTCTGAATTTTAATTTTACTACTGTGTGCTGTCACGCTATTTTTTAAAAAAATAATGTACAGAAGCTTGTCAAATTTTTTTATGGCTCAGCTCACCCTAATTTGATTCAGCTTTCAAAGACACCAGAGATCTTGAGTAGAATTAAGATCCATGTTCTACACGTGCTGATGTTATAGTACTATTTTCATGTATCCATTTTTTTAATCTGAGTTTTTATATCAATTTTATTCCTTTAATTTCTGTGTGGTAGAAAAAGGTCCCATTTGTCAGACTCAGCTCTTTTTTTTATGTGTGTTTACCTTTTCTTTTCTACCTACAGAACAAAACAAAACAACAAAAAACCCAGTGTTCTTTATCCTCCCATATAGGCTTTCTGGTCCTTTCATTTAAAATTATCAAGTGCTCCTTATTTTGCGTTATTCTGTGCACTAATCCCTAGACTGGGGCAATTCTTAATGAGACGTTTTCCTTAAGACAGTACGTTGTTCTAGGAAGATCTGTTCTGTTCTCCATCCCGGGCCTGAGGATTCTGCTCAAGTCGAAGGCCTGCAGTCAGCCTAAGCTAGTGTCTAACACAAGTCTCCTCCGGGTCTCTCTTCAGCTAGCCTTCAGCAATCAGCTGTGCGCCCCGCTGGCCTGTGAGAACATGGGGTCCGCGGCTCCGCTAGCTAGTGGTCGTAGCTCCAGGGCCTCCAAGGCCTCGCACAGCACAAGCCCGAGTCGGTGCTGAAGGACGCAGTGAGTGAGGCGCCGCCGAGACTTCGCCAAGTCGCAGATCCGTGCAGATCGCCGCGTCCTGGGACACACAGACAAGCTCAGCTCCTCCACCCCGCACCACAGGTGGAAGCCTGAGATGCTGAACTGTGGAAATTGAGTCTTTGAAGAGGCGAGTAAATTAAAATGAGGTGTCAGGGTCCCCAATCCAACGATTTGTTGTCTCCTGAGAGGTCCGGGAGGGTGGCAGGCAGGCAGCTCAGGGGCGGCAGAGATGACGCCAGGCTTGCTGAACGGACCTTGGGTGTTCAGCCTCTGGAGCTGAGAATAAAATAGAATTCAGTCGCCGAGGCCGCTGCAGTGGCTGGTTAGGGCAGCTCTGTCAGGCCAATGGGAAGCCCGTCACTCTGGCCTCTCGGCACACGAGGGCACGGCTAACGTCGCTGCAGGCCCCCAGGGTGGTTGGTGTGCTGTTGCGCAGCACCCCCGTGGCCACAGGTGGCTGGTCGGTGCCAACCGTAAGAGCCCGGGTTTTATAAAAACGCATCTCGTCAGTGTCCCTTTCTGGAGGCGGGGCGTTCTGTGGCTTGCAGGTGAGCCTGGTCCTCAGATCTGCAACCTCCCTCGTCCCCTCTGTGCCAGTCCTGGAGAGCCGGGGGCTGCTGAGCTGCGTGCCGGTGGTCAGTCCCCACCGACTCAGCGAAGGTCACAGAAGTGACAGCAGAAGAGAGGGGAGAAGCGCCCATCCCTGCCAGGCCTGAAGGAGCTGGCCGTGTGCGGGATCCAGAAGCCCAGAACAGTCTGGAAACCTTAGAGGGCTCTGCTTCCATTGCGCAAGAGCAGGGCTGCGCTGTCCGGAAACAGCGGCCCCCTCCTCTGCCTGCACCGGGAGAAACGGACTCCGTGTAGAGGGCGGCTCGGCCGGACATGACTTGAAGTTAGTTTTCTGTAACCATCATTCTAAGAGTCCAGCCTTCAAGGGAGCTAACTAAATAAATGCCTATTTCGCCCACTCTACGGGGCTAATCCTACTTGGGTTTCGTGAAGGAGGAGAAAGCCTGGGATTGTGTCGCCTTTGGTGTGCGAAGGAAGAGGACAGAAGCTGCAGAAGTGGAGTACCGGCGGCCTGGTCCAGGCTCCGCCGGACAGAGCTCACCCCGAACAACGGGAAGGAGGAGCAGTCTGGCCTCCGGAACGGTCCTATGGGAAGGACAAAGGGCAGCCAGCAAGCATAGGGGCAGTGGCGAGATGCCTGGCTGAGCAGGCCACTCGACGGGTGTGCACTGGTGACATACAGGCTCCTGCAGTTTGCGCGGGTGTTTTGGGAGGAAGAGCATGCACCGACGGTACGGGCCACTAGAGGGCAGGATTTACCTGTGCAAACGAGCAAGGGGCTCCCTTGAGTCCTGTTGCTGAGTTCCGGGATTGCTCCAAGAAGTGAGCTTGAAAAATTTCCCGTGAAATATAAACCGAGGAACATGGTTGCTGAACCTCTCTGTGCCAAACTTCAGGTTCAGCCACAACTCTCGGGACTAGTCAACCCTCCCAAGCTGCATGGCCAAAGTGTGGCGTCCTCTGATTGTGTTTATTTCTCAGGTGGGGCTCAGAAGCTCAGGTCTGCGAGCTGCCCCTTCCCTCACTGGTCCTCACCTTTTCTCCCTCTCCACTCCTCGGAACAGCAGGTCCGCTCCTGCTTGAGAAATCTCAAAGGAACAGTTGTTGGCCACTGGGAATGCTGGCCTAAGGATTCTCTGAGACAAACTTCAGGCTCTGATTTGGTCTTAGCTCAGGAAGAAGGTTCAGATTTCAGCCTTGCTCTTTGCTGCGCTGACTGGGCTCAGGCTCTGGATCTACTTACTGCAAAACTGGAGCTGCGGTGACATAATTGTGTGCCCCAGAGCCGTGTACAGATCTCACCAGAAAGTACCAGGGGCCCAGAAGGGAGTCTCCTCCGTCTTCCGGGGGCTGCCTGCTGAGCCAGGTAGCCTTTCTCTGGTGGGCCTGATCTGTGGCCGGTGGCCCAGGTGACAGAGCAGTGTCTGGTGTGTCTTCAAGTAGTTGAGGCCACAAGGACACAGTAGTCTTCATTGAAGCACTTCTCAATGCCATCATTTATGTCTGTTTATGTCCTTGAATTCTGTGAAGGATTTCCAAGCTTAATTTTAAAAGGAAGCTGTGCATGTATGTGCCATGAAAAGGAAAGTAAACATAAGCATTAAAAAAATTAAGATGCTAACTATTGTGGTACATACATAACATATACACCATTATTCCCAAGGATTTACAATAGGCCTTCCAAGTCCTAGATAAGTTGGCAACTGTTTCAATGAATAGAAACAAAAAATAAAAAATAAGTGATTTTGTTAATCCTAGCACTCAATAAACATGCTTAGCATGGCAAGTATCTAAAGAAAGCAGAGTTTCATTAATCTTTACTAATTGATTTGATCTCTTGTTTATGTCTTTCTGGTCAGGTGCGTCCATCCCCATGGTGTGAACTGTCTCTCCGAGTGACCCCGGCCCTGGGGCCTGTTCCACCTTCCTGTTCACAGCAGCTTTCCCATAGCCAGCTGCCACCTCATCCCACACCCGGAGGAGGAGAAGATTAGTGCAGCTCCTGGCTCAGTCCATGGTCAGCAGATACCAAAGCAGGAATGAATGCCACAGTCGATTGTGGACACTGGATGCAAAGCAGTGGACAGCGCCACAGAGGAGGGGGCAGGGGCCACACTAGACCTTCCTTTATTCCTGCTCTTTCTTTCCAAGCCAGCAGCTGGGTATGTGCAGAGGCCTGTGGCCTCTGGGATCCCATGTTGACAGCCTTCTCCATGTGTTAACACAAGGCCCATGAGTTGTGATGTGGACCTCCCCATCAGAGCAGGTGCTCTGCCGGGGTCGGTGCTGGAGTGCTTCCTCTGCTGCCGGCCCCTAAACCTAGCTCTGCCTCAGGCTTCCCGAGGCACTCACGCTCTGCGAATGCCTGCCTTCCCTCTCCAAGCTGGTGCTGGGCTCCTGGGCTTTCCCCCTGCCTGGGTCCTCATGACCTCAGGCTGGGAAAGGAGGACCCACCTACTCCTTCCAGGTGGCAGCCTCTCTTGCACCAGACTTTGTCTAAACTGCCTGGTTCAGCTAGGGATAAACGAAGAGTGGAGCTCAGCCACGAAATCCCAGCTTTGATCACACTCTGGGGTTGCCTCTTCTTTTCCCTTTGCATCTTTACTGTGATGGTCACAAGCATCTCCAAGACAAATGGCACTCAGGTACAGCGAAGGGAGATTAGATAAGGACAGCGTGGGAACTAGCACGCATTTCAGAAATACTTACCACGTTACATGCTTTTGCCTTTTAATAGTTCAAGTGAAACATACTAGTAACATTCCTTTCAGGGAATACTGAGATAATTTTTTTTCAGAAAAGCTGAAATAAAAGTAATTGTGGTATTATTAGTGATACGTGAGGCCCACTGTCTTGGTTACTTTTCTCTTGTTGCTGGGACAAAATACCCAACATCCAGAATTAAGGAAGGGAAGGTTTATTTAGCTCACAGTTGGTGGAGGTTTCCATCCATGTGTGGCAGGCTCCAAGGCGGAGTGGCCCAAGGCAGAGGGCAGCAGTTCATGGCGGTGGAAAACAGCAAGAGAGCAAGAGCAAAAAGGCAGCAGCAGTAGCAGCAGAGGGGCAGCAGGCCTCTCTCCCTTCCTTGTATTACATTCAGGCAGTCCATGGACACAATATAAGGAGCACTCACACCCATAATCCTAGCAGCCCTCACAGCCATAATCCCAACACTGGCTCATGAATTAATCACAGATTGTAGAAGCCCGCCCTAGTGACTGCATGAGGTTTTGGGGAACAACTAGACACAAACCATGACACCCACAAATTATGCTTTGTAAACCATGAAAAAAATATTTTTAAATGGTATTTGGCAGTAGCAAAGATATTTTTAGTCTAGTAGTTTTTAATGTAATGCTCCTCCTAAGAGTGGGTGTGTTTCCTGGAAGCAAGTGTGGCTGCTTTTGGGAACAGATGCATGCCCCTGCTCTGACCAAGCCCTCCCAGGCCTGTGATGGTCTCCCAACTCTGCTGGGAAGGAGGAAAACCCTCGCTGTCCCCCAGCAATGCCCTTAGGAAGCTTCTCTGGGGAACTGAGCTGCAGAAGTCAAAATCCAGGGAGATAGGGTTTCCTATGTCACTCAACGGGCATGACTGCCCCATAAACATCTGGCAGTGTGCAGACACAGGGTGACTTTCTGGACTGGAAAGGCCCTGGTCATGTAGGGGGTAGAGGCCAGGAAGCCGCTGAGCACCCTCGGGGTGAAGCAGAGACAAAGTGTGACCCTGCAGCTCTGCTCCCCAGCTCGCTAAGGGAGGGATCCTGAAGGAATCCTCGATCCTGTAAAAGACAGAAGCACTCTTGTGGCTTTCAAGAGTCTGTCTCTGTCTCTGATCATGGCTCTCTCTGTGCAGTTCTCCTGGACCTTTGTAAGTGAGGATATTCATGACCATCTTTAACTCCATGGACTGTGAGAATGCCAACCAGTGTGTGCACGGGAGCCTACTAGTAAGTATCCCAAAGGCTGTGTTCCCTTCCAAGTTTTCTTTCCTGGAGACTGTCCCAGTGTGGGGACCTGGAAATGTCTAGGAAGGCAGTTGGGGAGAGAACTGGGGACACTTTTTTTTTTTTAGCAAATATAATCCCTACAGGAGGCCAAAAAAACTTGACAATTTTTGGTGAACTTTGTTGCCAGGGTTAATCATTGAGATCTTAACTATCTTATAGCTTTTATGAGAATGAGACAGAATTTATAAAGCGGCTGCCACATTTTCTGAATCTTTCAAACATTTCTAATAGATTGGCAGAGTATCAAAAGTATGTGATGTCATTCTGAGTTTCAATCACTATGTTTTTCGGAGTGGATGAAGTCCAAGGGCATAGCCATGGTGAACGAAACAGGTGTGGTTTATTAGAAAGAGAAAGAAAGCCAGTCACTAGCCTGGAGCATCTCCAGCAGAGGATGCCGCAGAGACACCTAAATCCAGGAACTCCCCAGCAGCTTTTGCTGAGTAAAGATTTTGGAGGGCAGGCAAAGGGGCCGGCAGGTGCTGTCTGGTGCCATTTTCAGGCGATGGCTCTGTAAACATTAAGCTATGCAGCTGTCACCGTGGCTAGGCTTTTCACTGCCAGGCAAGCAGATTTGCCCAGGAAAGCAGTTGTATTAGCTGTTCATCCTTTGTTCTCCTGCTAGGCCTCTGTCCCTGGAACTCACTCCAGTTTTCTTGGGCTTGCCTCGGTTTATGCAGGCCCTTGCCTTAGTCCGCTCCTTGCCCCTCTGCCTCCTGCCTCAGTGGCATTAAAGGGCATAGAACCATGGAGTAGGAGCTGGTTTATTTTGTGATACTACAAATCTTTGCAGAAGTTTTTGAAAAAGAATAAATGAAGAAACAAATCTATGACCTTGAAGGAAGGACCAGAGGGTCTGAATAAACTAAGAGGTGGCCAAGTGGGGCACTCCTCCCTCCTGTTGGTCAGGCTTGTGCAGGAGGAGCTTCAGTCCATGCAGTTCTATGGAAAAGAGCTGGCTTTCAATCCATCTTCATTTCATCCAAAAAAGCCTTCTAGGAAAAGCCATAATTCTTTTTTTTTCTCTAAAACCAACTACTAGTTGGCTCTGAGTAGAAAATAGAAGCCACATAGGAATGTGTTACTCTAAATCAAAATTCATTCCTCATCTGAAGCCTCCGGATTATAAATCAAGACTTAGGCTCCTGTCAGTAAATCTGAGCAAATGCACCCAAACCTGAGAGTTAGCACAACTGAAACAGAAGCCTGAGAGGCAACCTGCATGTATCACGTCTCTAAATCAAAGCAGGAAACACTGATTTTTTCCTGTCCTACAGAGGAGGAGAAGCAAACTCTCCAAAGTCCTCTGTGCAGATAAAAGTCCACGTTTTTTGCAGCTTACTGTATTTGTGTGGTGGAAGTGCGGCCTGAGCAGGCAGGAGAATGGGGCACTGCGATGAGCACCCTGAGGAGCGGCCGGCAGGAGCTCCGCTGCAGGGTCAGAGCCAGAAGGGCTGAGAGACCATGCTGCTCACTGGCAGCTGAGCTCCACCCGAGGGTGGCAAGGGTGCAGCCAGCCCAGAAACTGCCAGGGTGCTGGTCGGGCAGGCGCTTAGTGAGCCAGGCAGGTCTCCCTAAGGTTGGGGTGAAGCTTCTGGTCCTGAAGGATGGGGTGCCCACCGCACCTGATCTCTGTGTGCTCTGTGTAGCTCCCTAGCAGGCTCTGGGGCCCTGGTCCCTGGGAAGCTTTAGTGCTTTGGAATGTTAATGTCACCTTTATAATGTAATTTTCCCTCATTTTAGAAAATTTCTTAAATTTAATTTACTGGCCTGTGTTTTCCTAATCCTCTTATTAAGACAGCCAGATGCTCAGACCATTCTGGTTTATTGATTAAACATTAAAAGCCACGGGTACAGAGAGCTCTATTTTGTTTTGGTAAAAGAGCACTGTGGAACCCCCCTGTAACGCTTAGCTTATTTCCTTTAATTGGGCTGCCATTAAAGAAAGCCTTGGTATTTCTATGCAGTGGCACAGTAGGAAGCGGGGTCCTCGCAATGCTTCCAGTGTTGCATTTGATTTCTGATTCTGAGCTGCTCTGTGCACTGCAATGTTTTTAACTTCACATAAACTCATGTGACAGCATGCGGACAGCCACAGGGACTGCACAGAGCAAATAGGGGAGGCAGGGCTGTGCACAAAGCCCTTGCAGGGCCTGAGAACTAGCTGCGGCATGTTTGCTATTCTTCCTGATGGCGCTGGATGCCTGCCGCAAAGACCTTCCGCAGTTGCCTGGGTGCACATCCAGCCTCAGACCTCTGAGTCAGAGGCAGAAAGAGATGTTTATCTCTTTCACTCAACGAATACACACTGAGAGCATCCTGGTGGTGGGCACCCTCCCTGGGGAGGCACCAATGAATGAAATATTTTAGTAGTGCCTCAATGTAACTCCTGGGTGAGTCACTTCAGGCTGTCTCCTCCTAAACAACCTTTTACTATTATTTTTTATGTTAACCAATAGCGATGCACCAGAAACTTGGAAGAGACCTGTCTCAGATTTTCTTTGTTGTGGGGACAAAATACCTGACACCCAAAAGTTAGGAAAGAAAAGGGTTTTTTTTAGCTCACAGTTAGTGGAGGTTTCAGTCTACACTCTGCTGACTCCAAGGCAGAGTGGCACATGGCAAAGGGCAGCCATTCATGGGGCCAAAAACACCAAAGAGCAAAAGGAGGAGCAGTGGCTTCATTGTGTGTGTGTGTGTGTGTGTGTGTGTGTGGTAGTTAGCAAGCCTCTCTCCCTTGACCCCATTGCATTCTGGCTATCCACCCCAGGGTGGGCGTAGCATTCATACCTATAATCCCAGCATTGGATCATGAATTAATCACAAGCTGCAAAGCCACCATAACTGCATGAGGCTTTGGGGGGACAATTAGGCATCAACCATAACAAGACCTTACAGCTCAGGAAAAGAATTAAAATGAACAAAATTCATAGATGTGAGGACAACAACTCTATGAAATGATAATATTACGTAGATAAAGGCTTGGGAAGAAAGAATTTAAGGAGTGTTATGGTGGAGCAGCGGTTTGTGCAGTGCAGCCAGAGGCAGCTGGATTCATACGGACCGACCAGGAAGCTCACGGAGAGCCTGGCCTCCTACCTGCCCAGTCGGGCGTTCTGAAGGCAGAGCCTGACCCTGTGCTTCAGCAAGGCCTGCAGGTGGATGCAAGTTTGAAAACTACTACTGTGGAGAAATTCATGTGAGTTAATGTGAGAATTCAAGTCTGCAGTCTGAGCATTTCGGGAGGCTTAAGCATGAGGACTGAAAATTTGCGTCCCACTTGGGCCATTTAGCAAAATACTACCTCAGAATGAAGAATAAAAATGTGAATGTAGGTCAGTGTGAAGATCTCAGGTTCAATGCCCAGCACAAAATGCAAGCATTGCTCCAAGAACACTTACGTCAGAATGCTGGCAGGTGACAGAGGAGACGGACTTGCCTATTATTGAAAGAAGATCTCCGCAAGCAAAGCACAGGGGTGACTAAGCCAGGAACAGGAACACTTCAGTTCAGGAAGTTGCTTTCTGAATCAGAAGTGGTGACATGCAGAACATGAGGTAACCACCTTTTTGGGGTGTGGGCAGCTCTGTCATGCATCCCATGGTGGCAGACTGGCCTTCTCTCAGAATGTCCACAGCTGAAGCCAGGAAACCCAGTTCCCTGCCCACTTGGTGATGGCACTAGAACCCCTTAGAGAGGGCCAGGGAAAGAATCAATCAGCCAAGTAATTTTACAGTGAGTCCCATGTGCTGGGCACTGAGCCCAGTGCTGTTGGAGAAGCCATGGATGTGACATAGAAACTTTGACCCAGTGGCAGGCTCAGACTCATGTCCAGCCTCTGTGCTGAATGGTCATACAAAGGACAAGAAGCTGTGGTGACCTGAAGCCCTCAGGGACAGCTTCCCTGACAGGTTGCCCAGCTGGATGAAGGGCTGGCAAGAGGGAACCATTTGAATTTGGTGTGCTGGTAGGAAAATCCATAGCCTACTGTAGTGTCTGAGAGAAAGTTCTGCCTGCATAGTTTAGAAGTGGGAGAGAAGGTTGGGATCATTTGAACCAGATGGAAATGGACCTTGGCCGGTATCCCAAGGCCAAGAAAGAACCATTGTTGGTTGGTTCTTCAACACAGCAGGGAGAACCAAGATGAAGACCAGGGCTAAGATGTCAAGTAAAAAAAGTTGTTTTTACTTTCCGCCTACCCCATGTCGGGTTAATCTAGGCTTCCTGAAGCAGTCATGAGTCACTCAGGCTGTGAAATGGGTTCATTTGTCAGGACAGATGAAAGGTGACAACAGCTAAGAAAATGGAGAACAGCGGGGGTCCCAGCCAGAGCCTGGCCCTGCACAGGAATGCGCACGTGCACACTCCAGATGACAAATGCTCTCTTCGGCCATCTGTCACCCCGGCTGCAAATGGGATTCGAGGCTGAGTTCTGGAAAGAGAAGGCGCCAGGCCCGGCCCCTGGGTGATCTATGGTCTGGACCCCAGGTTCCCAGCGGGACTGCACAGTAGGCCTGAATGTATGAAATGTATGAATATAACCATTGGCACACAGAATGTGCTCCCCAGTGCGCCCCAACCCCTTAAGAGCCAGCAGTGTCCTCAGATTATCTGCAAATGTTCCTCAGGGCAATGCAGAGATGAAAGGTCCAAGAGTCCAGCAGCCTGCATGTAGGGCCTTGAGGTAGGGCAGAAACTGAAAATCAGTGTTACACCAGCAGTCCTCCATTTCCTACTACATATGCCTTCTGCAGGGAATGACCAGCCTGCACATGGGGTAGGAATGTCCTCTTTCAGATCCAAGTGGTCATCACCTCAGTGCTCAGCTCTTCTGCAGCCATCCTGTTAAAGGGTCCTCCTCCCCCCATACCTCTCCTTCCTGCCCTGTCCATTTCCCCCACTCCACCTGCTGTTGTCCATACACCAGATGGTTCAGGATTCATGCATCTGTTTCCATGTCCGTGGCAGCCCTCAGGAACGTGAGCTCCTTGAAGCAGATGCTTGGGAAACTTGGATCCCTGTTCCGTCCCCACAACTTAACACATGCATGGTACACAGCAGGCATTCAATGCGCATTTACTGACTGAGTGAAGAGATTAATTATCTAGAGCACAAGCTGCTCCCTGGGCATCGTGGGAAAGCACCACTTACCAATTAAGGTAATGACTGCTCCATGACATGCATTCCTAGGGGCAGGAGGCTCTGGCCAGAGCCCCTCAGCGGTGGCTTCACGGTGGCCCTGTGCCCAGCCAGAGCCTCCTGTGACTCTGCTCTCATGTCTCTACCTCCTCACCAAGAGACCCTGGAGGGCAGAATGCTCTGATCCCTGCCTTAGCCCTGGCCAAGGGCCCACGGTCTGGCAGACCCCACAGTGTTGCCCTGTACAGTATGTTTCAGAGATGGGAAGGGTCTGTGTGGGGCTTGAGTTCTTCCAAACCACATCTTCTCCTGAGTTTCTCTCTGGCACAGCCTCATTCTTAATAAATCTCACACACAGAAGAAAAAGGTCGCCCTGGTCATAGGCGGGCTCTGAAGCACTTAAAGGAAGAGTACAACTCATGAACTGAGTTTTTTTTTTCTTTTTTCAGTTTTACTTCATTGTAACTTAACTTAAACTCAAGTTTGACTAGCCACATGAGGCTACTGGCTTCTGTATTGCACAGAGCAACTGCGGATTTTCAACATGGTTATTCATTGAATTGGTTTAACTGAACCACAATTGATTTAACTGAAAAAGCTGGCCACAGTCTATAGGGCCAAAACCTCAGTACTGTGGAGAGTAGCTAAGTGAAACACCTCAGAATTAGTAAGAAATGGGAATTACTGCTTGTTTAAAATATTTTTGTCATTTCTAAGCATACAGTATATAGTGTTTTTCTTCCTGACTTAATGGCTAGTCATGAATCAAAATGATTTTTATGTAGTTCAGCATTATACTATGAGTTATTTTCAGTGACTTTGTATGTTCCTTTGAATTATTGTTTCATTCATTTTCAAAACTATAATGCCAAAGAATTGCTGTGTTGTATATTTTTATTTCAGGGATTTTTCTAATATAAACAAAAGAATAATAAGTGCTCTTTGACATAAATCTTGTGTATAATTTTGATTCTTTATTTGGGCTAAGGAGTACAATTGGAGTAAGGCATAGAAACTGTTCACAAGCCTTCTAGTACCTGGGAGCAAAGCTTTGATAACATCCGCCCAGCCCCCTTTACAGATCTGTCGTGCGGAGTTCTGGGGTGTTGGCTTCCTCCTGATGCCATGGGACACTTCAGAACTTCCACTGATGTTCTTCCATGAACACTGCATGAGCATTCACGAAGAGACAAGTTAGCAGAGAGACACGGTGGCTGAGAAGGGATTTTAAGGGATACCAAACTGGAAACAGCAGGAAGGGCCTAGGAGCCAAGGTGAGGATCACTTTTGTGCTCCTTTCCCTGGCCTCGGATCAGTCTGTGGCCACACTGGCAGTGTCAGGAGTAGTGGCCTATTTCTGCAGCTCATTTTCCATGGTTGGCATCTGGGCCGTGCCTCTCCTTGTTCATGAGCTCTGTCCCCACTGCCTGAGCTGGTCCCTCTAGGAGGACACCATTTCCCCTAGGAGGACTACAGGCATAGCTACCTGCCTGCTCCTCCTCCTGTGGGTCCTTCTAACCCACCTTCCAACACACAGCCAGAGAAATCCAGATGTGCTCACAGTTCTGCTAAAATTATAAATCTGGGCCTTCAAAGAAAAGGAATTGAAAAAGCCAAACACCTTTTGATCTAGAAAAAGCCTTTCTATTTGACCCTATCGCTGCTATGGTCTCATATTCCTTAGATTTCTGGGATGCAGCCATGTTGGCACATGTTTGGCTTCTAAGGTGGGAGAAATGGGAGTAAAAAGCTGGGCCTTTGACAGCTAACTGCCCTGAGATGTGAAGCAAGACAGCACACATGTTTCCCATCATTCTAACCACATTCAAAATTTGTTCTCTATTCAAAAAATATGGAAACTACCTGCTTGAGCCCTACGGTTTCCCAAGACCTCCATGAACCCAAGTTTTATTCTATAGAGTATGGGAGACTCCCTTTCCTGGGAGACACTTTTCTTGTCACAGGTCACCCATGAGACCAGGGAATAGGGCTGAACTTCCCCAAGACACACACTCTCAGATAAAATGAATCATGCATCTGAGCAGTGTTTATGGATGATGTTTTACATGTAAAACACATTAATTTGAATAAAAAGGATACTAAGTGGGGCCAGTCAGAGGATAGGTCTTATTTCTAGTAGGTGACTTTTGACAAATCACTGCTTCTTCAGGCTTCTGTTTCCGCCCCTGCAAAAGGTAAGTATTGGTCAAGGATGATCTGCTGGTTCATCTGAGTACTGAAGTGAGGTCAATTGATTCATTTGATCTGTATGCTTGCGTTTCTAGTCCATGCAATCAATTCTGTATGATGAGGATAAAGTGTTGAAAAAGAGCCTCCAATGAAGATTGTATTCCAGCTGAGAGGTCTGTGGTAAGATGGACCCACAGACTGACAAATCCCCAAACCTAGACAACAATGGTGGCCATGTGGTAGGATGCTCTGGTTCACATGCGTGTTGTCCCTCAAGATGTCTGGGCTTTGAGGAGCCTCGTGAGATCAGTCAGAAAGGGCTGATGCAGAAAAAGTCAAGAGCATGGAGCTTGGTGTGTTTCCTAAAATTAAAGAGATCTGGGAGTAAGGTGAAGTGGCTGCTGTCCTAGAGAAATAGAGAGGCAGTGAGCTGGTAAGAAGAATTCATAGGGCTGAGGACTTAGCTCAGGGGCATAAGTACCTGCCTGGCAAGTGCAATGTCCTGAGTTCAATCCCTAGTACTGAAAAAGAGAGAAAGAAAAAAAAAAGTCTATGATCCAGATTGTGGTTGGAGTGAGGGTCTAGGTTGCAGGGTTCTGGGTTCAGGGCTCAGGGTGGGACTCAGGAGTTGGTTTGATACTTGACTTCTGCCTGTCAGTGGTTTGGCCCAGTCCTTTTGGGCTAGTGGAGTTTTTGATCTTTTGTTTTGTGTCTGGCTTTGTTTTTGTTCTGAGACAAGGTCTCAATCTCACTATGAAATCCAGGCTGGCCTCGAACTCATTATGCAGAGCAGGTGAGCCTCAGGAAGGGATTTGCTTTCCCCAGCCTCTTGGGTACTAGAATTATACCACACCTGGCAAGTTTTTAACCTTTTATGGTCATTGAAGAAACTGTCATGGTATTAAGCCCATGGGGAAGGTGTCAAATTGATGTAGTATATGACATGGCAATTAGGGGTGGGGCCAGCCAAGGGCTATAGAAGACTACTGTATACAGGCCCAAAGACTTACTGTACACAAGCTAAGCTACTGGGCATGTTAGCCCAGGTAGGTCTGAATATCCCAATCCTGGGCTGATGTCTAACTCAGAAGGTAGATCTCCTTCCAGCAAGCCAGCTGCCAGATGGACCCTCCTGTCTGGCCCAACCTAGTCCTTGGTTACCTCCTGCCTCAGATGGAACCTAGAAGGAATTTCTGGAGGAGGCGGGCCTTTTCTTCTTTCTTCATCTGTTTCCTTAGCTGCCTGCTGCCTCAGGAGTGCTGCCTTGAATGGAATGTCCTCCCAGGTGATATTAGAGAAATAAAGAATCTGGCACTGAGATAAGGAGTGCGCAGTTTATGAAGTTAAATAAGTTCATCTATCATAACAGTTTTCAGGAAATCAAGGGGTTAAATAATCAGCTGTGAAGCAGTTTTGGGAAAAAGGAATACCAGAGTTGAGAGTCAAAGGGAGTTCATCCGAGAAATAAGAAGGCTAAAGAGGTTTATTATTTCTTCTCATTATTTATTTACAAACAACGACAATGTGTTCAGAACCTAAAAATCTGCCAAGTTTTAAAAAGTAGATGTTACCTCCACTTCAGCAGGTTGAATTACAACCAGACCTTATCTCTTCTCAGTCCTTGATTTCTTGACGCCTTACCACTGGGTGAGAGTGGCAGTACGGATGATCAATTTGCTTATAAATTCCTTTCAGCAAGTCAAGTGTTCCCAGCCACCTCCATGGTCATCTACTGCTGTTCTTCTGTGGTATCCCTCCTCTCCTGGTTCCTTCACCCTCCTTGAAGAATGTAAGGTCAGAAACATAGTAGCAACTGAGGCACAGCCCCCTCTTTTGGGAGAAGTTCAGTAAGCAACAGGGAAAAATGTAGGGGATGAGCTTGGGACAGGTTAGACCCAGCCTTGTGAGGGTTGGGGAGTATGCTCCGCTAATGGGGGGCTCAGGTCTGGGTCCCACAGAGGTCTTTGCTCGCCAACTCCCCCTCTTCTCTAGTCCATTTCTCCAGGTTGAGCACCGCTGTGCACTGCTTTTCCTCGTAAGCTTCACTGGAAGCTCGCCTCATTACGCACTCTGCTGCCAAAGACCCCCAAAGGGCCTGAAGTCCAAATCCTGTCACTGTGCTTGGTGTTCAGAGTGCTCCCTGATTGCACCCTTTTGCATTTGCCTCTCCTGTTCCACTCTCTCACTCAGTGCCCTCCTGTCCCCACACACTTTCTGAGTTCCCTCCAGGACCACTTGCAGTGTTAGCATCCACTAAAATTTCTCCATTTTTGGCCATGTTCTCATAATGCTCCTCCCACCTGAGATCCTTAGACACACTTTCTACAGGAAGATCCTTGCATTCCAGTTTCCACAGGGCAACTTGTACTTACTGTCCAGGGCTCAGTTCAGGTGCTGTTTTCCTGCCAACTCTTTCTTTATGGACACCAACCACTCCAGCGTCCTCTATTTTGTCCTCTTTCCCACCACGCTGCTGTGGGAGGCTTTCCTGCTTTTGCCTACCCTCACGTGCTGTACTTAAGTGTTTGCACATCCTCCTTCCCTGCGGTCCCGACAGTTGTTGGATTTCATACTCGTGTCTTATTAAGCACCTGCCAAGCTGTCCACTGCATGTTAAAGAGCTTAAATGTGTTTGAAGAATAAAACTAAGCGAACACATCGGAGCCCATCGGAGCCCATCGCCCTCCACACTCGCACGAGAGTGAGCCACTGTGTCTTGCACTGCTGGAGTCTCCGTGCTGTGTCTTCTGCAGGGTCTAGAAAATTCATGCTACAACAATATAAAAGCTACGCAGAATAATTATAATTATAGGCTAACTAAAAATAATTGTAAACTTATTGTTCATGGATCACTTGTTGGGCTCCTTGGAGAAAGAAGCACTTCTCCAAAGTGCTTTTTGAACCCGAGTTCAGTCCTTTGGAGCTACTGTGGCAGAAGTCCCGAGGAGCATTCCAGAAGGCCCAGGATCTTCTAAGTGTCAGTACATGCTTCCCTTCCCCCACCAATCACTCCCATGAGGGTAGTGTATTTTAAAAAGCATTTTTAAAAACAAACCTACACTTCTGGACCAATTCATCTGCAATTTGCTATACCTCATAGGGCTCAAAGCCCCTGAATGCCTAAACTACTAGGAAAGATTTCTGGACACGTCAATAAAAGTATCCTAATGAACAACAGCTGCAAAGAACATGTCTTTAAATAAATTGATTCCAAATTTCTGTGCATGTTTCTGTGATTTTGCTTTTTAAATGGGCACCACTGGCTTTAAGCTTGGCTATCTATAAGAGCTGAAGAAAAAAGCTGTACAATATTCAAAAAAAAATTTCGTTGTCTTACATTTCTTCACCAATTTTTATTTGAAGAGGTTAATGTACATTCAGAGCCATTACCTCACTTCTGCTTGTAATAGCTTTTTGAGGCAAAAGGAGGTCGTTTATAGAACTTTCCAGTTTTCCATTGAGGAACACTTGCGTGGGACACAGAAAGTTACAGACTTGTGCAGTAGTAGATTGGAATTAGAATTCAGATCCCCTAATTTCCAGGGTCACATTTACAGCACGGAGCCCTATGTCTTAATACAAAAACAAAACTACCACTCTTACTAGCAGAGAAAAACATAAAAATGTTGTTCTGTGTCCTGCTTTATAGCTCCATGAATTTCATTTCTTAACATAAATTAACAGTATTTGGTTCAGTGCTTGTGTTCGAGCATAAAATAAAATAAGATATGAAATTTTTCCTCCAAAGAATAAAGCTCACCAATTTACTTACTACTAAGAAAACTTTTATATCAATTCTTTAACCATCTGAAAGCATAAGTAAACTTTCAGTTATATTTAAGCTTTAAAAGGAATGAACTTGTTCTACTAGTCATCAGAAAATAAAGAAGTAGCACTTGGAAAAGGCTTGTAATAGATGGTACTATACTAGATTTTCATAGCATCACAGACGGTCATTTTTTACTCACACGCAAGGCTAGAAATCAAAAATTGGCTCTCCAGCCACCGATTTCCACTCTCTGATCTACCACTCTGGACATCTGTGTTTCCTGTGGATGGTGTTCAATCTGCGGTGCTGAGGTAGTAAATATTTCACCTTCCTATTCCTCTCTCATTCTTCCTGACTACGAGGAGGGCTCACAGTTGATCCCGCCCTCCCTTCCTCCTTCCACAGCCTTGTACACATTGCCTTGGCCTTTGAAGAAGCAGCTTGTGACACTGCTTTGCTGGAGTAGAGGCGACTTCAGAGTGGTGGGAGGTAGGTTGGAGAGAGAGGGAAGGATTGAATTAGGACCCAGAAATTGTTGAACAGAACAAAATGAAAAGCTGTTCCCAATTTGAAAAGTGAGTTGACGTCTGTTACTCTGGTATGCAGTAAAACATGTTTTCCATCTAAGACATAATAAAAGCTACAAGCATTTTACACTGTGCATTAAGAGCTGCATCTTGAAAGGAACATCTTTTCATACAGAGCATGTAGAATTCTCTATCTGATGATACCTTTGAACATTTTATTGCTACAGTAGATGAAATATCTCACAGCCATGGTAGACCCCAAGAGAACTGGCAAAGCACCTTTATGGAAATGGCTATTAGGGGGATACTGACATTTCAGTTTTCATTGATTTCTATATATTATGTGTCTGTACACACAGTGGGTAAGGCTGCTTTGCACCACTGGGAAGGCAGTGAAGAGGCCTCTGCTTCTGCTTTCTCTGGAGGACCCGAGTGAGGCCCAAGGGTAAGGAGGATGAAATTTGAAAGACAGAGTAGAAGAGAAGTAGGAGCAGAGGATGTTTGTGGATTAGAGCAAATGTTCACCTGGGAACATGAGCTCAAATGCAGAGGAGCTTGGGTAGCTCCCCAGCAGAGAGCACATGGTTCCCGTAAGGGCAGTCATGTTATGCTATGTACATTACGCCCCCTAGAGGTGTGTAAGTGCAATGTCCTGGGGAGAAAAAACAAATAATTTTTAGCTTCCATTGTATAAATAAAAAAAAATAAAAAATAGGTGTCAAGGAGCAATTCTTTCTTCCTAGGCACTTCTACTAATGCCTCTCTGGCAAATCTTTCTGAACTTTCCCCTTAAATATTGCTGTTCTCTTAAGTCCCTTAAGTAGACTCACCACTCTGTGCCTTCTAGCTGCATTTTCAACCAAATGCAGCTTTAACTCCTAATACATATCAATGACTTCAGATCTTTACCTCCATGTTGCATCTCCAAAGAGCCTCAGTCCCAAGAAGCTACCTACCTGTGTCATAGATTTCTAGGTTTTGCTGTATATGTCCTGGACACTGTCTGAGCATTTTCTAATTTGAACTAAAGTTCCATCATGTGAAACTGCCACTTTCACCCTTCTGCAGAGCTCGCTGATTCCCTGTGTAAGCAGTATCCTCTGTGTGGGAAAGAGAGTAGAGAGCTTTCTAATACATTAGTCTGAAAATTTATTTTGCTTAAATATAGGGGAGATGACAGACCTGCTAGATGCCAAGTGATTTCGATTGAACAAGTGTACAAAAAAAGAGCAAACAGCTTTCCCTCTAGCGTTATCTTTGGCGGGCAAAAACCAGTATACACATGCAGTTTGTTTCTACCTTCCCCCCCAAAAAAAAATGCGAAACAGATGAAAGCATTTTATCTAACCTGACCATGTCAACCTTTGAACATTATGACAGACATATTTTATAAGGAAAGTAATTCACTGATTCACAGAGACAATTTTCTATGTAAACTAATGGAAAGACAAATCTGTGAGATCAGTACCTGAACATGGCCTGTTCATCAGCAGAAAGGAGGTAAGCTCATGCATGATCACCTTCAACAACTTTTAATTCCCTAACAAGAGATAATAGGATAAACAGGAATACAAGATGATCAAGAAGAATAGCAAAGCATAGGCTATGTACTGAAGTGTTTTTTTTTTTTTTTTTCCACCTTAACACACTTGAATCTTAATGTACTTCTGTTTCTGGTTTTGGTAATTTTTGACACATTTCCAGCAAAAAATTTAAAGGAAAGAGTAATTGCATTTGCTAAGAAATTACAACATATGGGGAAATATTTGAACTTTCAGTGTTTCATAATGCTAGTACCTGTGTAGGAAAAACAAACAAAATAACAGCAACAAACAAAGTGGGAAACCTGGTAATGAGACCAAGTTTTCCTTTGCTGACCAATAATCAAAACAACAACAACAACAACAACAAAACTATTCATACATCATTAATTAATACCAGTTTAGCTCCATTTCAATAGTTAATTATGTAATAAATGTAACAACACAAATTGCTGATATTTATCAGCAATGGTGTTACAGAATGTTTATGCCAAGTCTGGTATCTTGGAGCTGACTCTCACCAGCTTGTGCAAACTAACTGTGCACTTTGTTTTGCAACTCTCCATTTAGTGACAGTCTCATTGATAACTTGAAATTGGCCATGGTGGGAGTATTGACACTATGGAAATTGGCCAACTCTACCAGCCAGGGCTCATTTTCAGAGTGCTGGTTGTTAAACATTTCCAATATGTCATTGATTATTGCTCTAACAAACAAGTCTCAAATCTCAGTGCCTTAATAAAACAGAGTTTTATTTACTCCCTCAAATGGTTCTCAATATGGGATTTGGCAGGTTCTTTTCACACAGTGCCCAGGACCCAAGATCTTTCCATTTGCAGATCTCCCAATCCCAGGACCATGGCATTCTCTGCTGCATTGTGAACATACAGCTAACAGATGACGGAAAGAGTGGGAAATTCTGATGGACAATTTTGCAGGCCAGTCCATAGTGTGCTGTATATCTTTCCATTTTGCATTCTCAGTCCTTTGCCATACTTCACTAAAAGGAAGTCTGGGAAAGGCAGTTCCAATTTTTGCCTTAAAGGAGAACAAAAATTGTTCGTGGAACAATTAACTGGCTCTGTCATGAGCACTTACAATGACCTACAGACAGTTGCAAGCTTTCATGAACATGAACAGCTTATGAAAAAAAGCTATATAATGTCCCTTAACTTAATCTTAAGTTGCTGTAGTAAGATTATTATTATTACTTTATGGATAAATAAATGAGGCTTGGGGGAGTTAAACAACATACAAATCTAGACACCTGTTAAGCAGCAGAACTAGGCATCAACTTTATGAGCTGATCTACTGAAGGTGGACTGGGACCATCTGCTCTCAAACTGACCATATTGACATCACACTGTGATTCCTGCCAAAGGCAGATGCAGGAGTTACATTGAGATAAGAAATCCAGGCTATTCATTAAGTAGGGCAGAAAGTTACCAGGCAATGAGAGTAATATGGTCAAAGGTCAGAAGTGCCACACTATTACTGGGAAGTCTCAGAGATTCTCCAAACATCATTTATTTCCGGTAAGTTCTGACTCCATACTGAAATTATAATCTTGGTCATTACCAGTCGCTGTATCTACAACATGATGTAACACTGGTTTCAAGAAGGAGAACATATGCCAGAGACCAGATCAAGCAATGGGGATCTGTTAGAAGCAAAGCTGTGTAGATAACATCTATTTCTGAAAGGCTATCATAGTGGAATAAATGCAGTGAACATCTGTTTTACTGTTAAGGAGTATCTCATTTTCTTCAGACTCCTGGAATAAGAGCTACAC
This sequence comes from Octodon degus, assembly GCF_000260255.1. Classification (NCBI taxonomy): domain Eukaryota; kingdom Metazoa; phylum Chordata; class Mammalia; order Rodentia; family Octodontidae; genus Octodon; species Octodon degus. Next base: position 14,883,342 of record NW_004524595.1, on the reverse strand, counting down.
ACTGTTAAAACTGATTATTGAAGAAAGGGAAGAGGCTTGTAATGACACCTACAAAAGGGGCCAGCATCGCGCCCTTGACCCAGCCACCTCTGAAAAGCACCACCTATGACTGCGTGAGTTTTAGGGAGGCCATTTAGATGAGCCATAACACCCTTCTTTGACTTGAGTTGTCAAATATGATTGGTTTTTTCAGTAACTTTCTTCTTGCAAGTGACAAACTTTTGTCACTGTAAGACATCGGGGCGCTCTTTCAGGAGTCCTCCTTCTGCTCTAGCATGGGTGGGCAGTGTACTCTGCTGCACACGTAGCTCCTTGCAACTTGACTGCTGTAGAACACAGATTCTGCTATGCTAGCTCTCAGCACAGGTGCAGGGCTCAGGATCTACTTACACAGTGCACAGGAGCCACAGCAGTCAGCGGTCAACTGCATTCCCAGGCAGTCCGTGTACAACATGACAGAGCTCTTCAGTAGGGCCTGCAGCCAGGGCTGTAGGTGGGCATCTCTTCCTGAGGCCCTTTCCTTCAGCCCAAGGGTATGTCTGCTATTCCTATATTCTTGAGTGCACTTTGCTTCCAGTTCCTCAGTACTCAATATCTTATTATAGGTAACGATTCTTGGCATAAACTCTCCCTATTCACATCACTATGGTTCCTGTCTTGTGATTGGACATTGACCAACACAGTCTCTCACTTGCTGTTGCTAAGGGTACGGGAAATTGCAAAAATAAAACATTTTCCTCTAATGTGTTTTATATACTGTAATAAAATATTAGAATCCAACAATTTTAAGGGTCAAAAAAGTTTCAGGACCAAATCTTAGCCCAGTAGCAAAAGCTTTAGACTCACAATGAAGACATAAAACAAGTTAATCCAAGACATCATTAGAATTTTGTCCAACTGGCATGGTCCAAACATTGACATTCCATCTTCCTGAGGAGGAGGGCTGAACTGAGTTCTGTTTTTTGGGTTTTTTTTTTTTGGAACCGGGGATTGAACTCAGATCCTTGTGTTTGCCAGTCAAGCACTTATCCTATTGAGCCAACTCCCCGGCCCTGAGTTCTGTTTCTTAAGGTGATTGGAATGTTCTTTGCCCAATTTGTGTTTCAGCACTAATTTAGTTTGATCTACTTCTTTGTTAGATGGAAGGTTCTGAGGAAGTTAGCTTTATAGACTACGAAACTATGTAAACAAAACCCGAGTGGCCTGAGAATATTAAGTCACCATCTACTGGCTCTAAGTTTCCAGCTGGCCTTGCTTTCGGCCACTGAAAAAGATTTCATTTTACATTTTAGTAAAATGTTGAAATTAAATTACTTTTAGTTAAGCTTAAAGTTGGAAATTTTCATCATATAGAATGAGTAAATCACTGTAAAAATATTCTAAATACCTCCTGGTTTCCATTTCTTTGGCCCTAAAATAATATGTATAGGTTTTCTTGGCCTCTGCAAGAGTGAATAAGCCAATGTACTCTAATTAAATCATTGGAAAACACATAGAAAATTTCTCCTTTTGGGAAATAACTCTATTGGGTTAGAGTCTCATCATGGAAATCTATAGATATTTTATAAAACTCTTTAGATATTTTACATGTAGAAAAGCAAACCAAAAATCTTAAAAGTTGTTTTGCTCTCTCTTTAAACTGTAAGTACATCATCCTATATAATCTTAAAGAATGACAACAGAACACAAGGAGGAATTAGATTAAAATTTGATAGATTTCAATAGGATAAGGACTTAAGATATTGTTTCTAGCTGGGGAGATGGCTCAGTGGAATAAGTGCTTCTCTGGTGAGCGCAAGGGCCTGAGTTCAATCCCCAGTTCTGAAAAAAAAAAAAAAAGATTTTGTTTCTAAATATGTATATCAATATAAAACATTTAGTCACTATTATAGCAATCTGTATTTGGGACTATTATTATTTTCCTGTTATAGTTCTCTTGGAAGAAAATATTAGAGAATAATGTAAATTTGGAGAGCTTAAGCTGAAATTGTTTTGGAATTATCTGAAAAAAATACAAAATAGTAAAAAAAGGAAAATTATAAATGATGCAAAACTTCACCAAACAAAACAATAGGAATTTGACAATGGTTTCTGTGTTGCATATTGTTTCCTGAAGAATATTTTCAATTAGAAAACATCCAAGTTTCATCATATAACAGCTCCTAGAATTTTCCCTGTGTCATCACATCCTGTCAATGAAACATTGTCTGGTTTGGAAATTAAAAAAAGACCTTTAAGACCATTACTATTAATAACAAAATAAGCAAGTTTAACACTGAATTTCAATGCAAGGTTAGTTAGTACAAGGACAGAGCCTCACAGACATAGAAAGGCCTAGAAAATAGCAGGCTCTAAAGACTGAGTCTGTAAGAAAATGCTAGATTATACTAAGTAAAACATTTTTTGCAAGATTTATAATTGAAACAGATTTTTTAAAAAAATACTTGTGTTTTTAAAAGAATAAACCATACCACAACTCATTCCATAATGGGTTTCTGATACTTGAGATTTTCACAATTATTTTAAAACATGATACTCTATGCCATTTGTCAGGATCAATATAAGTCAAAATACCTACTCCTTTTTTGAATATTTGTTATTCAGTAAGTCTTTTGCACATATAATGTCACTAACTGTAATTTCTATTTTCCTGGTGTTGGAAGTTGAGGCCCAGGAAGGTTAAGTAATCTCCTCTAAAACATGTACCTAGCAAGTAGTAGAAATAGAATTTGACAGGGAATTATCTGAAAATATGCACATTTCCACTATCTCACATTGCTTTCTCTTGATCCGTAGCTAATACAAATCATTTTGGAATATGGTGAGTAATTTGGTACCATGGGAGAATTTGCTTATTTTTGTAAAAAAATACTTAAATTTCAAAGCACTGAGTTTATACACCTCTTCTTAGCTCCTTATTTTCTTAGTTCATCCTTTAAAAAATTTAATGCATGTTTTTTCTTTCAAGTCAAAAATACTCCTATTTCAAACTGTATTGACTTTTCTAATATAGCTTTGAGTCCTTCTTAAAGCAGTTGCTGCTTGGAAGCCTAAAGAAACTTTAATGTAATTTCCAAATGGGTCTGGCCTGGGAGAGAGCAGTTCTGGCACTGAGGTCCTGGCTTAGCGGACTTCAGCAAAGTCTTGGCCCAGGAAGTCAATTAATTTGGAAAGATGGAATAACTGCAAAAGTAAATTATTACTTCAGTTGTAAGTCTGTGTGTTACTTGTATAGAAATGCAAAATCATGTTTGTCCAAAGGATTTATCATAAGCCATCACATTGGACAGTATGAAGCCAGATATGGCTACATAAACACAGGAGTCGCCTTTCATAAAATATCATTTTTCATGTAAGCAAACTATTGATGAATGTGGCATCTATGACGTTTGCTCTTTGGTGGTTGTAAAATTTTCTACAAATGATAAGAAAATATCTTTAAACACATGTCCAAGAAGACAACTTGCCACTAAGGTGAAGGGAGCCAGAGGTCCCCGCTCCACGCCCACGTCCCACCATCCTAAAGTGAGCAAATTGGCCAGCAGCACTTACTGTCTTGCCTCGCATGAGTCATGGGCCTTGTGAGTTCCCTCTGGTGTAGGGCAGAAAGGCACAGCTCTCTCCTGATGCTTCTTGAGGCTGGCTCTGTTTAAAAGTTTTTTCTCTATGTAGTTACAGATTGCTTTTTAAATCAGAATGGATGATGAGATGTGAAGTGGCCAGGGTTTGGGTTTGTCTACTCTGTGGCTCTTATTCCAGGTGACTCATGTTTCTGTTTGGCTTTCAGAATAAGCACTAAATATTATTGGAATGAAGGAAGATGGGAAAATCCTGTTGTTTTTCAAAATCTTTCTTATATAGTCCAGTTCTAGAGTCATGGACTGTCTAACAAATACCATCCAAATGTGATATCCTTGTAGCTTTAGCAAAAATCAGTCCCTGCCCTCACCCTGAGATCCAACCCCAGGAAATCATTATTTAATAGTTCCTTCCCTCCCATCACCACCACTCAAGGTCCTTTCAGGCTTCCTCCACTTTGAAGCCTTCTTCCACGTTCCTTCCTTTCTGTTGCTTATTTATTTAGAAGATATTAGCATCCAGTCACACTAGGTTGTAATTATTTTTCATTTTGTTTTTTCTGCTTCTACAGTGAGATTCCTAAAGAAATTACCTGTGTCTCCTAATACTATGCCTGATGCAGGACAGTGTGACTAATGGCAATGTACTGATGTTAACTAATTAGGTAGTTATTAAGAAATAGAGGCTGAATGTGTTATTAATTTAATTCTTGACTTTTAATTTATTTATATTTTTTATATACAGGATATTGCTACGCAGTTCAGACCCATAGTGATTCTCTTTTCTCAGCCTCCCTAGGACTGTGCGCTAAATAAACCTAGATAAACTCCACACCTGATTTCAATTCTATACATTTAGAATTAAGAATTTTGGGTTTTGTTAGCATATTTTCTTTTTTTATTTTTTCAGTATTTTCAATGAATTGTAATAAATTACTCAAGGCAGAGTGTGAAAGCAAAGAGGGATACAGTTTATTGCCTGGACAGAGAGACAGAGGGCCACCTATTAGGGGACAAAGAGAAGCAGTTTTTTTCAAAAAATACTTATTTATTTATTTATGTGTTTATTTATTAGGGGTTGAAAGAAGGTAAGGGTCACTTAGTGGGAAGATCTTTGCAGACATCAGTGGTCAAAGTTCTTCAGGTATCTTGTGTCTCAGTGGGCAAAGTCCTTGAGGTGTCAGGCAAAGTGTCTAGCTGTCTTCAGATGTCCTGGTGCTTGGACGATTCAGTGCTCCACCTTATCTCTTTCATGAAAGCCTGTGACTAGCTGAGTGTACAGGTAACTTTTCTCTCATTGTTGGGACAAAATACCGGATACCCAGAATTAAGGAAGGAAAGGTTTATTTAGCTCACAGTTAGCAGAGGTTTCAGTCTATACTTGGCTGACTCCAAGACTGATTGGCACAGGGCAGAGGAAAGCAGCTCACGGTGGCAGAAAATGGCCAAGAGCAAAGGGAAGAGAAGCATCTGTAGCAGCTGGTCAGCCTCCTTCCCTCCCTTGTATTATAAACAGATTATCCAGCCCTGGTTGGGTGTAGCAATCATGCCCATAATTCCCACATTGGGTCATGAATTCATCACAAAATATAGAAGCCACCCCAATGACTGCATGAAGCTTTGGCGGAGGGGACACCTTGACATAAACCATAACACTGAGTCTTCACCGAGAACAATGCTACTGCTGGTTGGATGCTGGGAGAACCACTCGGAATAAGCCTGACTTAAATATGTACAAGTTAAATGTTGTTTCCTTTTTCCAACAGTATCATTTTTCTATTGTAATAATTGCGATTCAATGCTATGACACAAAATATAATAAGATATTTTAAATAGAGGGAGGAAATGGTACATAATTTAATATCCTAATATCTCTACCAATGTACATTTGGAGTGTATTTCTTTTGTTGTACACATACTTGTACAGAATCAATTCAAAATCAATATTTCCTTTAGGTGAGAAAGATATGGGACTGTAACTAACCACCTTACTCAGAAATCGGTCACCATAGAGGAAGAAACAGATCAATGTGGATCGTAATTGGTATGACTGTGTTTGTTGCCTGTAATTTGGAACTTCTTAGTCATTTTTGCATTTTTAAGTATTAAAATTTTCTTATTATGAAAGAAAGAATTTGACTGTGGAAAATGTGGAGTGGAAAAATTAGTATAAAACAAACAAAACTGCATAGAAATGA
>NW_004524595.1:14876152-14877466 GCF_000260255.1 Octodon degus | reverse complement strand
CCATTGGTGGTTTTATTGCATGATTAGTAAGTTCAAGTAAAAAAAAAGCCAAAATCTTAGCAGAGAGGCTAGAGATAGAATCTTAAGTTTGCAGCTTCCTTTTACTACAAATATCATTAACAGTTTAACTATCTCCTCAGTATAGACATTTTATTGTATTTTATTCTTTTGAGTCAGGATCCTACTATTTAGCTCAAGCTGCTTGACTTCACTATGTGGCTTCAGTTTGGTCTTTTTAACCAGTAATTAACTTTTCAGTCCAGAGGTCATTGGACATATATCTGCGTAGAAGTTGACTATTTCAATTAATTAAGGAGGAACACCTTTAATAGTTTTGCTGCACATCACAGATTGAATCTAAGGAAAATTAAAGAAAAGTGTGCCTTCCTCCAATAGTAGAGAATTTCATTTTCTTGTACCTTTACCAATCTTAAATATTTTGACACTTGTGGTTTTGGTTTAGTTTCTAAATTTTTTTCTGGAATAAAAGTAATTGTATATATTTTTCTTGTAATTATAATTTTTTCTTAACTATAGTTACAAATAGACTTTTCAGTCCCCTGCTGTTTATTTGTATCTTTTCTAATTTTTCCTGAAATTAGTTTAATAAAATACACACTGGGGTCCAGGGGAGATAGCTCAGCAAAGTAAGTGTTTGCCTGGCAAGCACAAGGTCCTGAGTTTGATCCCTGCTCCCACAAAAAAATAATAATAACATGTACAATAGGAAACATATTAAAAAGATAAAATATCTCCCTTTCTCATTTCACTATTTCGTCTTTCTAAAAGTAAACATTGTCAACTGTTTTGAAAGATCCTTCCAATAGAAAGGTAATACAGCTGCATATGCGGAGCTATTTGTTTATTTTTATTTTTGTGGTGCTGTATCTCCAACACCAAGATCCCTTTTTAAAATGTATGTAGCATGTTCTGATCATGTCAACTATGCTGAACTGCACTTTAGTCCTGTGAGACCTTACACACCTCTTCCTTATCACCACATATATGAATCGGTCCCATTGTGTTTAATAACTTTCAGGAACACCACAAGTTTTGAAAACATGCTAGCTTAATTGGTGAAAGTGGTTTCTCACTGTTTTAAAGTTCATATTATTTTGATTTTTTAGTGTGAGTGAGCTGACATTCATTTTCAGATAGCTATTTCCTACTGTATTTCATTGCTTCATGATCTTTGTCCATCGTGTGTCAGGTGTAAGTTCCTGTAAGAGCCGTTTGGCTAGATTCGACCTCACAGAGATTATGGAAGGGAGCGCTGGCGCATGGTCCTCTTGCTGATGCACGGTCCTCTCGCTG
>NW_004524595.1:14860672-14876052 GCF_000260255.1 Octodon degus | reverse complement strand
GGTCCTCTTGCTGATGCACGGTCCTCTTACTGCAGCCCAGCATCCTGCTGACCCACACTGAGCTGATCTTGTGGTGGGACAGGCAGGCCTGGGCAGAGACTGCCACTGGAAGCCCACGGTGGTTCTCTTTCCTTTCTGAGCCTTGCCAGCAGCACAAATTTAAAAAGTCACATAAGCACATTTTGCTAAAAAAAATCTTCAAACAAAAACATCTTAAAGGCTCTGAGAGAGCTAAAACAAACCAATAACAGCAGTGAGAGATCATTCTTAAGCAAGAAAGACTGAACAATTTGCACATAAGTCCTGGAACAACCCGAGAGGGCCCATTTCACAGCTTCTACGTATCACAGTGGGAGTCAAAGCCTTAACAATTAGCTGAGAAAAAAATAAAATTCATGGAGACTAGAAAGAAGTTAAATGATCTCTTTTAACAGATGATGTGATTTTGAGTACAGAATGTGCCAAAAATCACACACATGCACATACAAGTACACACACATATTACTTTAATACATGAGTTCAGCAGAGACATGGGATATAAATTTAATACAGAAAAGATCAATTACATTTCTATTCACTAACAATGAACAACCTGAAAATAATATTTTAAAAATTCAATTTATTATTTGTTTTTGCGGGATCGGGGATTGAACTCAGGGCCTTGAGCTGCTAGGCAAGCTCTTATCCTACTGAGCTATCTCTCCAGCATGAAAAAGAATAAATTTCTTAGCAATTAACTAAAGAGGTGAATGACTTTGCTACTAAAACAGCAAAATCTTATTTGGAGAAAAATTAAGTAAGCATAAATAATGTATATTATGTTCATTGACTGGAAGACTTAGTGTCAAGATGTCAACATTAATCAATTTATTATTTTAGTGTAATTCCTACCAAAATCCCAAGGATTCTTTTTGAAGCAATACAAAAGCCTATTTTAAAATTCATGTAAAATTTTATAGAAACATGATGAGCCCAAACACTATCAAAATGGAAGAAAAACTGAGAGAATACATCCTAATTAATTTAAAGGTACATTATCAAAACAGTATGGCATAATGAGGATAAAAACTGGCATAATCATAAGCTATACATACAGCTTTGTTGTACAGTGGCCATATCCTAGCCAGGGAGGCCATTTGGAGCCACAATTATTGCTAATTAAAACAGAGACATAAAGACAGAATAAAATGGGAAGCCAGAAATACATTTTGCCATATTTAATCAAATGGTGCTTATATTTAGTCACTTTTAGTTTTTATATTTAGTCAAATGGCAGAAGGTCAAGAAGACAATTCAATGGAAAAAGTTTTTTCAACAAATGATACTGAGAAGTCTGGATAAACAAATGCAAACTAAAGAAATTCCTAATACCATATCCAAAATTGACTCACCAATGGGGTTGTAGCCTAAGGGCGAGACTCAAGCCTATAGACCTCTTACCTAGGTACGTATGGAAGAGGTTTCACCATGCTGAATCTGGAAATAATTTCTTGGATGTGACACCAAAGGTACATGTAGCAAAAGAAAAACCAGACAAATTTAACTTCCAGAAAACTGAATGTTTATGCATCCAAGATGCTACCAACAAAATAAGAGGGCACCATACAAAATGAGAGAAAATTTCTGAACATTCTATACCTTTTGATCTCATGGGAAGACTAAACAGAGCAGTCCTGAAACTCAGGAAAAATGACAACAAATAAATACATTAATGATAAGATAGAGTGGAACATGCTAGGAAGAAAAGCAAGCCCAAAGAGGATAGAAGGTTGAGCAAAAAGCTCAGTGGTGCAAGTGACCCCCAAGCTAGAGGGATCAGGCAGTAAAGACAGAAGTAAAGTGGGAAAACCATAGGCAACGGAGGTCTTTGACCAGACTTTTGCGACCAAGGAAACCCATGTAAGATGGGGTTCTCCTCCCTCTGCAATCATGGCTCTGCATCTCCTTAGAGCACATCTCAGAGACCCGAATGCCTCTGCTGAAGTCAAGTCATGCTTTTCCACACCATGCTCATTGCTTGCTAGAGCTGCCCTAACAAAGGACCACAGTTCTTCATATTCTGGCTAGAAGTCCTGGAGCATGGTATCCACAGGGCTGGTTTTCCTCTGAAGCTCTCCTTAGCTTACTGATGGATAATTTCTCCCTGGGTACATATTTGGTGCCTCTGTGTTCTCTGTCTCTCTACCACCCCTTCTTCTGAGGAAACCAAGAAAATTGGAATAAGGTACAATGTGAATGGCCTAAGCAGCACTTCAGAGGCCCTAAGCAGCACTTCAGAGGCCCTATTTCCAAAACAAGTCACAGGCTGAGGTATTGGTTAAGATTTCAGCATATGAATTTGTGGGAACACAGCTTAGTCTGTATCACCCACTGGATTTTAAAGTCATTACAAGTTTTGAGGAAAAGTGGAGATTTCAACAAGACTGGGGACCAATCAGGTGTTTGCCATGGTGTGGATTTTCAAAAGGGCATTCAGGTTTCCATGTAAGAAATGAATTTTCTAAACACATCAAGAGATATAAGGGATTGAATTAAGACAACAGCAAAGGAGATGGCAAAAAAAATGCTTAGATACAGTATTTACTTTGAAACTGAACATAATTAGCTAATAGATGCAGAGATGAGCAGGGAAACAGGAATCGAGAAGGACACAAGTGGTGGAGCCCCCAAGTGTCTTGGACAGTTTGTAGCTATGGGATTGTGAACAAGTAACTTTGTGTTTGGCTTGGGGTTTTTGCAAGGGGAACAATGCAATATAGGATACATATTATACGATTATTTTATAATCACAAAACAATCATATACAAAGAGTGCAGGAAATCTACCCACACTCTAAAGGCCAAACAATCCTGCTGAGGGCCTAGATCCTAATATCTTGCTGAGTCCAGCTGAAAATCTAGATCTCATAAAAATGCCTCCCTCAAGTTCAATTGGAGGCCTAGAGCCCATCACAATGTCTTATGCAGGCCCACTTTACAGATCTACATAGGGAAAGCCTAAAGGTCAGTGGTGGAAGTTAGTCTATGCCAGCAGGATGAAAGATTTGTGCAGCAGGTTGAGGGATCTGAACTGGAGCCAGGAAGCAACACTCAAGTCAAGAACCAGGGCTCCCCTTTAAAGTACCACAGCCATCCTCAAAACCAGTGAGGTGCCACGCTCCTCCAGCAATGAGGAAAGTTGAGTTCCCATCAGGAAAGCCAATGTGACAACTTTCTCCACAAAGCTGAACAGTGCATCATCTTCCCCTCTGGAGCCAGGAAGCGATGCTTAAGATGAGGACCAGAGCTTCTCAAAATGAATCATAGCCATTCTCAGTGATAAGAGGGTCTTGAGCCCCTCCTCCGAGAACAGCCAAGTTCATTAGGAAAGCCAGCATGACAAGTTCCTCCAGCAGAATAGCCCAAGAGAACCAGTAGCTTCCAACAGCTCCAACAGCTTTCCTAAAAGCCTCTCAAGAGCATCTCCAGTTCTGCCTCTCATGCTGTTGGCAGCAATCCTCAGCTGGGCCTTCCTCACCCAACACCAGGCTAGTTCTATTTAGCTGGGTATAAAAAGTTGATCACCAGTTGGCATACACCACACTTGTCTCTGTGAATCAGTGCTCTCTTATGTAAAACAGCTAATATCTTCTTCACAGACTAATTGTAAGTGTCCAGTGAAATTATGCCCAGATGATGCCTTGTCAGTAGACTTCTATGTGCCAGCCCCACCCACATACAGAGGAAGTATCTTTGGGGTATCTCAGAACCATTTGATTAAGTATCCCAGTGAGAACACTCAGTGGTGCTCTTTCCGTGTCAGAAGTGAGGAAAGCTGGTGTGGACCGGGATAGTGAACACTGGGGACGGCGGACAAAACTTGGGTCAGATCTTTCTGCTGAGTCAGGGTGCTAATGTTTTAAGTGATCTGCATGGTCAGGGAGAAATCATTCTCCTAAACTAAAGGATCTCAGCTCCATTAGCCCTGTAGGATATTAGACTTGTGAAACAGCCCTTCAAAATTGCAGTTGCCTTCAAGTAAAACGGAGATTAGATTAGTCGGCTTGTATTTTGGAACTGGAATTTTATTTTTTAAAAAATGTAGATAAATGGGCCAGGGAGATGGCTCAGTGGAATAAGCACTTCCCTGGCAAGCGCAAGGACCTGAGTTCAATCCCCGGTTCCACCAAAAAAAAAAAAAAAAAAAATGTAGATAATTAAATTAAATAATTCAGTCTTCGAAGGTTAAAAAAACAGACTTCAGATTAATGTTTCCAAAAGGAATTATACTAAAACATTACGCATTTTAAAGTACTGCTGATTCATTTTCATTCTGATGAATCTGAAACACAATCTAGAGAAAGATAATCATGGTATGGGTTTCACACATGTCACAAAATTGTGTCTTATTTATTGGTATATACTTGTGATGCATAATATTCACAGTCATGGGAGAGATCTATAACATCCTGATCATTTTTGAACCCCTTTTTCTCCTTTGCTCTTCCTCTAGTCCTCTTCTTCCTTTGTGTGTAATTATATATATTTTTTAATGTATCAGTTATTTAATTAGGTTCTTAGTAAGAAATTTAGAACACTAATTTATGAGAATAAATTCCATTTGTCAGAGCAAAAATAGATTACAGGTAGCCCTGGAGCTGAGGAACAGCTCTGATCTTTGCTAAAATCTGTGAGTGCACTGCTTTCTGATCTGCCTTGTGCTGCTCTGAAATTGGGTACCTCTCTTTCTCAGGGTCGACGATCTCGCTCTCCTGGTGTCTGGGTTTCTGCAGCTTCTTCTTCTTGAAGCAAGCATCAGGGAGGTGTTTGGTGATTTTCATTTTGCTGATATAGATTTTGGTAGAGGTGACAATGACAAATTTTTGGTGTGTTCTACATAGAGGAACATGATTAAGCCTAAGAGGAATTGTGTAGCCCAGAAACCATTACTGCAAAATTGCATCATCATATTAATCACAGATATCTAAAGAAACATAATGATAAAGCAAATGAATAAAAATGCAAAATTAGAAAACAAGCAGACTGTCTATTGCAAATAACAACAATCAACTACTTTTCACTTTGTCCTTTTTTGAATAAAAAAATTGTATTTACTTAGAAGCATTCAGAATGTCAACAAAACAGTTGTAATTTGTTTTTCCAATTACAGAGTGGTATCCAGTTAACAGGACAACCATTATTTCATTATAAGCTGCATCAGAGACAACTGAAGATGAAAAACTACCATCCCCATATATAACTAATTTGTCCTTCTGAAACTGAATTTGATTTTAGTGTGGCTAACAGCTCTCAAACTCAAGGAGGTCTGTCAGCTTACTACTTTCAAGGGTGGGCACTTATTCTCACCTGTCACTGGCCTGGAGATGATATTGGGCCTGGGGGAAGCCCTAAAGGTTTCAGAACTCCAAGGTAACAAACAGAGAGGCTCGCGTCTGCTCCCTCGGTGCCCTTGGGTTCCAGGCCCAGTGAGCTGGAGCTTCCGGCATGGGTCGCTGGCAGGAGGCTGTAATGTGAGCCACCCTTGAGGCCAGGTTTTGTTTCCCTTTGCCTACAAGCTTGCTACTCCCCTGGAAACCCCTGGAATCGCTGCAGGGCGTGTTCTCTCCCTCACCTAATCACCGGCTCCCCACCTTCCTTGCACAGATCCCAGCGGAGGCCCGAGTGCTCCTGGCTGGAGCTGGGAAAGCATTTTTCACACCTTAAATAGAATGCGCAGATTGAGGGAGGAAGAATTATTTTCCATTACAATATGAAATGTGCTGGCCCTTTTCCCAGAGCTTATCATGGCTCTTGGAAAAGCCTTCTCCACTGAAGTGTAGTCTTAGAAACCAGCTAGAAACAAGCTGGGGAGTCTGTTCTGCAGTACTGCTGGGACAGGGAGTTCACTCCAATGGGAGGTGGGAGTGCTGGCCGTGTCACCCACCCAAGTTAAGGTTTCACACAGCTGCTCACAGTACAGAGCCCTTTGTCCCCACTTTCAAAGCCCAATGGAGGTGGACACGTTAATGGAGGTTTAATATGAGAGTCACAGAGAACTCAAAGACAGCAAAATGGAATAATGAGAACTATCTGCAGCCACTGATGCATTCCTTTCATTATCTTTGATGCCAGTTAAATTCAATTCTTGAATAATTGCTTTAGAAAACAGCCCCAGCTGGGGATATAGCCCAGTGGCATAAGTGCCTGCCTGGCCAGTGAAAGTCCTGAGTTTGAGCCCCCGTACTGCAAAGAAAAATAAATGGTAGAAAACAATTTCAATCTTAGAGGAGTAATACCATACTGCTTAGTTTTTGCTTATGTAATGCTGAGATGCTTTGTGATATGCATGATTCCACACAGTGACTTGAGGATTCAGGATCCTCCTTTTTCTAGGGCCTTGGAATTTCTTACCATGTCTTCTACATTCTATTTGAAGGATATTGTAGGACACTATGGGCCAGGCATGGAAGTAGTGTATCTTACCACAACAAACCATTGGCCAGAAAACCAGCCTCAGGGAAATCTGCAAAACTTATTACACTGCATGCCAAAAAAGGAGAGGAAACTCAGGATCTCGATGAGCACATTTCTGCTATATCTCACTAAGAATAAAAGTGTCAGTGTGAATTGTCATCAGTAAAACTGAAGGGCTTGAGAGAAGGCTGAGCTAAGAAGAAAGACACCCTTGGGGGTGGAGTGAGCTGAAGGAGTCTCTCCTGGAAGATTTTCTCACATTATCTTCCCTATACACTAAGACAAATTCTTTTACAAATGGCTGTAGAGTTTATGCTTGTGCATTGCGACTATAGGATGTTATATATCTATCTCCTTCCCTCTAACTCAGAGCAAAGGAAAATTGCTCTGAAGTTTTGAAATCATCATCACTAACTCCAGGATCTCAATAATAAGAGATGCTGAATGTAGTTGTTATGATGAATGACAATGTAAATGGCTTCTGGGAGAGCAACACCCTTTCCTGACCTCTCAACTTCTGTGGATTAAGTCAAGGCATGGCTCAACTGCATTCTCTGCTTTAGCCCCTCCTTGGCTGTATTCACCCTGAAAGCTTCACTGGAGAAGAAGCAGCTTCTGAGCTTGCTCAGGTTTGGGGCAAAGTTCACTGCTGTAGTTGTTGGGCTGGGTCCTGGCCTCCTGCTGGCTGTCAGTGGGGACTATGTCCAGCTTGTAAAGGACATGTAAAATTTGTCATGGGGCCTTCTCTGTACACCCTGTCACACTGTGGCAGTTACTTCTTTAATGTCAGAAAGCGCCAGTTTCCAGATTCAGCATTGTAGCAGGACAGAGGTGGATGAGTTATAATCATCCACATGGCCCTCTGTTACTCTCACCAAGTCCTTCCTACACTCACAGGAGAACACCACACCAGGTGTAGACACCATTCTGAAAGCTCATTTTCCCTGAGAGCTGCATTGCGTTTGATGAGAGCAGTGGATGGGGTGGAAGAAATTCAATAGAGAGATTAGCACTGAAATAACAAATACTCTGCAAACTTAGAATCTATTTTTGTCATCTATAACAAGGATGGTTATAGCATACCAGGACTACCAGAGCTTGTAGAAAGAAAATGTAAAACAGATATCCTACAAAATGAATAGCAAAAGGAAATTGAATGCATTTTATTTTTCCCTAATTTGCTAAAACCTCTTGTAGGTCCTTTCCCCATGCCAAGGTTCAATTGCTAATTCTTCTGATGAGTAGATCCCTTCACAAGGTATTCTGGTGCCTACTGTCAGCATGGAACTTACATTAGAAGACAAGGATGCATTAATCCAGTAATAATTTGCATAACCTCTTTTTTAATATAAGAACTTAAAAATATGTAGAGGGCTGGGGATATAGCTCAGTGGTGCAGTGCCTGCTTGGCAGGCACAAGATCCTGAGTTTCATTCCTAGTACCCCTCCCAAATATATGTATATTGAAGCAAAGATAAATGATTTCCTTTTTGTCACATAATTTGTACTTGGGGCAAAGGAGATATTTCTCTTGGGTCAGCTAGTTGAAGGCATTTCAGAAATGATATATAAAAAGATTAGTCATTGAAACTTTTATATGAAATACCGAGAGATTAAATTGTCTGCTTAATTTTACATATTACTATCTTCTTAATTGCTTGCAATCCACAGGGAAAGAACTTCAGGTTTTTATTGTCCTTTATAAAGAATTAAAAAACAACCAGGAAAATTCAAAGATCCAGTGAAAAAATGGGCATCTGAGATGAATACAAACTTCTCAGATGAAGAAATGCAAAAGGCAAATAAACATAAGGAAAAAATGTTCAACATCATTCATCATTCAAGAAATGCAAATTATAACAGCATTGAGATTCTACCTTACACCTGAAAGAATAACATTCATCAAAAAATCAATCAATAGCAAATGTTGCCAGGGATATAAGGAAGAAGGAACCCTCCCCACTGTTGGTGGGAGTGTAGACTGGTACAACCTTTGTGGAAATCATCTTGGAGATTTCTCAAAAAACTAGGGTTAGAAGTCATATTGTCTCCCTAGTAAAAGAAACTGAAAGAGTAAATAAGATCAAAAGGTACAATAGATATTTTGAAAGAGAAATAAATTGCTCACCATGAAAGAGCAACTGGGATGGAGGAAAGGAGAAAAGAAGGAAGGGAAAAGAAAATATTGTATATACACACACAATAGACAAGATAATTGTACTACTAATTAGTTCACTGAAAGGAACATTTATTGCTCATATTGTTTGATCAACTTTGCATGTCTGTATCTGGTAACCTGAAAAAGTATTTTGAAGATAGAAATATGCAATATAATAACCAATGTTACTTTCCTATCATCTTGCTTTTAAATAATTTTATTGAGAAACAAATAGCTATGAGACAGTTTCAAAACCGATTAGTAGGACAGTTTCAATAATTAATACATTGATATTGTTGTCTTAATGGTTATTCATTGTACAAGATGCAGACATGATATCCTGTCCACAAACACTATTTGAGAAAAAATCTTTGTATTCATTGAATTAAGAGAAAGTAGCTGTATATCTATCCTAACTGTTTTGAATATACAGATACAAAAGGGTCCTTCATTTGTATCTCCTTTTTTGTTTAGTTTTGTTAGATATGGGTATTCCATTGTCATTTAAATATTGTAGGTACATGAATTCAGCAAAATATTCCAATATAGTCCAGCAGTCCATAATAGCAGTAGGTTTTCCATTGGACTGGCAATGTTAGAAGTTGTTGACTTGAGCCTTTTATAGTTCAGCATATTAATATGGCTACTTTTTATACCTCATTGTTATATTTTTCTGCTGGATGGTTAAGACCAAGATAACAAGACCTATATAACAAGAAATGTAACCTTTGTATCTGACAATGTCAGTCAAATCCCCTCAGGATTTATCCTGGAACCATGTACCGCAGCTTGTAGATTCTTTGTGAGTTTCAGTCATGTGGATGAGTCATGGCCATTGCTTGACCAATTTGCTCTCTGTGAAAGTATCATCTTGCTTTGAAATTATGTTTTGGGAGTCACTTTTTAACCCCCTAGGGTAAGAATGTAAAGAGTTAAATCCAGAAATCTCAAACATCCAATGAGTTGAGTAGTTATATCTTCACCAAATGTTAGTCCAGTGCTTACTCTGTCCCTGATACTACTAGCTCTAAGAACATAGAGAAATCAGCAAAAATATCTTAGCTTGACTGTCCCAAGAGAATGACAAAATCATCAATCTTAATGGCATTGGTTTTAAAGAGAGGGTGAGTGGTAGAGCTTAGATAACTCAGTGCAGTGTTTGTAGTAGTGACAGTCTCTCAGTCCTTTGATAAAATCCATTGCTTTTAAATATATTATTTAAGAAAGAAGAAAAGGAAGTAAATCATTATTTATTATCATCACTATCCTTAATTAAAATTATATGTAATGCTGTAAAAATATCCCTAATGACCAAAGTCAGTGAAGTAACAAAACAATGGGAAGTCACACCCTCAACAACTCAGCACTGAAGTCTCATTCAGATCTACTCATTCTCTGGTTCAAGCTTGGGTTCGTCTCTTACAGAACTTGTCCAGATCCCCAAGTGCTCAGGACCACCATCTCTGAGCTCATGTGATTACTCCAAAGCACGCTGGCCTTTCCCAGCAGAGAGGTTCCCTCTTGTTTTCCCCTCTTTGTCTTTCATGGCACTCTCCAATCCTGGGCACTTTCTGCAGACTCCACTTCTTCCCACCTCACTTTTCTCTGTCCACACCAGAAGCCTCTGCCTGCTAGCTGTGAGGCCCCTCTTCCCAGCATCCTCCTTCTCCATCCATCTCTACAGAGCAGTGGTCATCATTCCCTGAGCATCAGCTGTGCTGTGGGGCTCAAGGCTTCCCAAGGAACATGGACCTCCTCTCATTTGTCCCTTCCCACCTTGCCATCTGCACTCAGCTGCAGTGGGCAGCTTCCTGTATCCTGAATGCACTGAGATGGTTCTAGCTTTGGGGCTTGTGCTTCAGAATTTCCTGCCTGAAAACACTGGACCTACTTATCTTTCAGGTTTACATTTAGGGGTTCAGTTCTCACATTCCCTCTCATTTTATTTTTTTAAATTTTCAATGCAATTTATTCTGACACACCATATCCATGGAAGTCCTTATTTTATTTATTTATTTTTATCTTGTTTTAAGGAGACTAAAAATAATAAAAAATTTTAGAAATGATACAGATTTCACTAAGCAAAATGATAGGAATTCAACAAAGGTTGTTACATTGCACATGGTTGTCCTCAGATTAGCTGTTTGCATTACCGGGTAGAAGCATCAACATCCCTTCTTGGTGGTTGTCTCCCATTCCTCAGGCTAAGTCACCAGCCGCTACCTACCCACTGCCCCAGCATCCTGCTCCACTGTTCTATGTTCTGTGAACAACTAACACAGTCTGCGTCCAGGGTTCCCTGCTTATTGTATCTGCCTCCCCTCCCTAGAATGTAAGTCTCATAAGAACAGGGGCCTAGTGTGCATCCCTCAGTAGATAGTTAATGAGTATTTGTTCAGTGACTAATTAACAAATCTCATATTCCCTATTAATTAAACGTATTGCCTATATCTTTTAATGCAGTAATCTTTTTGAGGTCATAATTTCACTGTCCTCCAATGCAAAACAATTTTCAGCATATACAATTGCCCTCCATAAATATAAATAAATATCTCTATATATATTATGTTTTTTTTGAAAGAATAATGAAGAATAGTTTTTTAGGGGTCTCAGTTACTTTACTCTTGTTGCTGGGACAAAATACCTGACACCCAAAATTAAGGAAGGAAAGGTTTATTTAGCTCACAGTTGGTGGAGGTTTCAGTCCATACTCAGCTGGCTTCAAGGCAGAGCAGCAGATGGCAGAGGGCAGCCCTTCATGGTGTCAGAAACCAGCAAAAAGCAAAGGGAAGGGCAGCACCTGCTGCAGCTCACAAGTCTCTCAACCCTCCTTACATTTGTATGCAGATTATCTGTCCCAGGGCATATGTGGCACCCTCACCCATAATCCCAGCAGCACTGGATCAAGAATTAATCACAAACTCTAGAAGTCCCTCCTGCCCCATGACTGCATGAGGCTTTGGGGGGACAACTAGACACAAACCATAACACTAGGATTGCTACTGGATGCCATTTGGGTGTGTCTTACAATTTGGAGGCTTGATCTTTAGCTCACGGTCATTCTGTTCTTTCTTTGATGAATCTGACGCAGTGTGTAGAGTGTGCTTCCCATCCCCCTTCAGTAAACAAGCGTGGAACTGTGGAAGAAATCTAGTATAGACATCTCTCTGCCTTCTTGATTCTGCTCCTACTTCCAAGCGTCTTACACAGCCCAGAGAATTCCACCCCACAATTGCTTCCAGAGTCTTATCTGTGCAAAAAGAAAACAAACATAAAATGTAACAGCAATGACTACAGTCTGGACAGGCACATCGTGCTTTACTGAAAGGCGCCCAGATGCAACTCTGAACCTTCGACCTCCTAGACACATTTGCCAGCTTTCTTAAGAGCCATCATCGCTGCATTTATGGCTCTTTTGGTTTCCTCCACATAGGGCCAAAGAAAGTCTTCTTCATATCTCTTTGGCTGTCAGTGCATCCCTGGAACCAGCAGGATTTGTGAACAAAGTCCCTGAGGAGACTATGGCAGGAGAACCTGGTCAGACAGACGCTGCTCTCTGTGTGAAGTAATCCTATCTGTGTGTGCTCTAGTCTTAATGCTGACCCTCATTAATCATGGCTTTGGTTCCCTTAGACATTCCAGAGCTGATCTATTCCTCTTTTCCCCTGAGCAGCAATCTATATAGACCCCAGAATAAGTTATTTATTCCTGAAATGATGTGGCCTGGCATCTCACAGCCTCTATAACCTCCTGTGTATGAGAGAGAAATGAATGACTTGGGCAACTTCAAAGTGTTGTTTTACTTTCCATATAGTCATTAGCTTTAAATGTTCCCAAACTAATAGTCCAAGACGTTGTAAAGAGGTAATAAGTTCAAAGGAATATGAAACATAAAGCAGAACTCCAGAGTCATTTGAAAGTATTTTCTCTAAGTGTGTGCAAGCTTTCAAGGCTGCGAGGCAAAGGAGCCTGGATCGGCATTTTGGCCGGTGCTGAAAAGACTTTTCCTCAAGTGGAGTCTGCGAGCCAGTTGCCAGCCCGACCTCTGTGAGAGCAGAGGTAAGGACTTGGAGACGCTGCCATCCCAGGGAATGCAGCACTTAGCTGGCTCGCTCCACCTTCAATTAAAGGCCAATTTGTCTCTTTCTTGAAAACTCTTCTCTTGTTTGGATCTGGGTGCTCTGGGTCACTTAGGGAGGGTTGGTCTCATACTCTACAAAACAGGGTGTTTCTGTGTAGGAGAAAATTGCAAGTGGATTAAGTTATATAAACTGAAGATCTGAATTCCCATTAGAAAACCTTTACTCATTGAATCAAATGGAGTGTGGAACAGAGGTCAGGACACTCCATCTTCCCAGAGATAGAACAGCTAAATGCCGTCCTTCTTTCTGTATCCTTTTCCAAAGCCCAAGGAGAAGGAGCTTCCACATTTCTCCCCTTGTCCAGGTGGCTCTCTGTGGACCTGGATCTCTGCTGGTGCTCCTGATATGCCTTCTTAGTTTCTCATCCCCTTGGACATCACTGCATTTTGCATTGTAGCTTCTCAGGTGTGCCTGGATTGAGAACCCGAGAAAGAGCACAAGTGATGCTCACATGAATAGAAATGCAGTGGGATTTAAGACTGCTCAGACCATTCTATCTTCTGTATATTCATTTCTTTCTCTTTCTTTCCATGCAGATTTATGTTTACACCATCATAATCACAAACAGCCAACTAAGTTTCACTTCACGAGAATTTATTTACTTTCCTCTTACTGGATACGTGCATGATTTTCAAGTTTTTCACTACTATGAATAAAAACAGCCAGAAGTATTTTTGAGCATGGATATCTTGGCACCTCTGAGGTGCTTATGTCATCAGGACTGAGTCTTTCTAACAAGATTATTAGGCAGAAGGCTGTAAATATTTTTATGGTTGCGTGAGTTGCTATGCAGTTGGCTTCCTTTGCTTCAAGTGTTTACCTGGCACGGTTGATGACCCACTTCTTCACATCCACTATAGGCCTGATAACGAGGAAAACTCTAGGCATCCTGGGAATATTGAACTTTCATAGGCACTGACCCAAATGAAAATTTAAGACAATATAACTTCAATAAAATGGAATATGATATAGAGATACGTCCAGATGATTCTTTTTTTTATTTTTATTTATTAGAGAGAGAGAGAGAGAGAGAGAGAGAGAGAGAGAGAGAGAGAGAGAGAGAGGTGTGTGTGTGTGTGTGTGTGTGTGGCCAGCTCAGCCCACCAGGGGGCGGGGCCGGCTGGCATGTGGTGCTGGGGGATTGAACCAGGTCCCTGATGCCTTGCCAAGCTTGTTCTAAGTAGGTGCTTTAGACCACTGAGCCATCTCTCCAGCCCCCAGATGATTCTTGGTTTCATTGCATTTTTAACAATTATCTTCCTCCCCGAAAGTTATGATTATTATAAAAAGAAATACACTACTTAATCTAAAATTTTTCAGAATTTTTTGGCAAATAAAGTAAAATTTATCTCTATTGTTGCCACCTGAAAAAGATAACAATATCTGGAGTAATTCAGATTATGGCTCAGGGCACATAATTTAAAAACAAAAATACAGTCAAATAACATACCAAGATTTAATCTACTTTTTAACTAAATTTTATAATATGAACAATAAGCACATAGTGGACATTTTTCCACAGTCGATTTTAATGACTCTTTGAATTTATTATAAGAAACTATCAAATCGCCTGTGGTTAGCCATGTAACTTATTTCAACTGTTATTCTCTCACAATTAAAGTCCTCATCACTGCCATCCTAGCACCTATTTCTTAGGATGAAACTGTTACATGGCCTGAAGATAACTTTTAGGAGAGAGGTTCTAGCTTAAAGTGTAGCATCTGTGTTAGATCCTCACAGATAAGTTATTCGGAGGAGAATATTCCAGAACTGTGGCCAGTATTCACCTCTTTTTGGGACATATCATCGTTGTAAAAATATTCTTCTCAGATTTGAGGAGTAAACACCATGTGACCTGACTTTAGCTTGCGTTCTTGATGATCGGTACATCTAGCCATCCATTCTCCTTTATTTAATTTTTCCTTGGATATTTGGAGCTTGTGTTAATTTCCTTTTATATTTTCCTGCTGCTGACTTTTCTTCTATTCACACTTGTGAATGTGGATGAGGCAGTGTGTGTTCCAAATGATTTCTTGAATGCTCTGTGAATAGCATGGGCTCCAGATCGAGGTTGCTTGTACCTTGGTCTCTTCCCTACAGGAATCTGGCCTGGGACAACTTCTCTGTCTCACTGCACTGAGTCCCTGATAGAAGTGAGAGTGAGGACGTGGAACACCCTGACCACATCTGCAGTTAGGGACAGACCTCTGGGTTCAGAGGATAAGAGGATGGCAAGGCCTAAACATGAACTTGTACTGAACCATAAACATCCTTGAGAGCCAGTGATTCCAGACTCTCTCCTGTCAGCAGTAGTGAGCCACTGAGGCACTCTGAACAAGGTGAAAAGAAGAGCTGTACCTCCAGGTGGAGCCCAGCCCCTGTGCCAGTGGGGAGAGCCCATGGTCCCTAAGGCAGATGCAAGGAAGGATGCTTCTTTGTCTTCACTAATATCTCATAGGCATTGTATTTGGGAAAGAGGGGAATAGGGGTATTGGGGAGAGGTTGGGGGGGACACAGGTAACATGGAAGTGAGTGGGGGGCTGTGAGAGGGTGTCAGGTACAGAGTCAAGAGCCTCAAACTCCCTGACGCCTCCAATCAACCGAAAAAGCTTAAAAAAAAAAAAAAAA
>NW_004524595.1:14857559-14860572 GCF_000260255.1 Octodon degus | reverse complement strand
AAAAAAAAAAAAAAAAGGAGGTGAGGGTAATAAAAAAAAGAAAGCAAAAAGAACAGACAAAGGAAAACTAACAATAAATAAAAGAATGCATGTGTTTGGGAGACTATCCAGAAGGTGGTGCCATTGTAACACGTCCTGCGCTTGAGACTTCAGGAATTTGAGGTTTGGGTGTAAAGTCCTTTGTGAAAGCACACCTATTGTGAAGGGTTCTGAAGTGTTCCTGTGGACTAGACTGCGACGGCTCCTTCTCAGAGCTGAAGAAGCTCTTACTTACCTATGAGTCCCTTCCTACTGTGTGTGCATGTCTGACTATGTAAGTCCTTTCACTAAGTTTCAGTTGGTTTCTTCAGTTTTACCTTTTGCAAGTGAGAAAGCCCAAGCAATTAGTTAATCATTTTCTCCCATATAATTCTCCATACAGGGTAGTGATAGTGACAAAATATTAATTACTCAGTATCCTGAGAGACATGAGAAGAGTCAAGAATTTCTCTATTATTATAAAATGGAATCACTCCATTATTTTAACTTTTTTGGTCATTTTTTGTTACTTGATTCAATTTGTTAGAAACTTCTCCACTGACATGAAAATAAAGATTCTGGGTAAAACAGAAGTTCAAATGTGCTCTGCAGAACTGTCCATGGGCACCCTGATGGGCAGCGAGGCTCACCTCTGTAGATGGGATTCTGGCAGCAGGGAAGAGAGGGCTGATGGTCAAGATGTTCTGGTTCAGAAGTTAGAAAATAAATAATTCCTGAGAGGAAGGATTCTTCAGCTCCAGGCAGCTGATACAGCAATAAAATAAATAGGCAGTAAAACACACTTCCTGTTTTGAGAGTTCACATTTCATATTGGCAAAGCGCATCTCTTAAATTTGATCTCATGCTTCCATAAATAAATCTGGCACCTTTTAAAACATTTTTCCATCTGCTTCAGGATGAGGAGCGTATTATTGAGTACACCTCGGGGAGTCCCAGAAATGAGGAAAGGCTACTTGCAGGGAACACACCACTGCAGTTGGTTTGGCCCGGAGAAGCAATCACGAGACTGTTTGTGGTCAGACCATGGTTAACCATCATTCTGCTGGTGCTTCCCACCCTGTCCCCCCACTGGAGGTCTTTGGGGTCAAGGTCTCGCTCCAGGAGGAGCCAGGAATGATCTCATGTTGCCTCGGGGTTGGGCACAACTGCAGTGCTCCCTGATGCCCAGGCAGTTCTCCCGCTCCTGAGACTGTTGTTCCAGTAGAGCATGAATCTGATTTCCTAGGACTCGGAGCAAAGCCCATTGTGCACTTGTTTTAGAGGTCTGGTGTGCAGACTCTAGAAAGTTCACTGGGGCTGGCTCCCTTATCGCAGGAACCAGCTCTGTGCTCATGTGTTTAATGATGGGCGGCAGGGATTGGATGTCACAAAGAGACAATGGGAGTCCTACTTTTCCTATAAACTGTGTGATCTCAGACAGGTAAGGAAATAATTGCACCCTAAGAGAGTTATAAGAGAAGGGGAAGCCAAGTTCTAAGACTCTGTTGACACAGAGCCTGGTGCCAGGTAGGCTGTTCACAAGGAATAGCTGTGTGCTGACTGTAAGGGCAATGTTGGCTCACACTTTTCGAGGGTTCCAGCTATGATCAGCCCTTTCCACAGATGAGCGCAGCCCCTCCCTGGGCTTGCTAGGTGACCTCAGGGGCAGCAGAACATCTTACCTTGTGACTTACAGAAAGTTAGGTTCTGCACCAGGCCCAATTTTCAGCTTTCCTCTAGAATTCCTCTACGTCTTGCAACCTTGTACTCAATTCAATCTCAATATATGTGGTCATTTATTCACACATTGGGAAGACTGCAAGATGCTGCCAGGCCAGCCAAGATGCTGATGGCTCTTTATTGACTTAGTCTGACCCAGTTTCTTAGCAGTGTGATGCAGAAGTTCAGTGAGTACCAGATTTTGGGATTTTCTTTGTAGGCAAGGGTAGGAAGAGAAGCACGTCACCACCTTGGGAGAAGGAAAGAGGGCTTAGAAGCAATGCCTGGCTTGCCATCCCCCTTTCTTCCACCTCTGAGTGGCTCCTATTGTGAATATGTGCCTGTGTTACTGAGTTGGGAGCTTTACCTAGCTCCTTTGTCTGTAGAATTCTGTCTGTATGCAGTCTATTGCCCTGTAGTCCATATGGAACTTTTGTTGTTATTTAGTATCTGAGTTTTATTATTTTTAAATATTTTTTGTTTTATCAAAAATAAAATGAGGGGCTGGGGAGATGGCTCAGTGGAATAAGCACTTCCTTGGCAAGTGCAAGGGCCTGAGTTCAATCCTTGGTTCCAAAAAAAAAGAAAGAAAGAAACAAAGAGTTTCTACCACAGCAACCATTGAGCTTTGGCCATAGCAACCACTGAAGAACAGTAGCCATGGCCCTCAGCTATCCCATGGAGGTGGGCCTCAACAAGAGCCACAAGATGACTAAGAATGTGAGCAAACCGAGGCACAGCCGCCATTGTGGATGTCTCACCAAACACCAAGTTCATGTGGGACGTGATCTGGCAGGTGTGCGGCTTTGCCCCTACCAGTGGCATGCCATGGAGCGACTCAAGGTCCCCAAGGACAAATGTGTCCTCAAGTTCATCAAGAAAAAGGTGGGGATGCACATCAGCGCCAAGAGGAATCGTGAGGAGATGAGCAACATGCTGGCTGCCATGAGGAAGGCGGCTGCCAAGAAGGACTGAGCCCCTCTGGAATAAAGCTTTGCAGAAAGTTCAAAAATAAAAAAATGAAATGAAACAAAATTTCAAAACAAAATGAGAGAATGACAATAATTAATATACTGTGTAACACTGTCTTCAAAATAGATACTCAGAGTACAAGACAGAGGAAAAGTATTATTTCTTACAAAGGTGAAGCCAACAGCAGCACAAATGTTTCCTTTCAATGAAATAAGAAGCTAGAACTATACATAAAGCAAATTAGCATGTATTTAAAAATATTTCTGAAACAGCATAATAGGTAATTTTGGCAATTATTTGAATT
>NW_004524595.1:14853126-14857459 GCF_000260255.1 Octodon degus | reverse complement strand
TTTTTTAATTTCTCTCACAAGAGAAATCATGTGATATTTAATATTGTGGGGACAATCAAAATGAATAGACACTTTCAAGAAGTACAAATCAACAATAAATACATTAACATATTTTTTTCTTATCTTACTGAGTACTGGCCCTGTGCTTCTTTGGGAAGGAGTTATCACTTTCTGAGAAGTTCCAAGAACTGTTCTTTCTTATAGCTCTTGGATTCACCTTTAGATCTCTTCAACTTCTGGAACAATGCTGCACTTATCTCAGTATCTTTCCTGTTTTGAACTTTTGAGGAGGCTTTCACTTATTTTTTCCTTTAGATGGTCTAAGGAATCACCTCATTTTCTCATTCTTTCCTTTAGAAGATCTTATTGATTAACGTAGTAATTTTAGTCTTCAAGTCATCTTGGCAACTTCAGTATCTCTGTGCTGCAGTCTTTTGATTTATTCCCGTGCTTCATTAAGCACATTTCCCCCCTCTCCCTGCACCATCGTCCAAACTCTTCTGCAAATCTTCTGAGAGGCCAAATCATTTCCACTTGTTTGCTCCTCTTCAAGGTCGTGGAGATGAGGTCTGGTGTCCTGCCAGCACAACCTGCTTGATGGTCCACCTCTTTTATCCTTGTTTGGATGTCCACACAGCCAGATGTGAGTTGTAGGAAGGATGGAGAGTGCAGAGCTCCTCTAGAGTGTCCGTGTTCATTGAGGACTGGAGTTGGGGCATTGTTAGAGGTCAGAGACCCATCTCGGTGTACTGGGGGAAACCATGTGTTAGAGTACCATCTGTCCCCTCTCAGAGCAGCCCTTGCTCACAACCCATAACATGCAGACTCCAGCAACTCTTTTGATCCAAGAACTGCATCAAATCATCTTGACCCTTTGAGGAAGATATGTAACCTGGGCCAAGTGGAGCCAGATGACTTTTTATTACCACAGTATAAAGCAATATTAAATGATTTTATGAGTTGTAACAGAACATCTGTTATTAAATGTTAGAAATCTGACTTGTTCAGTTCTAGCAAACTGGCACGTAGCCCCCTCTAGAGAAATGCCTCCTCTTTAGGGCAGAGAAGTGGTATTTTGCAGTGGTTATTTGTCACATGGTTGTTCACCTGGCTGTGGATTGAAGCTGTCCCTTCTGAGCACAAAGACTTTCCTGGGCAGAGGGCTGGCTGGAATATGTGCCACCCTCTACTGTTTCAAAGCATAGGCCACTGCCATAGAGGGAGGCAACAAGGCTGCCTCAGGCAGGGAATTGGATATAAAGGAAGAACAGTTCATAGGTGGACCTCTGGGATGGTAAAACTGACCCACATATTTGAGAACCAGATGTTTCCATGTGTCAGTGACCAATGACCCCGAGGTGACCCAGTCCTCCCTTTGGCTATCAGTGCTGCAGCCCTATGTGTCATACTGTTCTAGCCCTTACACAACTTTGGGAAAGTCTCAAATATTTTTTATCATAGATGATGAAATATTTCTTTGAGAAATACGAGCCACTGATCTTAGGCTTATCAACATTTTATACAAATCAAAGTAATAAATGGAAATAAGTGAGTTCTATTGGTAGAATTTCAAGTTTTAGTCACCCAGTATAGACACTGGGACAGAAAAAATGACAAAATATTTTGGAAAATGGAGATCTTCTAAAATAATCACATCAACCACTCACCTTATTCTTTTAACATCATTCTTTCCTTTACACACTTGTAGACTAATTTATTTTAAAAATTTTTACTTGTGATACTCATTCTGAGCATTAGAAAATGAGTCATAAGAATAAGAAGATCTATGAACTCAAAAAGTTGACAATCTTATAAGTGAGACAGTAGCAACAACGATAAAGGAGAAAGTTGTGAGTAATGAGAGAGTTACAGATACAGGTCTGGGGAAAGGTGGAGGGAAGAAAGAAAACATGTGCTAGAGGTTTCCAGGGAGGGATTAGTGAGGGACATGGGGTTTGGCTGGGGCCTAGGAAGAATAGTATTGCAACAAAGAAAGGCAAGGCAGGTTTGATCATAAAGCGTGCAGGTGCTGGAGAGAAAGTGTGGCTCTAGGACAGCTTGAGGCATGTCACATGTTGGCAGGAGTCTGGTCTCTGAAGCCCTCAGAACATGGAAAGGAACCATAGAAGACTAATTTAAAGACATGAGGAGGCCACCTCCTGATGGCTTGGGTCCCTTTGGCAAAGGTGTCATGTGCTGGCTGTGGAGTCTGGGCACGCAAGCAGAGCTGCAAGGAGGAAGTTGATCTGAGGTCATGAATAGAATAGATGTATGGCAAAGACACTAGAGAACACACAGGCAAGAGATGATAAGAACATGTATGGACAGAAGGTATGCAAAAGAGGGATGCATGGAGGAGGCAGGACACAGGGTAGCTGATGGGATGTGGAGTGTGGTGTGATGAGAGGAATGAGAGATTTGGCATGAGAAGGGCTCCACGTGAATGGATATCCCTACATCTCCATACCTATCTGGAGAGTCACAGCTTGTCATTCCGGGCCTGTCCTTCTCTGTCCTCCACCAGCTATGCATTAGGAAAAGTAAGGTGGGAAGGGAGATGCATGCACAGGCTCTCCACAGGCAGAGGGAGGTTAAATAGTTCATGTATGTGGAAAAACTTCATGAATTCTGAAAATCTTGCTATGCATTGCTGGGTGACGCATAAGCGAGACAGGAGGAGGGATCTCCATGGCTCTGAGCCAGGTATCTCTGCAGATGGAGGATCATAGAGAAAAGGAAAAGAGGGTCACTATTCAGCTGGTGCCTCAAAATAAACTCTAGATAGATTAAAGAACAACAAGAACCTGGGATCAATCAGAACAGACACGAAGGTATTTTATGATTTAATGTGGCAGTTGAGAAATTTTATCTAAGCATTGGGAGGGAGCTAGAACCTCATGAGGACAGACTGATAAAGCTGGCTGCCTTAGATACTACAACTTGTATTTAATACTCTATACTAAATCTGATGGGGAGAAGTACCACAAACAGGAACACGCATTTGTCCATTGTATTAGTGGCATAGAATTGAGTTTTTAGTGCATCAAAATTTTAAAGGACCAATGAAAACAAAAGTCAGTAGCCAATTAGGAAAATGGTCAACAAGCGTGAGGATGTTTTTTATTGAAGAATTGCATATACTTAATGTACAAAAGAAGGTCTATTGTATCGCCATCAAAGAAATTAAAGTAAGGTGCTGTATTTTCAATTAGAAATTCAATGAAAATGATTAAAAATACTATTTTTATCAAAGGGTAAGTGATTATAGTTGAATATACTATTGGAGTTGAAATTAAATACAACATATTTTCTAGTATTTCATTTGGTGATATATATCAGCATGTAAGTGATATAATCTTCAATCTAACAAGGTCTCCTCTGAGAATTTACGCTAAACTATTCATTTACAATTGAGAGAATATAAATGAATAGCTTATTGCAGTATATTTAAACTGATAAACAAAATGGAAATAATGAAATATGCAATAGGTAAGTAAATAGTGGTATACTTAAAATTCTCTTGGACCACTAAAACTAATAATATAGAGCTTCATCAAAATATAAAACTATTAATAGAAAATTATTTAGAAAAGTTTTATATTATTACCCTACAAATTAAAAAAATATATAGATGGATACAGATATTTCTCTGTAAAAAATGTATAGAGAAACGTTTACCAAAAATCTCACTCATATTTTTATCTGGATCTGAAGATTTTGGTGCATTTTTCTCTATTACTTCAATTTCAAAACAGTCTACAAAACATTTTGCCAAAATAATGAAAACTGTACATGAAATACAGAAAATAATAGTTAATAAAAATAAAATAATTAAGAGATAAATCTAAGGTGGGTCAGAGAAAAAGCAGAGTAGTAAACCAGGAGGGAGGGTGGGCAGCAGGGAAAGAAATGTGGTAAAATAGACCAAAAGAACATTAATTTAGGGAGAAGAACATCACTACTCCTGAAAGGACACCTGCTGACTACAGCCCTGAAAGCGGAGGGTGCCACATCAGGCAGGGCCACTTCAGGAAGTGCCACCTTTGCTTCCCAGAGAAAGGACAGCAGGGCAGAGCCTGTATCATTTGCTGTGCGGATGCCAGGGGAGCAGGAAGCAATTCAAGGTGAGCAATGCCGCAGAGTCTGAGAAATGGGCATGGATTTTATAGTTGTCTGGTATCCAGCCAACTGCAGATCTAGGACAGAAGAAGTACTGGCTTGGTGTGTGAGGTAAAGGAGGCCATGGGAAAAATGCACTTGGAATTAGAAATTTGTTCCCAGGCAAGTGGTCTCTAGAAGTCAGCTGGCTCTAGGAGGGAGTCTCTGTTTCTCT
>NW_004524595.1:14838169-14852976 GCF_000260255.1 Octodon degus | reverse complement strand
TCTCTCTCTCTCTCTCTCTCTCTCTCTCTCTCTCTCTCTCTCTCTCTCTCTCTCTCTCTCCACCCCCCCCAAATAGGTTGGCTGAGATGTAGGTGTCAAAGCACTGTGATATAAAAACAGTGTTATAACGCATGAAGGCTTTCCCATGATGGCAAAAGGGAAGGGGTTCTGAGGAGAAGCAGAGGTTTTCACCACAGCCTGAAGAAGTTTGTCCTCTGAGGCTGAAGAGAAGAAGGCTGATAAGATGGATTAAGTTCTGTTGGGTAAGCAGAGAGGCAAAAGGATGCCATATCCTATGGCTTCAATATTAGCAAAAGTAGTGTGAGTTATGCTTCAGGAATAATGTGAATAGACTTTAGTAAAGGATTTGAAGAGAGTGGAGAAAATTTTGAACATCTGCTGAAGAAAACTGAGTTTCAATTTTCTAGGTGTGAGTAAAAGAACAGCCAGGAGGGCCCAGCTGGGACAAATTGAGGTACAAGGGAAGGAGGAATTTTGACTTAGGGTCATGCTTGGTGAGTTACTAAAAATAGACATACACACCCTTAGACTTTCACAATCATTCTTAAGCCTCACATCTAGGCACAGTGATTTTCTTCACTAGGAACTTGTCTCTTTGAAAAATCTTCCAAGATGGTAGAGAAATCAATACTAGCTACAATTCAGAACAGTGCTCCCATCATGATTGGGTCTTGGCTCATGTGAGAATGTTGTGATGGTCCCGCCTCTCTTCCTGATGGTCAGCTGGAAGACCCACTCTTCCTTTCATATGATAAAATGGTTCTTACAACCACCCTGCAAATTCCTGCTATGGAACAAGAAATGAGCAAAAAAAAAAAAATGTCTTATTACTTTCCTCAAGATTTGACATCCTGAACAATGTCCTATATCTGTTTATAACTTATTCTTTAATAAAATTTGAAGCAACTCCTACAACCAGCCCTCACATGAGACTCAGATGGGAAATGAATTTGTTCATGAATTAATTAATTAGTCCATTCTCAATTTTAATAGAGTTTTACCATATGTGGTGCACTGTGGATGATGACCTAATTATCGTCATGTTCTTTCTTCATGCTTGGTTTAGTAACTGATGTCTCCAAGTGCTTGAGTGAGGGCAGATGAAGGAAAGAAGCATGAAACAGCCCCTTCATGTCAACTGGTTCCACATGACACAGCCTGGCTGTGTGAGGTGATAAATGTGTTCTGTTGACATGGGGCTGAGCAGTGCCAATGAGGACATATCCAGGAAAACAGCAAGCCAACGTGGCCATTTCTCTGGGCCTTGTCTCCTTGCCTTCCAACAGAGCTGCATTCTTTCCTTCTGGTTTGGAGACAGTTTTCAGTGTATCCCAGGGAGCTAGCCCTTGTGTTGGCTCTACTTCTCCTTGAATATTAGGATTTGTCCCTGAGGGATCTAAAAATGGTTTGTTAGTTTAAAATTCATTTGATTTCTGTCCTCTTTCATGAAGTCTCCATCTCAGGGCTGGTAGAATGGAAGATACAGGGAGAACGCAGGCAGCACTCTTTTCTAGGGGTCTGTAGTCTCCTATCTGGAGATGCGAGAGCCTGAAGAAGAAGCAATAACACTGAAGAGGAAATGATAACCCACTGAAGTGTAACCAATGCCTTTTATCCAAAAATGAAGTCAAAGAAGAAAATAACTGAGCATGGAGCCAACTTTCCCTCCTGTGCTCTTCAGCAGAGTCCATGAAATAATAAAAGCAGAAAAAGCAAGAAGTCATACAAGATGCACAGATATATAAAACAGAAATTGTAAAAATTCCAGCCATTCAGCAATTATCTGATTGTGTGTCACATTATCTGGGCACCAGCCTGGGCATACAAAAACCATTTTTCATTTGAATCACATGAATAGCCCTGGCTTGCTTCTCCAGCCCATCTCATTTATTCATATAGCCTGACACTACATGTAGAATAATACAGCTGAGCTTGGAACTGTTGATGCTACCTCCCTTCTGAGCTCTAAGTGTTCCAAAGGAAGTGTATTGATTGCTGGAAAGGTGCCTCAAACACAGTGGGTCTCAAGTCAAATCCACCATGTTTTCTCAAAGCCACTGCCTTCTTCCTAATGCCTTGGTCAATTGTCACCATATGCATCATCTTCCCAACTTAAACATTGTGCACAGCCCTGTGTAGTCATTGTTCTAAAGCTCTGATCATGCAGACTTTTTTTGAAAAAGAATAAAATAAACATCACAGTCTGGAAAGACCTGCCCACCATAGTCACAGATTGGTGCAAATTGTCTTCATTATCCCATTTGTGGTTGGAGACTTTCAATGCCTTTAACCGCATCTTCCTTCTTTGGAACTTCATCCTTAATTTCTACCACCCCTTATTATTCCTTTATCTAGTCTCATCTTAAGTTTGCTGCTTTGGCTTTTCCTTCTCATTCCTGTTAGAGATTTTACTCCCTAATAAAGATATTATGTAATATCCCCTATCACTTTATATTAGTGTGCCTAGGGAACATCCTATAAGCTTCTTATTTAGTAAATCTGGGAATTATATTTTTACAGGCTCTATAGTTAGTTCTAATTCAAGTGATCTGTGGAAAATCATTGCTTTTATTTTTTTTCAATTTTTTTTGGCTGGCTCAGGCTGCCTTAAGGGCTGGTGTGGTGTGGCATGTGGAATTGGGGATCGAACTGCGGTTGTGTGAGCCTGACTGGGTTTGCCCAGGCAGGCACTTAAACAACTGAGCTAGCTGGCAAGCCCCATGGAAAATTATTTTAAATACAACTTGTGAGATAAACAAGTTCAAGGAAGTACTATCTTTACAAATAGTATACATCTTACAATATGTCTCTAAGCTGAATTTCTTCTAGTAGCATCATGAGTCAGAGACTGGTTAGATGATTACCACACCAGCTTCCTCTTCCTCCAAGACATCCTGTTCTCTCGAAGTTCCCTGGGACTCTGAGACCAAGTTCCAGCCTTTGGGTGGAAGATGCTCCTAGAATATGTCCATGTGTGCTTCCCATGCTCTTTCCCTCAGTTTAAGTGGATTTGGTGCCCACAGAAAACATGGTATTCAAATATTGAAGCTTCTGGGGGCTCTGGCACCTAGAACCATAAAAATGCCCAAAAGAAATCATCCACACTGACTGAGCTTCCCACCCAGTGCAATTGCAAAACCAAGTAACAAATCTACTATTCCCAGTCATTGAGATTTGGTGGTCATTGGTTTATGCAGCTGACATTTCACTTCCTAGTAGAACAATGATGGGGCAAGCACCAGAAAATCTGCCACTTCCAAGGGGTATCTCAAGGATGCGTGAGAGCCTTTGATCTCCCATGGATTTTCAGTTCCTGTAAGATGCTTCAGCACATAGTCTGTTTTTTTTGGAGACATTGTGTTTTTAAGATGCTTACAACTTGAACTTGCGGTCCTTCTGCTGTGGCCTTCCAAAGACCGGGGTTACAGCTGTGTACCACTGAACCCAGCTAGCCCATAGGTCCTTAAGTTTTCTCCTGCTACAAAATCTTTGGCAACTAATTGAACCTTATGGATACCTTGGAGAAGAGAATGTTTTTAAACACTGAAAATAAACCATGTAGGATTACAAAAGAAAGTAATTTGGTTGAAATATTTCACATAGTTTTTAAGAAGTGAAATTTGTCACTGTTAATGAGTTCATGTAGAAAAGTAACACATAAAATATAGGTAAGTTATAAGTAGGTATTACTTTCTATAGATCTCTCAACATGAAGGCTGACTAGTGTTGATTTCTTTGAATGGAATTTTGAATGGTTGGTTATTTGGCCAATATTTATGTTTTTGATGGCTACAAGTGCAGAAAATCTCAATTTACCTATATACATATATAGTTTTTTGAGGCATTTAAAATATCTAAAATACACAGATTACCAAGCAAGGATAGACTTAAGAAATACCAGAACTCCAGGATATTTGAGCTAGACTACAATGTACTAAGAATTTTAAAATCAATGAGCTCACATTTTCTACATCATCAACTTTGATACAGCTTATACCAGAACTTGCTTGGTAACACATAATTCAAATGACTTATCTCTTTCCACATACTGATTAACAAACAATTATAGAGAAAGTATGAGTTCCAGATGTATGGGTACCCAGAAGCTGGCAGATGAATGATACTTGGCCTTGGGTTGCCAAGCAACTGGCTGGCAGCCATGCACAAAGATACTGTGCATTATCCACTGTTTGGTTTTAAAACTACCAAAGAAATTTGTGGTTAACCTTCTTAACATTTTTAAGCACACAATATTGTGCCACTAACTGTAGGTACTAAGTTATACAAAAGTTACATTTCTTGTGATATAGATCATGCTTTATCTTGGCCTTAACAATTCAGCAGAAAAGTATAAAAACAAGGCATAAAAAGTAAAACCATATTAATATGCTGAGCTGTAAAAAGCTCAAGTCAACAACTTCTGACATTGCCAGTCCTACAGATAACCCACTATTATGGGCTACTGGACTATATTGGAATATTTTGCTGAATTCACGCACTTACAATATCTAAATGACAATGGAATACCCGTCTCTGACAAAACTAAACAAAAAATGTGGGATATAAATGACCATTTCTGTATATACAAAATAGTTAGGATAGATACACAGCTACTTCCTCTTAATTTAATGGGAAGAAAGATTTATATTAATATTGTTTGGACAGGATATCATGTCTGCATCTTGTACTATGAGTAACTTTATGAAGACAACAATATGCTGTGTATTAATTATTGTAACTGTCCTACTAACCTGTTTTTAAACTGTCTTATTGCTATTTGTTTCTCAATAAAATTAATCAAAAAGAAAGAAACTGAGTCTTATACTGAGTCATTTGTTGCTTGACAAAGTGTAAGTCTTACATATCTTTGACTCCTTGATATAGGCTCAGTAGAAGACATAGAGCATCTATAAAATAAATATGGGTGAAAGCCTGCTAGTTCAGGGATGATAGCAAGACATCTTGGAAAGACATATACTTAATGCAACTGATAGAAGTTTTCCTAATGGAAGTGTAGTTAGTTGAATGTAACATAGTCTTTAATCCTTTAACTTCAGCAAAATTAGTTAAGTCATCTGTGTCTCACTCATAGGAGAAGTAGAAATAACAACATACCTTAGTTATGAAGATCCAATGACATAGCATATTAGAACAAATAACACATGTCGCATAGTAGGTACTCTGTAACTTTGGTTATTTTAACTATTACTAGAAGTATCAGCACTTACAGCATTAGCATTCATAGTGTACAGTTTATGATATTCATCTCATCACTACAGGAAGTGAACTGTGCCAGAGTACTTACTATATAAAAGATGCCCTAGACCTGATTTCTGATAAAGCCTTATGTTTGTTATCCTTTACATTCATTGTCAGTCAGTCAGCTAGCATGCTGTGTTTCTTTAGGTCTTCTTATTCCTGAATGGTCTATTTGACTGAAAACTTAAAATCAAGACAACTCAAGACTATTTGGATAACAGTATTAAGTAGGTGGACCTGTGTGTCCCATGAGTAAATCCATATCTCTGTGTGAATATCTGGAAAGATAAGTTTCCTGAGTAAATGGGTAAAGGTCCTCTTGATACATCAGATACTGCTGTTTGTTTGCATGAGCATCATCCCCACCTGCCTCTTCCTCTGCTACTTAGCAGTGCATCTTCTCTCCTTTGAGCAAATTCGCTCAAAGCACCTCAGGGTCAAGGTTGTAAAACAAGGCACTGTGTGACATCAAGTGTCAGTGACTATGTCACTAGTCTGTGATTTATAAATGATTATGGGAACAATTCTAGTCTCAAGCATACTTTGAGATGAACAAGGCTGGCAAACACCACAGTGGCATTTCTTATGCTTCCAATTCCAGCTAATAAAACAAAGGATGATATTTCTTCCTGTCAACACACTCACATCCTGAGGGAATGGCAGGCCCCCGAAAGTGGGAGCGGCCAGGCTATGGGTGGATGCAGATACAGCTACACAGTCTTGTCTATTTTGCCAGAGGATCAAATACCAGAATATTCAACTCTGCAGGTGGCTCTGTCATGCTTGACGTATTTCCCACTGTTTGACCAGTTGGTCATATGAAGTTTATAAATCTATACTATGGTGGAGAAAAGTTGGATGGGCGATTATATTTTAAAAAGAATATGTCTATGGGGCTTTTAAACAGAACAGTATTGAGTTGTTTGTGTCTCTGTTTTATGGTGCTGGATACTCCATTCTAGCTGGATAAGATTTCAAGATTTATGTTGACATCAGGCTAAAGAATGATGTATTTTTTAAATGCTCACATGTCACCTTCCAGCTGAGGGAGACTCCTCATGGCTCCTACTGCTTTGGCTGGGCCAGTGTCCCCTCTGGATTCCCAGGCAGGCCCATGGCTTTAGAGCCTTCCTGAGACATGTACACATTGACAGCATGGTCAGACAGGAAGCAGAGCCATGGAAACAGAGCACCTGGTCTGGGGAAGGGCAGCACAGTGGAATGGGCGTGGCACCTGGAGCGCATTGCTGAGCTAACCAAGACCAGTTTCTTGCTCCTCTCTGGGCTCAGCATGGTAATTATGAGAGTGTTAGTCAGGCTTTCTGTAATGGCTTGTGATCAGCTAACAACCCTCCTGCTGCAAACCCAGGATCCCAGACAGTATTCTTGCCGAGGTCATGCCCTTCCTGGGCTGCCCCAGAGACTGTGCACAGTAGGGCACAGAACAGAGTCAGCCTGCCTAGCACAGGACTCCTCCAGTGAGGCATGTGTGCACTGAGGCTCCCACCCACCTGGCCAGCACTCTACAGCTACACTGGAGTCTGGCTTGTCTATAGAGCCCTCCTTTCTCCCTTCCTCTCTCCTTTCTCAGGTGCCTAGTCTGTACACTCTCCCAACTGACTCCTACTCTTTATCTCTTTTTCCCCTCAGGAGTTTCCCCACCCCCACACAAATATTTTGCTTGTAAAACTCTGTATTGGCATCTGCTTCTCAGAAGATCCAGACTGACAGGGAATGGACATTTCTTATGTGTCCTGTACAGTTTACCTGTCTTATAATAATTCAGTGCTCACATAAAGCCAACTCCAAATATGGAGTTATAGTGGGACCACCACATGCATACTTTGACATTTCTTTCTGTTTTTATGGGGGTGCATTTGTCTGCCAGGTTGGGTCAAGTCTTCCTAGTCAAAGTGGCTCAAGTGGCCATGCGACTACAATGATCCAGTCTTACCCTAGGAAATGGCATACTGACACATCGAGAGGGTATTAACTCCTTAAACTGAAAACTTTAGTAATCACATACCTTATCACAGCGATGGAGCTGAAGAAAGGAGGTGAATGGCCACAGATGACTGGCTGTAGGGGTGGGGTCCTGAGATCCAAGTCTAAGGATGCTCAGATCTTTATAGATTCCTATTAGCTTTTCTTTTGTTCCTCAAGGCTGAATTCCTCAAAGATATACCTTTGCCTTTTATTATTTAAAAAAATCAAAGTGTTTGAATTAAGTTTCCGTTGCTTGAATATGAAATAAATTCCAGTATACAATTAATTTCTAATAGGTTGATTCCATAAACTGGCTCTATAGCTGAGAGTGAGTTAACTTTAGGAATGGAATGAAATGCAGAGTAGTGTAAAATCTGAACCCGAGGCAGGGTTCAGACTTCAGAACAGATCTCCAATGAATATTTTTTCTAAAGGTGTAGAAATATAAGAAAGGAAAAGAACCAAATTCTAGGGACAAAGGCATAGTTTTTACAAAGGTGCTATGGAGAATGGTCCAGCATTAGCACTCCATGAATATTTTGTTGACCTAAACTAAGAATAAGAAAAGACAGGGCTTCAAGTCAAGCTTGTTTCACCAGCCTATGTACGCTTCTTAATGATAGGCCAAGGTGCCGGGGATAGCATCCCTCTGAGACTATGAGCCACAGAGAAGCTGAAGAAGGATGGTAGTGAGGGGAGAGGACCAGGATATTTGGAAGGAATAAGAAGACAGAGTGATGTTATCCTTTCAATGTGAGTAGCAGAACATCTGAGAAAGGTTGGGGGCTCCTGGTTTTTCTGTCATCTCAATCCTAGGAGCCAGACCAAGTAGGTCTGGTTCTCCAGGAAGATCAATAACTTGGCTTCCCACCAAACCAACGCTCTTCCAATACTTCTCAATGTTCACTTAGTGGGAGAGAGTCAGAAGTAGTGAGAAATTGCCATTGATGGTTTCCGAGCCACATTCCTGCCAGGTTGAGTAAGCTGAATTGATTTCCATTTGATCTGTAGGTCAGGAGTCCCATAATGAATTGGAGTTAATAGTCTTGCCTCTGTGACTTAGGCTAGCCTACCGGCTAGGTGATAAATATGGTAACAATCTGTGGGTCAGTCTGGCTATGCTCACAGCCAGTGGCAGATGAGAGAAGAAGCCAGAGGAAACATTCCTCAGATTAATGCTAGAAGGTAGTGAGGATAGTGGTGAGGGTGGTGGAGGAAGGAACGGTCAGGGGCCTGCTACATTTCTGTTTCTATAGATCACACACCCTTTAGCATCTTACTCTTTTCACACCGATATGGTCAGAGTAAGCTGCCTTTATTCCTCTTCAAAGTTTAAACAGCACAGGAACTTTAACTTCTCTGTAGTCTTTAGGCCACAAAAAGGTGTGATTAAAATATTTGTGGACTCAATTACTATATAAAGAATGACAGTAGAGGCCCCTGGGAGGCACTGTGTGGTGAGGAAGTAGAGGAGTTAGTCTGGCCAAAATGATGGTGCAGTGACCCAGAGACTGCAGCTGGGGAGCCAGTGGGTAGAGAGATGCTCCTGGGGCCAGGCAGTGCCCCCTGGGGAGAAAAGGCCACAGAGACCCTGGAGCTGCCCGTGCTTAGCTCTGTGGGCTCTATCTCCCACCCACGGCTCATGTACCTCAGGAACAGACTTGTGCATCACTTGCCAGTGAACAAGAACTTGACAATTTGTTGAGGGAAATGACTTTGTCTTGTCACAGTCATGAGTCATGGGGACTGTCGCACTGGACAGGTGTCTGGAGAATCTTCACAACCAACACTTTGCTGTGTTCTCCAGGGTCAGCGGCTTGGCAGCCCATGTCTCCTTTGCTCTTCCATCATCTGGAGTCTGCATGTTGAGACTGAGGCCCTCCCCTTTCTGGCCTCACATGTGGTTTCAATTCCCCCCTTCCCCTCAGGGTATGCACTGCCCACTCCTCCAGAGCCTGCTGTGTCCTCACAACCCTTTTCCCTTACCTTTCATGACCTGGCAACTGAGTGAAACCAAGCCTGACCTAACCCAGCCTTATTTGTCTCCCTGCCTCTGCACAAAGGAAGCAATTCCTTCTTTTATAATAAATGCCATCAACAAACCATCATGAAATGAGCTCTGATTCACAGTGTTTGCACACAGAACTGAGGTAGGCATGAGCCTCCCAGGCTAGCCTCCAAAGGATCTCACTGTCTAGTGGAGGTTAGAATAGGTTTACAGAGCAGGCAGAGCAGAGGGTAGGCAGAAAACCTGAGGTAGTGCTGCCTGGGGAGTGGAAGGAAACCGTCCCAGAGACATGGCCCTGGGTCTGACAGGAATGAGTTTCCCAGGTCAGCAGCTAGGACAGTGGGGCACACAATCCACACTGAAGTTCCAGGATGACAGATGAAGACGAGGAGTGAACTAAGTGCAAAAGAACTTGAATCATGGGCTGTGGTTACATGAACTCCACCGGCAGAACACAGTGACCAACGCCTTATTTTATACTGGTCCTTTTAGCTTATATATCTGCTTGTAAATTGCTTCTCAACTGCTCCACAGAGCAGGAAGCTGGTGCCCTTTCCCACTACCTGAAGCAAGGGAGACCTCTGGCAGGTACTCTGCGAAGGTTAGTTCTGTGACTCTCTTGTTTAGAGACTGTAGAAGAAAAGCAG
This sequence comes from Octodon degus, assembly GCF_000260255.1. Taxonomy (NCBI): domain Eukaryota; kingdom Metazoa; phylum Chordata; class Mammalia; order Rodentia; family Octodontidae; genus Octodon; species Octodon degus. The sequence continues at coordinate 14,843,055 of NW_004524595.1, read as the reverse complement.
GAATGACTTCATCGAGCAAGCATGTGGCTGTACTCAGTAATGTTTCCTAAGATGAGGCTCCAGTCTCAGAAGGGCTGGGCCACATGTGGTACAATGCTCCAGGGAACAGGCTCACAGGCATCCTGTGTCTGCCGTCCCTTGGTACCGTTGCAGTGACCTTTGCTCTGCATTTACTTAGCGCTCATGACCCTGACCAAGGGCTAGCCAGAGTCATACAACTTCATTTGGAAGACTGCCCATGGTACACTCGTCAAGCAAATCCAGATCTTTTTTTAAGGTATTGACAATGAATGCAGCAGATGTCTTTGCTTCTTTTTCTGTCTCCAACAGGTTCCCAAAAATCACTTTTGGAACTTGTAGGCTCTTACTTTGAAATGGGAAGGAAGAAATTCAGTCTTGAAGAAATTCGCAGTTCTTTGAATAAATATTCAAGGGGTCTTTGCAGCCAATACAACATGCCTCTGATTCAGCCAGGAAAAATCCCCACAGCTCTGCATTGTGTTTTCCCAACAGTTGATGCTTCACAAACTGGCACATGACACAAAATAAATTGATGGAGGTTAAGGGATTGTGTAATGATTGGCCATTGGAGTTGTCTCCGGACTTGCTCGCCTTTACATTCAAATCTACCTCTTCATTATGAAGTCCTTGAATGGGAGCCACTTCATGTTCTGTGAGGCTGGACTCTTGTTACCTGCATTCTCTCTATCTCCATCACGAGGAGACTGTATTCTTTGTTGTTCCTGCTGATTGGAATGTTATTTGCTTTGTTTTTTGCCAGTGACTAATTTATGCTTCAGTCTGCCTGACTTTCTGGGTTTGAGCAGATGCCTGTTGATATTTCTCAATTACAAATCAATGATTCCTCTCACAGTACCTCCTGATTTAAAATTAGCACAACAGATTGGATTTGTTAAGTCACAGAGAGTTCAGAAAGCAAATCCAACCTTTCATGGTCAGCCACAACCTCAGTTGTCCATGGGGCTGTGAGCAAACTGGAAAAAAGGGCAGAGAATTTTAGAGGTTCTTAACCTACCAGCAGTTTCAGCAGTTATGTCTGAGTTGGGTGAATAATTACATTTTGTAAGAGTCTGGAAATGGTCATTATGCTTATCAAAATAGTCTTAAATTTTGCCGTGGTAGGGACTTAGTCCCAGAAATCTCAGACCTTCATACAAACTAGGATGCCCTTTTCATATTCACATGTCCAGTATAAATGCAAGCCCAGAGGCCCTCATGGAACAAAGTTCCCCCATCTGGTTCTTGAAGCAGTAAGAAGAGAGACTACCTAAGTCTGCCCCCACTTTTCACTTTCAGCCAAAACATGACACTTGTTATTGCTTCTCGTATTTCCTTGGTCAGAACTAATCACAGATTCCTCCCAAGTGTCAAGAAGACAGATGCAATTCCTAGGCGTTTCAAAGGCAGAGAACAACCAGATATTGGTGAAACTGGCAACGCTGTCATCTTTCCTTCTGGTCACCAAATGCTTGCTTCATTTTCCTTCCCACACAGAAAACACTTATCCTCTGGCCTGCAGTCAAAATCCCCAAATCCTTCATTACAAGTAGGTCAACATCCAGGGTGTCAGGAACATGGATGTGAGTGTCTTCATCAGGTTTGGCATCTTTTTCTCTCGAACTAGAGACTCCTACACTGAAGAGGCATTATGTGATGACAGAATTGTGCTGGAATGCCATGACAAACACTGCGGAGCAGGGGAGAGAAGGAGCGCTGGATTCTGAAACCCAACAGGGCAGACACCTGGGACCTCATCTGAGGAAGGAGAGTTGCCCTTGATCAGGCCCCAATTCTTTCTGCCCAGAGGACTCCCTAGCACTGTCTTCTTTGACTCCTCGGTCTGACTTCTGTGTGCCCCTTTTTCTTATCCGCATCCCTCTGGACCATTTCTGTCAGGAGTATTGGGCTGCATGTATTCTTGGTCCTTGAGTAGCATACTCAGGCTTCTTCCCATTATTTCTGTGTTTCAATCAGCTGATTTTTTTCCCCTGAGATCATCTTTGAGTAATAACACTTTCCCAGATGTTGCCATTTTAACACACTCTTCATGTTCTCATTCCTCACCCTCTCTCCTAGAGCCCTAATTTCACTAAGTTTACAACCTATTTCTCCCATCCCTGATAGCAATTATTTAATCAGATATCTTTACCCTGCACCTATGAATCACCATTTTCTCCACAATAGCAGCACTCTTAGGAACGTACCATCTGACACACAAGCAAATGGTGCATGTTGAATACCTTTTCTATGAATTCTCTCTTGGTACTAATTTTACACTAAGTAGATTAGACTACATTATGGTGCGATAACAAATTAATAAGTCTTAGCTCAATGCATCACATTTTCTGTTTATGAACAATTTCACTAACGAACTGCTCATTAAATTATGCATATTATATAATCCAAGATACATGGGATTACTGTTCCTGGATTCAGGGAAGAAGGAAAATAGCAAGTGCTTATCAAGTACCTAGTGTGCTCCAGAGATTGATATTTCTGTATGGATATTTCCATACATTAAAGCTGCTAAATAACTTTTACAAATCCCAGAGCCAGAGTTTGAGCACAGTTTTTTTCCTGATTCTAGGAGCTCATGTCTCTTGTATTTTCTTTCACTTTGTTAAATTTCTACATTTGCTGTTTTGTAATGTTTGGTACAGAAGCATTGACTTTGAAGAAGTTCTAGAAATTTCCTCTGTGTATAGATCTTCCAGGGATCTTATTAAAATGCAGATTTTGCTCTACGACAACATATTGGAGATTTCCTATTTATAACATCAGATGATGCTGAGAATGGCACTACTGGTTTGGGGTCCTTTTTTAATTATTAAATTTCTAAAGCATTTTTATAATAATTAGGGAGACTTTATAAGGTCACACAGATATGAAGTTATTCAAAGCAACGTCTTTCTGTTCATCTAAAAATAACCTTAAATTGTGTACCAAACAAGCAATAATCTAAAGGTAGATAGATAGGCACAGAGATGATAGACTCATTAATGATTGTCATTAGTAAGAGGTTAAATAAACAATAGCTTTCAGTGTTAAGTACATCCTACACTGAAAGATAGGGACCATTAACCAGCTTATTCTTAGGTTTCTTTCTGTGGAGGACCATGACTCTCCTTGAAGGAGGAGCAATGGTCTCCATTTTAACCGAACCTGACCCCATTTCCATGTACTGATATGTACAGGGACTTTTTCTTACCCCTTAAATTGGTTCTAACAATGTGTATTGGTTCAGCTGAGGTGCTGATACATAGTCTTTGAAGCAAAGATGACAGGGCAGTGTTTCTCCAGGCCTGTATATTTCCCATGTATGAACTAAGACCGGATTGACAGTCATGCTCCATGATTTTGGCTGGGATGCAGCCTAAAGAGAAAAGGCTATAACTTCCCAGAGCATGAATGATTGTACATCAGAGCTGAAGCACTGACTCCCAAAACTTTAAATACCATCTCAATTATGTTGTGCAGGTTACTCGTTCTGCATATTGTTCTCTCTGCACATTGCAGAGGTGATGTCAGGCCTCCTATCAAGTCCAGCTCACAGCACTCATCTACTTTCTGCCATTCTCAGAGTCATTCATCCTCAAACCACTCCTTTCTTTGTGAATTAATAAAACCTGGCTGTGGTCCTAAATCGAGGCCTTTGTTCTGGATAGCCATCATCATGGCTGGACTTAGGGCCCCTTAGCTCCCCATAACTACAAATATGTGTTAATGTCTTTACTTTCACCATGGGTTTCACTGGAAGTGGTAGTTTGAAATTAACACAATAGGATTATAATAATTTTTTCATGAGATTACAAATATAAATCTCTTAGGTTATGATAAGGACCAGGAGTGTTCTCTATGTCTTTCCTGACAACATACCCACTTTACTTTGAAGTAAAGAAATCAGAGGGTCATGATAGGAATGTGTTGAGTTTTTATAGTGATTGGACAAGTTGGACAAGGTATGTATCATTGTAACTTACCTGTTCATTTCAGCTTCATCTAAAACTAGTAAATAGATGAAAGACACAAATAAACTAGAAATATCCTTTTCAGAGTATGTAGTACATAGATTTAAAGATAGAATGAAGTTCATATCAAAATAGAGAAACCTGTTAGCCTGTAATGGAGATATAAAAACTTTCCAAATTATTCGGTCTTCAAGAATTTTCAGATGTGGGATTGCTTATTCATAAAGGCAGAAGAATGACATTTACATAAATAAAAAAGAACACTTAACTGTAATATGTGAGCAGAAGGACCCAGCTCAGAAGTATGCAGAAAATATTTGCAATAGGAAGCCTGAAGAGCAACCAAATCCATAATGATGGGTTAGTTAATGAACTCTTGAGATATAAGGATCTAGAAAAGTTAGTTATAGAAAAGAGTAATCTCTGTGCAAAACAAGCTATTCATTATCTACCAATAAATTCAACAAATTCAAAACATTGTCCGAGCAGCTGTGTTCTGCCCTCATGATCCTAAAGTCTGGATATTTCCCACACATTGTAGGAAAGATCACTTATGGTGGGATGGTGTGGTACAGTTCTTCACTGGTGGGAGATCCTAACATGGGCACTGACTCGGGTGATGGCAGATGCAGTGTGTCAACTTGAGAAGTTTAGAAGTTTAATTCAGCAGGGGGCCAATGTACTTACTTATAAACATCCTCATCCTGTGTGAGAGGAGGGCATGGAGGTTGTAGAAATGCTACATCCACCTTAGGGGATAAGAGGAAGGAAAAGTCTAGTTGCCTGCCTTTGGTCTTGCTGCTTTTTTTGTCTTCTGCCTCTTTGAACTGTTGCCCATGTGCCTTGCCACCTTGTCTTGGTGCCAGCTGACTATGGACTGAAACAATTACTAAGGTG
>NW_004524595.1:14822925-14838031 GCF_000260255.1 Octodon degus | reverse complement strand
ATTGAACTCAGGACCTTGAACTTGCCAGGCAGACTCTTACACTGCTGAGCTATATTCCAACCCATAAGCCCATTGTTTTCAAAGAAGAACCACAGCCACACCACTTGGAAATTAATGTAATTTTCAATGGCTTGAAATCTAAAAATGATTTTTTTCTCAATGGAACAAAATCTGGAGTAGGATATAATCCATAATAAATCATGCCTTTTTGGTCCATATACCTTTAAAGAGCTAGTGCACTTATTTAACAAGGTATTAGGATCTCTTTCATGAAACTGTTACATGATATTTGTTGTCCAGAGCTTAGTTCATTTTCTTATCACAAAAATAAAAAGGCTAACAATGGAAAGTCATATGTTTTATGTTTTGATGCTATGGGAAATGGAAAAGGATAGCCAAAGGTTCTTACAGTGACTAAGTCTCTGCCTAACACTGATGAGTTACAAGTTACTCCTTGGCCTACCAGAAAAATTGCTCATGGAGTTACACACAAAAGTGCTGGAACATCTGTCAGAAAGGCTGACAATGATTTATGTGCAGAATTGTGTTTGTACGCTTAGTAAGGACAATTCACATTTCTCTTGACCTCAAGACAGGGATTGGTGAGCCGCTGCACACGATACTATCATTCACTGTGAAAAACTGCAAATGAATGAAGAAGCCTTAGTTGTCAACTTGGACGTTGGAATATCACTGATTGCATAAAAGTGGCTTTGCTTTTATATTTTTTTTTCTAGATTTACTCATTTAATTTAATTAAATTTATATATAGTATAATTGTATGTTATCAATTTTCTTGACTTTTCAAATAGAGATTTTGATTGTGTTGCTTTTCTCTACTATTCTCCATTTTATTTATCTATATTATAATCTTTATTATTTCCTTCTTTCTGGTAGCTTTGACTATTGTTTGTTCTCTTTCTAGTTCTCCAATGTAAAGTTATTAAACTGAGATAGTTTCTTTCTTTTTTAATGTGAGCACTTCTAACTATAAATTTTCTTCTCAGCACAGTTTCAAGATTTTTCTGAATAGATATCTAGGCATTCCCACATGTTATTGAAAAGACTGTCATAATATTTTTATTATCTTTGCCACAAATTAATTGATCTCTATGCTTGAGTCTGTTTCCGGGTGCTGTGTTCTAGTCCAGTAGTCAGTGTGCCAATGACATCTGCCATCTCTTTAGTACCTGCACTTTCACATTCACGCCTCTCAGGCTGGTTGCAGCTTGGAGGGAGCCTCTGTACTAAACATGGGCAAAGCCCTGGATTTGCTGTCTAGTCCAAAAAGAAAAAATGATTACCAAAGACTTTGCCAATAATAAAATCTTCAGACTCTATACGTAACTTTATATAAATTCTCCTCAAAATTTCTACAAAAAATGTTGCCTAAAATTTGTCTCAAGAAAGGATAAAAACCCAAATTTGCATGGGAATATTTAGGCAACTAAGCCAGTAATCAGAACTCTTATGGCAGAGGAAATCTGTGGCCTGCCAGGGTCCTCACAATTTGAAATATGTGAATTGCATGTCCTCCCCTTGGGTTTTATTTGGGCTTTTTCTATTTACTCTTCCTTGAGTACAAAAGGTCCCATCTAGGACAATTAATATAAAAATTGCACTCAGGATAACACAGATGTGGTACTGGAAGTGAAAAATCCACACAACAGTGACATGTGACCTGAGGAGGGAAACAGAAGTTAGAGTCCACAGAGAGTCTAATTTATCTATCATGTTTGTCAATAATGATTGTACCATTTAAAGAGCTGATTCCGTGGACCAATCCAATAAGCAAGGTCTCTATGGTTGTCTTTTTGGTACAGATTTTCTGATTTAATTTGTGCCTGCTCTCTAATCATAGGGTTGCAGAATGAAACTAGTCATTTTCCTTGGAAGACACCTCCTCAGCTCCATGAACTGTTCTCCTATCCAGGATGCATGTAATTGCCATTCTGAGAAATAGCAGACTGAAATATATCTGTCTTGTCTCCACATTTAAGTTTTCTGAGGTAACCTGCAGCTTTCTTCTTGCATTGACCTTTGCAGATGAATGAAGTATGACTTCATGAAGTGGCTTTGCTTTTATACTAGTACTTTCCATGGAGTAGGACAGCTATTTTAATCTATGTGGCTTCCAGAAACATCACTGTGTTCAGCAACAGAAGATCAATAATTGTCTCCGCTGACGCTCTACCATGCCTTCCACATTGAATGAGCCTAGGCTTGCTTGCTGGAATTTCCTTGGCTGTTTCTGACAGCTGGGCTTGAGAATTATGTTCCTTAAATGGACGTCATTGGAAGGGGTAAGTCCAAATGAGTGACATTTTCTGAGGTTGAACAATGCATCATATGCATGCTGTATGTCATGCTGTTACCTCATTCAGCTTTATTCTGGATATATCTCCAGAATTTGCTAAGCTCACTGTGCTTTCTATGTTTTGCTTATTTTAATTAAGTTTATTGGTATGCTTGATATAAACATAGTGATCACATTCATCATAGAGAACTTGGCATGATATATCTTGATTTTTCTTTTTTCCTATTCTCCTCTTCTCCCTTTGACCTATCTTTCTTTCCTTGCTTACAAAGCTTTGATTTTAGATTTTCCTTCTATTATTTTTTCTTTCTTCCTTTCCTTCTCCATCCTCCTAAATTCCCTTTCCTTTTGAATGATTTCTTATTTCACAATATCTATTATACATTTAGCCTTTCTTTCTTTCTTTCTTTCTTTCTTTCTTTCTTTCTTTCTTTCTTTCTTTCTTTCTTTTCTTTCCTTCTTTCTTTCTTTCTTTCTTTGGTACAGGGTCTTGCTTCACAGATTAGACTCATAGTGATCCTCCTGTCTCAACCTCTCCAGCACTGGGATTATAGGTGTGCACCACCATGCCTGGTTGTGATGGCTGGCATGGTGCACCTGGGTTCTGGGGCCTGCACATTTTAACTCTTATTTACACTTTCAGTTTCTCACATGGGAGAAGCAGGGTGATAGTTGCATATGTGTTCAATTTATTTCACTTAAGAGTATGGTCTCAAGGTGCATCCATTTAGCTAGGACTCTCTCAGGTTTATCCCTTTTATGGCTGAGTAGTACTCCATTGTATAAAAAAGTCACGTCTTTTTTATCCACTCATCAATTGATGGTCATTTGTGTTGTTTTAAAGATTTAGTTCCTATATTCTGTGCTGCTATAAACATGCATAAGTGTGCATATATTTCTGTGGTATGATGCTTTTAATTCTTTTGGGAAGATAGCAAGAAGAGGAATGGATTAGTTGAATGAAGCCTCTGATCCTAGTTTTTTGAGGAATCTCCACACTGAATTCCACAGTAATTTCAACAGTCTGCACTCCCACTAACAGTAGAGAAGGATCCTTTTCCCTCATGGCCCATCTAGCATTTGTTATTGGTTGGTTTCTTGATAATAGCCATTATTTCTGGGGTGAGGTGGAATCTCAGTGTTGTTTTGATTTGCATTTCTCCAATGGTGTTGAATGTTTTTAAATATTTATTTGTTCTTTGCACTTGTTCTTCTGAGAAATATATATTCATTTCAGATGACTAGTTCTGGATTGAGTCTTTAAATTGGGGAGGTCTGATATTTTTTCAGTTCTTTATATGTTCCGATATTAGTCTTTTGTCTGACAATTGACTAAAAATTGGCCAAAATGTTTTCCACTCTGGGTTGTCTCAACACTCCATTCATGATTTCTTTGCTGTGCAAAAGCTTTTTTTTTAATAAGATGAGGTCCTAGTTACTGATTCTTTGTGACACTGCCTAATATTGGGATTTTGTGAACAAAGTCTTTCTCTATAGCTGTATCCAATATTTCTACCTATTTTTTCTTCCAGTAAATTAAGTATTTCTGTTTTAACAGTTAGATCTTTGGTACATTTTGAAGGACTAGTTTAGTACATGGTGATAGACTAGTTTTTGTCTTTAGCATTTAGAAATCCAGTTTTCCCACCACCATTTTTTAAAGAACGTATCTTTCTTCCAATGAAGATGTATGGCCCCTTTGTCAAAAATAAGGGGGCTGAGTGTTTTGGAGTTTCACCTGCATCTTCTGATCTGTTCCACTGATCCTCAGTTCTACACTGATTTGACCCCAATAGCTCTGTAGTATAAGTTCAAGCCTGGAATTGTGATGTTCTCTGCCTTGTCTTTGTTGCCCAGCATATCTTTTGCTATTCTAGATCCTTTTGGTTTCAGACGAATTTTAGGATTGTTTTCTCTAATATTATTTGATATGCTGTTGGAATTTAAAAATTACTAAGTTTACTAGTTTTAGATATATGTAATGATCACATTTTCTATGATGGCTTTAATCTACAAGGACAGAAATTTCACATCGCTGTGTTCCTCCAGGACATAGGTTATATCCTCTCAGCTTCCCTTCCCTTCTGTGTCTTTCTCGGATTTGATTTTTTTTTTTTTATCTGAATGCCCTCAGGGGTGGTTTGGCTGGCTGGAGTGTTGTGGGGATCGAACTACAGCAACCTGAGACTGACAGCTTTGTGGAAGCAGCCACTTAAACAACTGAGCTAAGGCCAGGCCCCCTCTCGGATTTGATTTGTCCACCCCACTGTTTAGTTCTCTAGGAACAGAGATCAGCTTTATTTCGCACAGGCTCTATTTGTGTTTTCCTTCTTAGTGCCCAGGTTACTGCCTTGGATGCCATTGTCTGCAGCTTTGAGACAAAGTCATTGGGCCAGGGCTGTAGATCTTGTTCCCGGCCTCTGACTTGTTAGAAACATGAGCTCATTTGCCCCTCAGTTTGGCAAAAACCCATGCTATTCTTCATCCTGGGGCTGATTGTCCACATTTGTTCTAGGGTAAAGTAAGGTTTCCTTGTGAGAAGGCTGCACCCAGCCTGGTGGCAGGTACCATTCCCCACACATATAGGCTGCCCTATAAAACCCACTGGGCAGGGCTTAGAGATATGAAAGTTCACCTTGTAAACCACACACACACACACACACACACACACACACACACACACACTCCATACCAAAAGCCGTGTTGATGCTGTGCCCTTGTACACGGGTCACATGCCGACACTTGGTGTTTGTAGGCGGGCTATCACACTTTGTGGGTTAAATTTTTGTCCACATGGAGATCCATGTGATATTTTTGAGACAGCTTATCAATAACAAGAAAGATGTAAGCTATTTTAATCACTGAGTTATTTTAAAAAGTTACATAGAATACAACCGTCAAATCTACCCTTTCAACCTTAATTGTTTGGCGTTTATTCCAAATGCGTACCCCCATTTTCATTCTTGAAATTTCTCTGTTTTATTCTTTCATTCATATTGCTCAGTGAAAGGCTTCCTAAGCCCTAGATTTCTAGTAAACAAATCTAATCTTCAGGGCCCTATCCCAAATATCATGCCTACATTTAGCTTTTCTGAGTTCTTGGTCTCTTAGGAGTTGCACTCTTAGAGTGTGAATTAAATATCCATTTAAGTGATTTATGATGTGTTCGTTGCATAACAATCTGACCATGAGTCCTGAAGATCAGCCTGTGTCTTGTAAGTGTGCGTTTGTGTGCGCCAGGGTGCACAGGCAGGACTTCCTGAGGACAGCTTCGAGGATGAGCTGTCTGCAGTGAGGAGCAGGCAGCCTCTCCCTCCATCGCTGAGTGGAATTCGCTGGCCTGCAGCCAGGGGAACTTCCTTCTTCAGACAATCTCTTGGAGAGTAGGTTATTAAAGCTATAAACCCAAAGCCATAAATAACCTTCCCAAGTCTCAATAAATCTATAAGTCAGATGAAGCCTGCTACTTTTGAGAAGGGCCCAATTCCCTGGAAATCACGTAGCAAGCAATAAGGGCAGGATCTTCCCCAGAATCACATAATGGTCTCCCATCAGGATCTTGTCAGTCCCCACTCAGAACACCAAACAGTGGCCAAACACATGCCATGGTCTTGGTCGGTTCAGGCGTCAGCACAGAAAGCTCGTTTTTTTCCTTCACTCTTGGAACCTGAATTTCTGCTACCCACAAGTCATTTTTCTTGAAGATTTTATTCTCAACCTCAGTGTAAGGATATGAAACAGTGGCAGTTTACTCTGAACAAGAATGAGATGGATCCACTTTTTTTGTTTTCTGTTTCACTGACCTGTAGCAATGAGCATGGGGACAGCAGCCACCAGACAGGACCAGCTTGCTCACTACTGAGAATCAGGGATGCTTTCACTGAGTCCAGCATTCAGGCTCACTGCTACCCAAAGCCCAGGGAATCTGAGTGACTCTACAAGTGTGTGTGGACTTTCTGAATGGAGAATTGGCCCAAATGCATCAGTGAGCAACTCCCAGAGCAGCTCACCAGGCTCCCAGTGTAACTGTCAGCAGAAGTGCTGCAGAGTTTGTTGATGCCAACTCCGAAATGAGGGGAACAAACCCTTTGAGTTTCCAAATTTAATTTATTTTGAAATATCACAGATCATTTATTCATTAATGCATTGATTTAATAGATACACATTGAATACTTTGTGCCTGGGATCTGGAGACCCATTGATCAGGGAGGCCCTCGGATATGTGGATCATTGTCCATATAATGCTCTGTACAGAAGCCTGGAGTCACCAGAAATCATCCTGTCAGCAGCACCTGCAACCTGATCTCATGTCGTTCCACAAAATAAATACTGTACAAGTCAGGCATGGTGGCATGTACCTGCAATCCTAGAACTCCAAAAGCTGATGCAGGAGGATTATTGTGAGTTCAAGACCAGCCTGGTCTACAAAGTGAGCACAAGTTCGGCCTGAACTGCATAGTGAGCTCCTGTTTCAAAAAGACAATAAATAAATAAATAAATAAATAAATAAATAAATAAATACTGTAGAGCTCATAGGAGTCAGCCTCTCTCCAGATCTCTGCCAAGAGTACTACAGTAGGGCCTGTCCAAGCAGCCCTGGGATAATCCCCACACTCAAATGGGCTTGTTGGTTCTAAATGATTTTTTAGTTTATTGGCAGGAAATTGAGAAGATTCCCTGGTGTCTGCAGAGAAGTATGAGGCATCCTGGCCTCAGGAGTAGGCGAGGTGCCACTTCCCTGGTCTGAGTGGGGTACGGATGCAAGCGATCATGTTGTTCCCTGTCTTCGAGGAAGTCTCCTGTGGTATGGAATGTCGCTCTCACTGTGCCTGCCATGAGCCTAACACACTGGAGCGTTACAGGTACATTAAGACATTGTGTGACAAAAACATAAAAGGAAGTGGTTAATGGCTGATCAAACAAAAGAGAGATAAATACAAATATATAATTATGAAGTTGGATATTGGTAGTTCTGCAAAGTCATGTAAGACTGTTTCGAAAGACTCTTTTGTTCAATTTAACAAATCAGATATCTGTAGAAACTTCAACACTCAGCTGTCACAATCAGAAATGGATCTCACTGGCAAGAAGCAATGTGAAAGTAGGCAGACTCGTGTGTACACTGCCCCTCTGTCCTCCACTTTCTAGCTGTGCGATCCTAGAAAAGTAATTCCTCTCAGCCTCAGTTTCCTCATCTATAAAATGGGGATCATGATATTAATTTCACTAGGTTGTTTCAGATGCAAACTACAGTTTTATCAAAAAACTATGCTTGTGACTTACCAGATTTCTTTGTACTTGAATAAGAGTAATTGCAGAAAATATATGAAAGATTAAATACTTTTAAAACTGAGACTATGGGCTCAGTCTAGTAAGGGAACTTTCCTTAAGAAATTTGCACATCAAGAATAAAACTCAGAGTCAGTGAGATAGCTCAGTAGTCTAAGTGCCTGCCTGGAAAGTACAAGTACCCAGGTTCAATCCCCCGTACCACATACCATGCTGGTCCCGCGATGAACCGGACACCAAAACCAGGAGTGGTGGTACACACTTCTAATCCTAGTGCGGGGGAGGCTGAGACAGGAGGATCATTATGAGTCTGAGCTGTGTAGCAGACCTTGTACCAAATAAATAAAATAAATAAATAGATAAAAGACTAAAAAAATTAAAAAGAATAAAACCCTAAATGACGGACTCCAGGCTTTGCAGTGAAAATCAGAATGAATGGTCTCCAAATGAAGACCTGCACGTTGGCCAACTTCTCGGGGTCTTAGCCAGGGCGGGCTGCCGCTGCAAATTAAGGACCTTGTGGTTTGAACAACAAATGCAGATTTCTTACAGTTCTGGAGACTGGAAAGTCTAAGGTCACAAAGTAGAAGGCATTTGGATTGATGTAGATTTCATTAGGGAGAGTTGGGGAAATGAAGGGGAGGACAGAAGAGAATTGAAGGACAGCAGAGGGCAGGATTTGGGACCACAGAAGCTGCTGACATGCTCGGGAGGTGTTGAGGGGACTCGGAGGACTTGGCGAGTCCGGGAAGTCTTTGCAGATCATGTTCCCTGCCCAGAGCTTTCCCCAGCCTTGTTTCCCATGGGGATTGGCTCTCAGTGACAAGTCATCAGGAAGCCTCCTGAGAGAAGACCACTAAGAAATGCAGAAAAATACTGTGCACACACAGATCATGGGCCAATGTCTGGGAATAGACACATCTGCTGTAGTGAGTCTGCATAGAGCATCAGATGGAAGGTGGTAAGGGTCAGGCTTTTGTCTCCAATTCCATCAGCCAAGAGGGGAAGAAATTTGAGCTGCTTGTTATGGAGATGTCTTCAAAACCAGGCTGGCACCAACATTTTTGCTTGAATTACTTCCCTCTTATTCTTCTACTTTATTTATTTATTTAGAGCTCCCATTGCCTGGGATTGCAAATAATTTTCAAGAAGAAAAAAGTCCCTTGGGCAGGCCAAATAGCTTAGAGGATTAAAGCGCTTGGGAGCAGGCGCAGGTGCCAGGGTTTGATTCCCAGGCCAGTCGTGCCAGCCCTTCCCCCTGGGGTGCACCGAGGTGGTGATTGAGACTGGGTGTGGTGGCGTGTGCTTGTAATCCCAGCACCTGGGGGGCTGTAAACAGGAGAATCACTATGAGTCTGATTTAGTGGTGAGACCATGAACACCCTGTAGACCCTTCCCTAAAATCCAGAAAAAAACAAAAAGAAAAGAAAAAAAGTGCCTTTAAAGGAAGAGAACCTGGAATTTTTATTGAATGACTCTCACAGACTTCTTTATATTTGTTTGCAAAAGTGAGGCAGGTATTGCTGGCATCTCTGTTTCTCCAAGAAACACACTGGATGTCGAGGTGTTCACCTGGTATGACACAGTTTTACGAGGGCCTGGCTGCAGGTCATCCGGAGGCCTGGGGAAGTTCAGCACACTTGCACTGTGGGCGTCCAGGCTGGGAGCTTTCTCTTTCCAAGGAGAAGAGTGCAGGGACAGAAAAGCAGTAAGAACGTGAATCTGAAGATGCAACCTCATCTCAGACCAGACCTGATCAGTCAGTCATCCAGTCTCCTTGGGACCCTGTCAAGGCAGGCCCTCAACAGACCTTGAGCTGTGAAGGGTGGCACCACTCAGAGCCCTGCCTGTCACTTGGGTGTTTCTGTGTGCTCCTGAGTGCTCATGTGTATGTTGATGATGGTAGAAAGACAAGCGGCTTCCAGCACATTTCTTCTGTGTGATGTATTGCACCAGGTTCAAGCTTCTTAAAACATCCAAGAGGCACTGAATTTGGTAGAGGATTGACAAAGACAAGAGTGAAAGACAGTTCCTAATTCCTAGAACTGTGGAGTAGTATAGAACCCACTGGGTTCAGAGTTCATGCATAGGGTGTCACCAAGTGGTGGCTGGTGCTCTGTCGGCCCTCCTGGGTGACAAGCCCAAAGGCCATTCTCTGGGCACTAAGGAGTGCTCTTTGATGGAATACCCTTGTGACACTGTGGTACCATGGGGCAGTTCCTGGGCTGCTCTGACCCTATCCCAGCATTGGTACAGGGCACTTCCACCTAGTGCTCTGGATTCCTACCCATTGTCAGTGATGCACTAAGCAGAAATCATCTGTTGCCTTCCCAGAATCCTCCTCTAGGCTGTGATTTCCAAGAAGGCTGTGACTTCTAAGGCTGGGCACATCTCGGATCTAGCACACTGCCTGCTATGCGACCGTGTATGTTTTCTACACAAATGAATGAGAGAGTAGCTGACTCAGCCAGCGAACACGTTGTTATGACAACGTCAGGGATCAATAGTATGACCGGTGTTCTGGGAACACGCAGCTGCAAAGAGCAAAGCACTTTGGGTGCTAACCAGGCCAAATTCAAGCCAAGTTTCCCCTCCTCTGAACACTGGGAACTCACAGCAGGAATCAAAGAAGACACTGGCTTCCTTAGGAATTTGAGGTTTGAGACAGGATGGCATCAGGAGCCTTAAGACTGAGGAATGGGAAAAGCCACCTACAAGGGCTGTGTCTCCTTCCCTCTCCCCACCTTTGTCCAGCACTTTCCAGTGCCCAGAGAGGGCCTCATTGGCCTCCTGTCCCCTGTCTCTTGGGAGGACAGCAGTGGAGGCTCTCTTTCACAAGACCCCAGCCCAGGCCTCCAGCAGCCCATGTGGGCGTTGTTTGTTTTCTCAGCCCTCCCGTCAGGACGCAGTCTGCTTAAGCGAAACAGGATGGCTCGGCTAAGGCTCCAGAACAGTGTTTTCCTTCTTTCACACCTCCTTCCCTAGTGCCTGTCTCCTTGGCCTTTCCCAACACTTCTCTTGCCACAGACCTCTCACCACGTGTCTCTCTTTCCCCAGAGCCACTCTGAGGAGCCTGAGCTATGGAACAGCTTTGGGGGATCTCAAGATGAGTGGAGGCTGAGGAGCTGTGGCCTCCTGGCCACTCATTTCCGTGCAACTCCAGGGATTTACACAGCTCTTGGCCTTGTGCATGCACTTGTGCAGTGGCATTGCCAGAGGCTGGCTGCAGAGGCTGCTGGAGGGAGCGTAATGAAGAAGAGACCAGAAGCTCCTGGAAGTGGTGCACCACAGAAAGAAGGTAGTGTGGTGTATGCATGCTTAATGGCTACCACTGAGACAAGGCAGAGACGAGGGGTTCACTGCCCAATCACATCTGCCTTTTCTCCTCCCCTGCCCTGATTTACCTCCCAGGTGCTCATTGCTGGGTCTGGCTTTCTGTTCTTTGAGGGCCACCACTAGGGACACTGCTGTTGCTTCTCTTCCCTCCTACAAACCAGGCCACTCACAGTAGCAGTGAGACCCAGAGAGCTGCTGCAGATGCACACTTTCCATTTTCCTCTCCTCCCGGTCCCCATAGCAGTGACCTTGGAGGTGATGGCTGCTCCAGGGATGGAAGCTCAGCAGAGGCAGTGGAAAGAACTACTAACCTCAATGCTCTTGTAGCTGCAAGACTTGGGTAGCTCTGTGCCGTTTTTCCTGGGTCATTCAGCTTTACTTATCTTTCCTTTTGGCGCTTGCAGAGAAGTCTAGAGTTGTACTCAGCAGGGCTGAAGGAGGCACCTGTGCGCCCCAGGCAGTAGTATCCTCCATGCACTGTTCTGTGTGGTGCCTGTGTCCAAGGCCAGATGGACTGTGGAGTTTTTTGCATGCAGCGGGCTGTGACTCATGCACCAGGGAGACCCTGATATCATCAGGTGATGGGGAGCAAATCTACAGTGAGCCATACTGTAATTGAGCTCTTTCCCTTTCTCCATGTGGATTAGATCTTCTAAACATCTGAGCACTCAGAGCAGCTTCCCCAGTGACACGGCCAGGCCACACACTTGGTCTCCACCATGACCTGGATGCCTCATAAAGCATTAGTTTGTGAAGAAACTTCACATCAGAGCAACATTTTGCCTAGAACTTTCCCGCCCTCATTTTCCATTAAGAAAAAGGCAAAATAAATAAATAAATACAAAGGCAAATAGTATTAGAAATGCAAGGATTAAATTCTGAAGCCAACTCTACTTAGAGCATCCATTCTCTGTAGCCTTTGGAGCCAAGTCCTCAGCCATCACTGACAAAAAGAATGGGGCATGGGGAGCAGAAAAGCTTGTGGCAGGGAAGCTCCTGCTCTCAGCCCCTAGGATTCCAGCAGTGCGCCTTTACACTCAGCCTCATTTTTCTCTGTTTGGCGTGCTTCCAAGTCCTCAAAGTATTTTCTTCAAATAATTTGTGAAAAAAAAATTTACTCTGCAAATTGTAATGGCTAGATATTGAATCATGTATGTGTTTGAAAACAACTGTTTTCAATCAATGCTTTGAGAGGATAATAGTCTATAGACTCCCCTTCCCATGCTCATCTTTCATAAAACCATCTTCAGTTTCCTACGAAAAGCTGGGAAATTGAATATCAGCATTTTCGTTTAACTTCCCTTCGACTTTCCCAAGATTGTTTGTAGAGATGTCTTTGATTCCCTCTGACAACCTTCCTATCTTTCTATCCTGACATCGCCTCCCATGTTCCCTCTTCACTCGCTTTGCTCAAACCATCGTGGTTTTCGATTTGTCCGTGCCAGCCTCTTGGCTCCTCTTCTGATAGTCGATGCGAGATGGTGAGATGACGGATGGCGGCAGTGACACCAGTGCTGACGATGCTTCTGGGAGGAGTCAGACAGAGATGGGGACAGACAGATGAGGACAAGCAGAGGCGGGGAGTTTGCACTGTGTTCTTTTCTAAACTCCATCTTGAACTTAGTGTAGCTGTGGAGCTGCTCGCTCTCTTGGCACCCCATTCCCTACTACATAAATTACGTGACTCATGAGTGAATCTGTGAGTCACAGCCTGTTGGATGCCCATGCAGCCCCCAGATTCTCTTCATGATCCTCTTTCTCCATTTGTCTTTTCAGGAAGTATGCATTTCTCACATTCTTGATCAAAGGAAGCCACGGCTATATAGTTTCTATAGTTTCTTCTTCCTGGTAGCTATATGCTTGTAGAAGATTGGAGATGATGAATCTATGAAAGTTCCATTGATTTTAGAGACATTAGCAGAGCTGTTGTAAGGAAGAAATAGAAAGAAATCCAGCCTGAATAGACTTGTGTTTAGAGGAATAATTAGGGGAGGAAGCAGCAGAGACAGAGGAAAGTGAGAATTTTGAGGAAGGCATTAAGTTACTTCTCAAGACATGCCTGCCCTTGTATTTCAATGTCCTTGAACATGTCCTTGGAACTTCAGCACAATCCAGTTTGGATGCATCCTCATGTTCTTTAATATAAATTTTGGTGTGTGAAATGACAGAGCCACTCATGAAAGTGACACTCCTTGGTGGGGCCCGTGTCAGTGAGCACAGCAAAAGCTGCACTCCAATGTGGCTTCTGCGACTTTTGAAGGTATAGATTCCTGCAGGATAGATAATTGATTGGTAAATGATAGTAGGGGAAACTCACTTGTCTTTGCTGATACTGTTCTGTTCTTTCTAAAGAAAGATTTGGTTGTAGAACTTCAGAGCCAGACTCTGCTTGTCTTCTATCTACCGATTGGTCTGGAGTCTTCTCACATCCCCTGTCAGGCCCACTGTCCATAGCAAATGGTACCCTTCCTGTACTAGGTTGCTACTTTGGGTGTAGCCTGTGGATAGGGCAGGTACCACAGCTGAGGTTCTTGGGCACATTTGTGTTCTAGGCTTAAGCAGACTTTCCACAGTCCTTGGGGTTTTCAGGTATCGGAGAACCATACAGCTGTCTTATCCTTTATAAATTGGAATAGTAAATATTGGAATAGACTATTATAAATACTGGACATGTTTTAGTCACATCTGTGTCCCACCACCCTAGTGTGGGACTGCTGAAAACAGAGAACCAAGAAAGCATCTTAATTTTGGTGGTAATAATCATGATGAGGATATTACTACATTATAGTAAAGTGGTTTGCAAATACATATATATATATATATATAGAGAGAGAGAGAGGCGGGGGGGGGGGAGAGAGAGAGAGAGAGAGAGAGAGAGAGAGAGAGAGAGAGCTGGCTATCTGCTGTATTTGAATCTCATCTCATAGCTATCGGAGCTATGACCATGAACATATGGGGAGGGGAGTCTGGTTTATTTATCTCTATATTCTCTGTCTTTCTCACAGGACCTTGCCAAGAATGTATGTCGACCGATATTGTGAACTTTGCACATCAAAAGGTCTCCTAGGCACCCGTTGTGAAGCAAAGGAACTGCGTCTCCTGTGGCTGCAAAGGCTGAGCTTCTTCCTGCATCCGGGTTCTCATCAGCCACGGACATGCTGCGAATCCTCCCTCCACAGCGGTGCCTGACCGCTGAAGTGTTGGTGAGAAGCCATCAAGGAAAGAATAGAGCATCTACCTACTGGTAACCCAGGGTTTTTTTTTTTTTTTAACTGGAGATCGAACTCAGGGCCGTGTGCTTACCAGGCAGGATTTTATGCCACTGAGCTACATCCCCAGCCCTAACCCAGGGTTTTAAGAAGACAGGAAAATAAATAACAGAATTTAGCCAGTGAATAGTTCTCAGTGGCATAAGGAGTAATGGGTATCTCAAGAGGGGCTTGATTACCTTCTGCAGTCTGAAGAGGCTTTTTTTGAGCAGGTGAACTTGGAGCTGAGATGTTCGGCCCTGACAGAGTCCCACACTCACACAGCGGCCCCATCATGCCATTTTAGATGGAAAGAGATTGGGATCCAGGGAGTGGTTTCCCAAAGCCACGCAGCTAGTGAGTGGCCCAAATCTGTTTCACCCGAAAATTTTGCATACAAATGAAGTCTTGTAGAAGGAGAAAGGAACAGGAGTAGTGGTGCCTCTGTAGCCAGATGCAGTTCTGGATGCCGAGGTCCATGGACAAGGTTTGATTTTTATATTTTTAAAAGTCTTTTATTTATTTGATACAGGTTCTCACTACACAGCTCCGACTTATAGTGGTCCTCCTATCTCAGCCTCCCCAGCGCCAGGATTACACGTGTGTGCCAACATGCTCGGTTTCAGTGGCCAGCTCGGCACCTGGGGTCGGCACAGCATGTGGTACCAGGAATCGAACCCAGGTCCTTGCACTTGCCAGGCAGGTGCTTAGACCACTGAGCAATACCCCAGCCCTAGACAAGGTTCTTTATACATTTTTATGTGATATTTCAGATGAAATTCTTGACATTGATGCATATCATAAATTGACTTAAGTGATTGAGTTTGCTTGCTTGCTTTCTCTCTCTTTCTCTCTGTTTCCTTCCTTCCTTCCTTCCTTCCTTCCTTCCTTCCTTCCTTCCTTCCTTCCTTCCTTC
>NW_004524595.1:14793532-14822820 GCF_000260255.1 Octodon degus | reverse complement strand
TTTTTCTTTTTCTTTCTTTTGCCCAAACAAGGCAAATTGTACAGAAACACGACATAGGTGTATTTGAGGAGGACACAGAAAGCCAGGCACAGAGTCAGTCTGTGGCACTGGTCTACAGGAACTTCAGGAAAATCACTTTCCTGGTTGAATTTTTTTTGTATTTAGTGCTAGGTCAGGTGATTTCCCTTCATATTAAGTGACAACTGTTAGACTTTCATTTCATAACAGATGAGATAGTATTGTGAAAACTATAAACGTAAGTATTTCACCTATATTAATTATGTTTCCAATCATTAAAAACACAAAAACCCTCAAACACTTTTTTTCTTATAGAAGCCAAGACTTTGGGGGGTTAGAAGCTAAAAATGTTGGAATGATATTGACATGGTTGGTTCTGTCTTTTATAACTGTGCAAACAACTTCTTCATCGAATTATCACCCATACCCAAGGAACACCGCTACCTTGCTTATCCCAGTAATAATTTTTTTTGTCTTTTTGAAACAGGGTCTCCCTGTGCAGGTCAGGCAGGCCTTGAGCTCACTTGTAGTCCAGGCTGTTCTCAAACTCCCAATGTTCCTCCTGCCTCAGCCTCCCAAGTGTTGGGATTAGAGGAGCAGGCCACCACATCTGGCACAGTAAAGGACTTTAAAGCAGTTATTGGTTATAAGTGGCTGACTAATTCCCACAACTTTGTCTATAATTTACAAATCTTGTGTAGATCTGCTGTGAGTCTTACCTTGGAAATCAATAACTTGTCTCCACTGAGATCTACGCCCTAGGGAATGGCGTTGGGTTGAGTGTGGTTGAGATCCCCAGACTAGCTTTTCTCATGACCTTCTCCAGATGTCTCTTCATTTTTCATGCTCCTTGTAAATAAGTGCTTCATTATTATGACACAAAGTACAGTGATCTGATTCTTGGTGTCCATAGCACTTTCGTAGCCTATAAACTGCCTTCACATGCACTTTCTTCATTAATGTTCCTCATAAATCGTGGATGTAGCTTTCAGTCTTCATGTGAGGGATAACAAAAAAGTGACTCAAGGAGCAAAAGGAAGTCACTGTGGCGACATGGCTCAGGTCGGCAGTGCCAGAGCTCAGGCCAGCGACAACCCTCTTCTGGAAGCCAGCACCTCTGCCACACTCATCAGAACTGGGCCTTGGGCAGATTTAAAATAGACATTGATGCATTAATATCTTTAAGCACTTTAATTAGTCCTTGTAGGAAGGGAAAGAAATTATTTGGTCACCCAAGTGTTTTGCAGATTCCAAATCCAAAAACTGAATCTGTTTCAGATCAGAGATAGGGTGATGGCTCCCCTTGGCCAGGAAATGTCAGTGTAAACGGTGAACCATGTGGCACAGGGCTGCTCGGAGAGCTTCCAGCCTGTGAAGAAGTGTAACTGTATGAGGTATGTGCACCCTACACCTATAGCAAACACTCCCACGGCCACCAGTGTTGGATTCAATTAAACATTGAATTCATCATTTTTAGCAAGGGAAGAGAACAGCAAACGGTTGCTCTCTCATGGCTAAACACCCCTCAGATTTGCTGGCCTTTGATTTATTGGAAGAAACCTGCTGGGAAGAACATACTGTGTAGCTGATTAATGTCAGCTTCTGTCATCAGTTTCCACTTAGATTCTTGGCCAGGCCTGACATCTCCCATAAGGATCCAGAAGAATTTGAAGGTTGATCCAAGAGCTTTACTGGCATGGGATTTGCAGAATGCAGTGTTTGCAAAATAAGGAAGATGAATGGAAGTGGAATCCCGTGTTCTCCACTGGACTTGTTTCTTTAATTTGTTTCTCCAGAGGCCCAGATCCATGCCAGGACCACACCAGCAAGGCAACTGGGGGAAGTGTGTTCCCAGGCTCTGATACAGATGTCTTGCATTTCCTGTGTTCCTTATGTCTTCAGTGCTGCCTTCTTGGAGGGTGTCAGAGCAGGAAGGAATCTATAGAGGAATGCCATGCAGTTACCATCAGGCCCTTTTGGAGCCCCAGAGGGCAGCCTGTGGAGCAGGAACCACCAGGAAAATCAGGTGTGATCCGTTGTCCATTGGAGATGTGAGGACTCCCTGCAGCAGAGGTCAGCCATGCTCTTTGTGCTTCACACGGTGGCACAGCAGCAGCGCAGAATCTGGGTGGTAAACCGTCACTTACATGCATTAGGGTCACAGCAAACGGAACCTTGAATATGTGTTTCCTTATATTTTAGGGTGGAGGTAGAGCCCAGTGTCTGGTGTCCTATAGGATAAAGCTACCTCTTATTCCTCTGTTGTGCAGAGGATCTAGAAACAAGTCGTTGGTTTAACTAGACCCAGAAACATCTTCTTATCAATGTACTTCTAGGTGCCGAAAAAGGAAGAAAAAGTTCAATGGCTAAGTACAGATCTGCCTGGTTACCTATGGATTTTTAGCCGATCATCACAAAATCTAATGGTATGACATATCGACACTTGCTTTGTCATAACTCACAAACTCTGAGAATTAGGAATTTGGAAGTGGGGACCTAGACCCTTCCAACCTGAGGTCTTCCATTCAGGTGCAGACAGGAGCTGGAAAAGCAAGCGCTGACATGGAACCCAGGGGCATTTCTGTTTTTGTCTCTATGTGCCTATCTGTATCTCTCTGTGTCTCTCTGTATCTGGTTCTGGGGCCTTTCAGGGTGGGTTCTGAGAGGCTAAGTCAGGAGGAGGGCAAGTTTAAGCATAGCCTGGGCAAATCAGTGATGGAGTGAAAGCCTGCCTCAGAATAGAAAGAAGAGAAAGAAAAAGAGATGAGAAGAAAGAATAGGCTAGCTGGAGTTGTACCTCATGGTGATGATGCTAGGTATCAGTTCTCAGTATTACACACAAAACAGTGTAGTGTCTCCTCCTGGGCTAATGTGGGCCTCTTCAGAGCAGGTACCACTAGAAAAATCAAGCCTCAAGAGTGTATATGCATGCCAGTCCAAATGTGCTAAAGTTAATACACTAGAATGAAGATTCAAAAAGAACTTAAAGGTAATTTTTCTAGACTTGGATCTATCTATCTGTCTATCTATCTATCCATCAATCTATGTATTATTTATTTATGGTTTGGTTTTTCTGAGACAGCTCTTGATATGCAGCCCAGGCTGGTCTGGAACTCACAGTGATCCTCCTCTTTCATTGTCTTGAGTACTGGGGTTGTATATGTGCACCACCAGGCCCAGTTTACCCTCTATTTTTTACCGGTCAATCCTAAAGGTCACATAGAAGACCTTGGATCCAGATGACTTCTAAATTCCCTTTCACATCCATTCATGGAGAATTTTATCAGTATTGCTTCTAAGTGTTGTATCCTTAATACAAAATAATTATAAAAACTTGCAGTTCATTGAGATGTCAGGCACTGTTCGACAACTTCAAGTGGAATAATTTAATTATTGTGAATGTGCTAAAAAGCACTGGGCTTGTTTTCCTATCACATGTGAGAAAGCAGAAACAGAAGATCAGTTGGCTTGCTGGGAATTGCAGAGTGAGAAAAAGCCAGGGCTGGGACTTGAATCTGGCCATCTAATGGGAGAGGTTACCCTTTGGAGCACCATGCTAGCCTGCCTTCCTCAAAGAAGTCCAGTCGAGTAGCTCCACACTTCAGTCAAAGACAATTTTCTGTATATTTGAATAATTATTACTGTGTTTGAGACAACGTCTCACTATGTAACTTAAGCTGTTCTAGAACTCATGGAGATTCTCCTGCCTCAGCCTCACAGGTGTTGAAATTACAGGCGTGCACTCTCACACCCAGCTTGAATAATTATTGAAATAGGTAAGAAATCTTGCTGCCATAGATACAGAACTATATCCACAGCTCTCTATGGTAGCTCTCAGCAGTGGTGTGGGTAGCCGTGCTCTCCAAGTGACAGAGACAGAAGCATGTGTCTCGGGGGCTGTGCTCACTGCACACAGCTTCAGACATCTAGGATGTGGTTCTCTCACTTCATCTCTCATCGTGTCAGCAATCCTAGCACTCACGATCTCGCCCAGCCAGAGAAGCCCTTCCCTGCCTTCCTGCCCACCCATCATGAGTTCCTTCTGGATCCTCCCGGCTATTGCCTGTACCCGTCTTGTGTGTCTAGCAAGTAGTGTGGCCTAGAGAAAATGGGACTGAGGCAGGATGAACAGATTGAAAGTCAGAACTAAACTGCTGCACGACTGTTGGATTTTAGGAAAGTTGGTAGTCTTCATGTATCCAGATGCTGATGGCAATCCAAGTTTGGCCTCGTGTGTGGAGCTGTCCAGGGCAACAGGCATGGAGACTAGGATGCTGAGCACGTGTGCACGTGTGAGCGACAGGCGCAGCGAAGTAGCCAAAGAGAACCGAAGTTTTATTCACAGAACTTGGGCCACCTTGAGCAAGCCTTCCTCGCTCTGGGCCTACACCCAGGGTTTCTTCAGCACCTCTGCGAGGCCCATCGTGCTCCTGAGATTGCCTGCAGCCTGATATGGTTTTCCAGGTTGAGCACTCATTTTTTATCAGACTCTCAGGATCCTGAACCACGGCAAGTGAAAGAATGAAGCCAGCCGCTCCTGCAGTTTATTTTTCCCCTGGCCTGACAGTTTATATCTCTAAGAATTTTAGTCTAACATGTTCTTGTAAAAGGCACAGCAACTCATTTTTCAAGGCCAGAAAGGAATCTACACAGATGAGGAACTGAATCGTGGAACTGGGGCAGGTCTCAGATATTAAAAGCTGGCAAGGGAACCTACCAGGGCCCTGGGGACATGGATCATCACAGAGCTGCCCGCCATTTGCTAGCGATTTTAGGAGCAGGGTGAAGTATCAACAGCAAATCCTGGAAAAGCCCTGCAGACAGAGGGTGCTTAGTAAAAAGCCAGCCAGGTCTTGATTTGCATTCTTCCTTGGCTGTGCTACAAGTCCAGGACTCAGGTACATACAACGTTATGTGAGTGGGGCAAACAGGTACTCAATACACTCCACATCAGGGGGACCTGGAAAGCTGGAAGCCAGAGCTGGCCTTCCTGCTCCCTGATTAACCAGTGGAGCCAAAGGTGTGAGCAAAAACCCTCAGGTGTGCATTGCACATTGCCAGCTGTCCCTGGTGGTGGCCCCACGGGCACTATTCACATACTCACTCTTATTTCTCACGGAACTCTTGCAAAGTGCCTTCAAAGTCCCTGCTTAAAGCTCAGACTAGAGGACTCTGCTTTCAGCTTTAATGAGAAAGAAGCATGTGAGAGACTTGACTTCTCTCTACTGCTCAACACCTGCCTCATGGTTCCATCCCAAGGGCTGTGCAGCTCCTGTGTCTACCGAGCTCTGGCAACACGGACACCAGCACTGCTTTGAGAAACCCACCTCATCTGGAGGGAGGGCAGCCCCAGGGTGTTTGCATTCTCCCTGGGATTTATATCTGGGACCTAAGCAAGACAGACGAAGAGCTATGGAGGTGAGGCAGCGGCAGGGCTATCACACAGTCTTCCCCCTGCTTCTTGGTCCTAGATCTCTCATTGTCTTTTGAAAACCTGGACTCCATCAACTTAGGCAATCCCAAAAGGGTGTCACGACTCAGAGCAGCCCACCTGTCCAACCTGTCCAAGGGGTTTTTCACCAGGCCACAGGGACAATTTTCCTCCTACATCCACTTTTGTCATGGTCAAGGCCTGCAGAAAGGTAAGAGGGCAGATTCTACCTTTGAGAAGGCGAGCATGCAGTGTGCTACCCCTGCTTGCTGCACATTGAGAGAACCCTGCCTCTGCCCTCACGATCTCTCTTTCCCTCTGCCTACCAACCTGAATTAGTACAGGGCTGCTCAAGAACCACTTCATTCTTCCTTTAACAAAGGGTCACCTGGAGCCTGGATGGCTGCAGCAAGCAGCCCTCCTGAGATGGACAGAGCCAAGCATCCTGGGAGTATGAAGGCAGAGCCAACTCGGGGCCATCCACATGCTCCAGCTCAGCCAAGAGCCCGGGCTGGGCGAAGCTTTCTTCCTTCTAGTGAAGGCATTTTCCCTATCACCTCTTCTCTCCAACAGTCCAGCCTGGGGTACACTGTGGCTCTCAGTTGTCACTGCTCATCAGAGGTCTTGCCCCAGGTTGACTCAGGATTCTCTTAGAAGTCATGTGAATGCTTTGCTGAGCTTCAGGCCTTTGGGTAGCAGTGATCCACCAATCACAGCAGCAGCCCAGCACAGAGCTCTCCCAGAGATTACCTTGACACAGCAAACAGATGGGAAGCCAGTCCCCATCACAAAATTAACCTTTGTGTCTTCTGTCATGAGTTGGCATGCCTCACTTTCCTAAATCTCTAAATCTGCTATAGAATTATTAGACATATCTAAATCATAATATATTAAAATTTTTTTTTAATCTTTTACTTATTTATTTGGTATGGGGTCTGGCTAAGCAGTTCAGACTCATAGTGATCCTCCTGTCTTGGCCTCCCCAGTGCTGGAATTATAGCCGTGTACCACTTCACCTGGTTTTGGGGGCTGGCACTGTGCGCCTGGAGTTCCAGGGCTGGCATGGCATACAGTACCAGTGATTGAACTTGCGATATTGTGCTTACCAGGCAGGGACTTAGACGGCTGAGCTATCTCCCCCAGTACCCTGAAATATTCTTCTAACCTAAAGTGGAGACCATAAGAACTCCTTAATGTTTTTTCTGTTAATGTCTGAATGGACAGGTTTCTCATTAAAACCAAAGAATGAATAATTTTGAAGAGATCATTTTTCTCAAAGATAGCAATCTGCAGTTTAATATTACACTGTCATTCCTTGCAGTTGGTGGTTTAGAGCAGCTTCCTGGAGAAGTTGCTAATTTCCTGCACTCAGTTGTGACTGGGAGCTCAGTAACTCGAATGCCATTGGCTGTCCATGCTTCATGTACAGATGTCTTGCCTGGAAGCCGAAGCACACTCTAGGTGGTGATGGTGAACACACAGGCCAGACTGAAGAGGGATGCTTTGGTTGGGTTAGAGTTTATTGTGTTGCAGAAACACATGAGGGTTGATCTGGACTTGGGCCGAGGCACACATGGTAAACTCACATTGCGCATGAGGCCTGGTGTTAGCCTGGTCACCTCCTCGGCTGTTTAGTATACCTGGCTGGAAATAGAAGGAGAGTTGAGGCCCTTTGTCTAAATCCTATGGATCTACTCATCAACAGTGACCTCCTGGTACAGTTTTTGCTCCTTGTAGTTGCTATGAACTGATGTGGCTCTGGTGGTCCCAGGAAAAGTGGT
Organism: Octodon degus; assembly: GCF_000260255.1. Lineage (NCBI taxonomy): Eukaryota > Metazoa > Chordata > Mammalia > Rodentia > Octodontidae > Octodon > Octodon degus. Next base: position 14,815,590 of record NW_004524595.1, on the reverse strand, counting down.
GAGCTGATTTAAAATCCAGGTAAGATAAAAACTGAAGTCAGGTGGCTTCTTTATGGATGGGAAATGAGAACTGAACAATCACTGCAAGGGTGTTTCTTTATACTTTTGCAAAGTTTCAAGACACAGGGTTGCTTAGCAACTAATGACTAGAATTGTCTTGGGCAGGATGTTTTTCTCAAGACCAAAGTATTTCCAGGTTCATTTGTTCCCTGCATGCAGTAAGGCAGGGTATTTCAGCCTTGACTAGACTGGCATTTGCTGTGAGATTGGTCTAAGCTCTGGAGAACTGTCCGATACAGTGAGCTGTTCAGTAGCATCCCTATCCTCTGCTCACTGGACAATACTAACACATTTCTTTTGTGAAGACTGAACCACAAACTCCTCCAGACATTGTTAACTATTCGCTCAAGGGTCAGGGTAGCTGACAGTGACTGCAGTAAAGGAGGCTGGCTTCAGTCTGTGTAATTAGATCTCCCCAGAGTCAGGAGAGGAACCTGGTAACCTCTTACCTGAGTTCCAGGTCTGACATTCAAGGTATCAAAATCCAATATATGTCAGTTTTAATTCATTTTAACTCCAACTTTATTTCCAAAGAGAAAATGAAGAATTTCTCTATTCTTTTCCTTTTCAATGAGTAATGAGCAAGTTCTAAACTTTGTAATTTATGGGAACAAGGAAGTCTATGAAATTTAATTCATAGGGATGACTTTTGTTTAATAGGATGACATTTAGCCATCTGTCTAAAACTTAGACTATTAATTAGAGAAATAAATACCATTAGATTATCACCTTTGACATGGCTTCACAAAAGATATTTTTACCATTTTCCTATGTATTCTACCTGCTCTTTAACTCCTTTATTTCCACCAACATCCCCCAGGGCACCTTAACTTGAAAAACTGTGCTCAGCCTGAGTCACTACCTCAGCAGAGAAGCATGAAGGTCTTTCTTCCCCATGACCCTAAGATATTTCTCAATGGCCTGCACCAGGCCACAATCCAGGAGGCTGAATAGGAGCTTCAGATAGACCCCTGGTTTCCAGGGCCAGTGCTGTCAGTCACAAGTGTGTATCCTTCAGCAGGACACCAAGCCTTCCTGGGTCTCTGTTTCTTTCTCCCTAAAGTTGGAGGTCAGTGCTTTCTTTCAGCAGAATTAATGAAAGGATGATCAAAGGAGTTGCCTGGCACATATTTACACACATAGACAAACACACACACACACACACACACACACACACACACACACACACACACAAACTCACTGTTGAATTCATCCAAGGAATGATTAAATCATGACTGCAGAGGCCACACTGCAATGCCTTTTCTGTAGTGAGACTATGTTCAGCTAAGATTGTGGGAACCCCAGTGTCCTCTCCTCGTACCTCCCCCTTAGGCTATCAGTGATAGACTTGCTCACATCAATGGCTCTATTCGAAGAACAGGGGTGCACAGTACGTTCACCCCAGGAAATTAGATGGTGCACACTGGGCTAAGGACCAGTTGCTTCCTGGGTTGGAGTTGAGACTCAGAGGCTGGGCTCTGTAGTATGGAGAACTGTGGTCCCCCTCACAGTCTCAGGCCAAAGCCTCCTCTTGCTGAAAGGTCAGACATTCTTAGCCACCCTTGCCAAGGGGTTATGGCTCAGAACTAGAATGTCCCACTGAATTCTCTTGTGCTCAGAAGCTGGACTTTGGGGGATGACTGGATGACAGGGGTGCTTTACTCCTTAGTGCATCCATCCACCATGAGTTCAGCAGCTGAGCCCTGTTAGAAGGGAGGCCAGTGAGAGGTGGCCATGGACATGGCCTGGAAGGGTTCATCTTTCTCCCTGGATCCTGGACTCCACTTCTGCTTCCTGGGCACATAGTTTGAGCAGGTCTCCCTTGCTCCCCTTCCACCGTGCTGCTTCTACCTGTGACCAGCCAGCATGGACTGAGCCATAAACCACAGTAAAGCTCTCCACCTTCAAGTTGTCAAAGGCAGGCATTTGTTCCGGGGCTGGGGAAAGTGCCTAAGACACCATGCGGTGACTTATGACAGCTCTATCCATTCTCTCACAAGGCCACCTCACCTAGTGGAAAAGGTCTTGCCCTAGGAGCTAAAAGATCCTCTGTCACTTTCCAGCTGTCTGTGCCTAAACAAGTAACTTGATCTGTCTGAGCCTTAGTTTCATCTGTTAAACCTGCTGGGAGATTGTTCTTCCTCTCCCCACTAGGTATCATAGAGACAGAAAGAAAAACCATATAAATAAATGCTTTGAAAATTAAAAAGTAATCTATATAGTGTAGCTGTTTTTATGAACACAATGATCATATATGCTGAAGAACTTCAATAGTTAAAAAGTGTTCAGGAGTACATCAGGTCTGAATTTGAAAAATTGCTCTGTATTTAATAAATCTCCCAGGATACTTACCTCCTGAACAAGTCACAATGTATACTATGCTTCTTCCAAAAATGGAAAATGTATACTTCTCAGGGGCCGGGGAGATAGCTCAGTAGAATAAGCGCTTGCCTGGCAATTGCAGGGTCCTGACTTCAATCCCTGGTATTAAAAAAAAAAAAAAAAGTGTACTTCTTACTTGTTAAAAGATAAAAGATTAAATAAATATAAAATGTGAAAAAGTCCTTTCTATAAGGCTACAGAATAAAAGATGAATCAAAGTGTTCTTGCCCACAGAAGTTAAACTCACTCTAGTGATGCAATATCCACTTTCCTGAGATTGGCCATTCTGCTTCTTACTGGCCAAAAGAGTGTAGACGGTGCTTGTGGGCAACAACGTGCCAGCTCTGGGCTCAGCTTGTTCACTGTCTTCCTATTTACTATTATCTATCTTTTATGCTATCCTCTAATCTATTTATATTTTGGGATTTTCATATAAGAGAAACCATGTGATATTTAAGATTGTGCATCTGACTTATTACACTTAATATTATGGTCTTGTGGTACATTCATTTTTCTCCAAAAAGCCCAAATTTATCCTTTTGAGTAGCAAAAGGGTACTCTATGTTGTCTAAATACAGTATTTTCTTTATCCATTCATCTGTTCATAGGCAGACGGGCCACTTCCAAGATTTGTTATAAGCCGTGCTGCTATAAACATGGGTTGCATAGTCACTATAACATGATCTCTTGAACACTTTTGAGAAGATACCTAGATGGGGAATGGATGCACTGATTGAAATTCCTCTTTATACTTTTTTGAGGAGTCTCCACACTGATCTCCAGCATAACTGCATTAGTTTACACTCCCGCCAAATGTAGAAGGACTTCTTTTCCCCATAGCCTTGCCAGTGTTTCTTAACAACAGTCATTGTTTTCTGAGGAAGATGGTGTCTGGTTGTTGTTTTAATTTGCACTTCTCTAGTGTTCAGAGATGATGAACATTATTTTCAAATATTTATTGTCCATTTGTACTTTTTTCTGGAAAGTGCCTCTTCATTTCAGTTGTCCATTTACTGAGTCTCTTGTTTTAGAGAGACTTAATGTTTTTTGAGTTTTTCAAAATGTATGCTAAGGGCGGGCCAGATAGCGCAGTGCATTAAAGTACATGCAAGCTGGCACAGGGGCTGGGGGTTCTATCCCTGGGCCTACAGTGCTGGCCCCGCACCCAGGGCTGACTGGGTAATCCCAGCTCTTGGGAGGCTGTAAACAGGTGGATCACTGAGTCCAATCCAGTTGTGAGACCCTGAACACCCTGTAGACTCTTCCCTAAAAAATACAAAAACAAAACAAAACAAAAAAATGTATGCTAGATACTAGTCTGCTATCTGAATAATAGCTGGAAATTTTTCCCATCATATAGGTCATCTCTTTACCGTGTGGATGGTTTCCTTTGCAGTGTAGAAGCCTTTTATTTTAATACACAGTAATGGCATTTATTGATTCTTGATGCTGCTTCTTGTGCAATAGGGTTTCCATTTAGAAAGTTCTTGCCTATGCCCAGGTCTATGCCTGTGTCTTCAAGACTATTATTTGTTTTGTTTTCCACTAGATTAAGTGTTTCTGTCTTAATATTTAGACCTTCAATCTATTATTTATTTTAATATATGGCTTGGTGAACGACATAGGTCTAGTTTTAGTCTTTGGCATGTGGGCAGCCACTTTTCCCAGCACCACTTATTAAAGAGGCTCTTTGCTCCAGTGTGTTTTAACCCCTTCTTCAAAGAAGATACAGCTGAATATGTCTGAGATTGTTTCTATACCCTCTCTTCTGTTCCCTTAATCCACACTTCCGTTTCTGTGGATGCTGTTTATAATACAGCATAGCTTTGTATTACAATTTGAAACCCAGGGCTGTCTGCCTCCTGCTTTACCCTTATTGACCAGGATTATTTTTGCTATTTGGGGTGTCACATACTTTCAGTTAAACCTTTTTTAAAAATCTGAAAAAAATTAGGTAGAGAGGAAGCTTATGTGAAACTAATTAAGAGCCATTTATGACAAACCCATTGCCAACATCATGTTCAATGGGGGAAAGTGAAAGCCTTCCCTCTAAAATCAGGAACAAGGGTACCCACCACTGCCGCTCCTATTCAGCATAGTACTGGAAATCAGCCAGGGCAATCAGACAAGAGATATTTAAAGAGACACATATGAGTAAGAAGAAATTAAACTCTCCTTATTCACAGACAACATAATCCTTTACTCAAAAACTTCCACCAAAAGACTCCCTAGAACTCATAAAAATAATCATCAAGGTATCAGGATACAAATCAAACACACAAAAATCAATAGTGCTCCTGTATGAATCCACTAAGAAATGGATGAATAATGAGCCCACTAAGAAAGGAATTAGCAAAACAGTATCATTATAGCAGCTTTAAGAAAATTAATCTAACATGAGAAGTAAATGATCTCTGCAGTGCTAATGACAGCACTGGGAAAAAGCACATCAAAGAGGACTTAGAAAAATGGACAGATGCCTTGTTTCTGGAGAGCCACATCCAGCTATTGTTGAAATGGCCATTCTTCCAAAACTGATAGTAGACTTAAAGCAATCACAATGAGAATACACACAGCACTTCTCACAGAACTGGAGAAAATCCTGAAATTCATATGGAAGCTTTTAATTGTTATACACTGTTATGAAGTAAAGGTATTGAGAAGAATAACCTGCTCACTCTAATATGAGATAGAACAAAAAACTGTTGGGAACAGCTGAAGCTTGAAATTGGTGAACTGTGTGAGAGCAGGACTAGGCCTCAGTGCCTAAAGCAGTCAAGTTAGCTCAGTTCTGAGAAAAGCATCCTGCCTGGTCAGTGTCAACTACTAGTCACTAGAAAGCTTGCTTCACATGATACTAACTTTGCAAAGGTATAAGTAACTATCTCTACTGTTGTTGGGAGAGGGGTCATTTTGCCAATCAGGTATGGGTCACCACCTGACCCAGCTCTTGTCTTCTTATCTTTTCCTCATTCCTGATGTCATTTCTCTTGGGGTACACTGAAAGACCAACAAACAAAACCCTATAGAAAACCATGTTCTTAAATGGTAGTCTAGGCATCATGTTTCAGAGTAAAACACCAGGTATTGTTATTGTGAGCCTTGAGATTTGGGCTATTACAATCCTTCCTTCCTTCTTCCTCCCTTCCTTCTTTTCCCTTTTTTCTTTGTTCCCTCCCTCCTTGCTTTATGTTTTTTCAAATTTATAAATAAAATTGTATATATATTTATCGTATAAAGCATGCCATCTAAAAATCTATATGAGGGCTGGCCAAATAGCTGAGTGGATTAAAGTGCCTGCTTAGGCAGGCACAGGGGCTGGGAGTTCGATCCCCAGGCCTGCTGTGCTAGTCCCACCTCCAGGGTGTGCTGAGATGGCAATTGAGACTGGGAGTGGTGGTGCGCACCTGGAATCCCAGCGCTTGGGAGGCTGTAAACAGGACGATCACTATGAGTCTGATCTATGCAGTGAGATTCTGTAGACCCTGCCATCAAATACTATCTATCGATCTCTCTCTCTCTCTCTCTCTCTCTCTCTCTATATATATATATATATATATATATATATATATATATATATATTAGAATGGCTAAGTTGAGCTAATTAAAATACATATCCTCTCACATTTTATATTGCACTGGTCATTTTATGTTATTCTAATAAAATACCCCATGCTGGGTACTTAATAGAACAAAAAGTTCATTCAGTTCACAGTCCTGAGGTTTGAGTGCATGGGATTCTGGTGAGGACATAAGCTTTGTCTGTGATGTTGGTTTATTTCTTTGTCTGATACTATTTGGAGAGAATTCAGAAATTTGAGAAATTCTACTCACACTAGCTCATTTTTGTCCTAAGAGCTATCTTTATGCATTGATTTTCACTGAAAGTTTCTCCCTTCAAATAGCTCTATGCATGGCCACTGTTTGTTTCTTTGGGTTACTCCCAGAACATCTTGCTTTTGTTGACAGAGTTCTGAAGTTTTCTCTCAGATTTGAGCACTTTGCCTTGATACCGAGAACTGTCTTCTCTTTCTGAGATACCGCAGATGTCAAAGCCATTTATGTACTCAAGACTCAGAATTCATGTTCATTTCATACCACAATTGCCTTGGAGCTTTGTTTTCTTTTTTATGTATTTAATACAGGGTCTACAGGGTCTCACTATGTGGATCAGACTCGTAGTGATCCTCCTGTTTTCAGCCTCCCAAGTGCTGGGATTACAGGCACCTGCCACCACACCCAGTGGCATTCACCGCCTCAGCACACCCAGGGCCGGGGCCGGCACTGCATGCCGGGGATCCAACCCTGGTCCCTGTACCTACCTAAGCAGGCATTTTAATCTGCTGAGCTATCTGGCCAGCCCTGGAGTTTTGTTTTCTTAATAAATGAAAATATATTGCTCAGTAACATGAAAACAAACTCTAAAGTTGATACCACATTCCCCTCTTAAAACCCCTCAATTTCCTTCTGTCCTCTGTGTTTCCATCATACTCTGCCCTCTACTTCCCTGAATGTCACTACTATCTGTGGTTGACAGGATTTTGACACAGTGCTGTATTTCACCTTCTTCTTTGCTCAGGTCACTTTAACTTCTTATCTCCTGGGTTTATTTTTCTTCTTGCTTCAAGTGCAGGGCAGTATTTCTTGGGAGAAGAATCCATCAGTAGGAATCCATCTTTATCTCAGGGAATTCTCTTTAGTCACTGCGTTTCTTTTCATTCCTCCAATGAGACAGGCTGGATCTCCACGCAGTCTGGGCATGTTTTCCTCAGAGTTCATTCCTGGACCCCCAGTTGGAAGCCTGGTGATGACTGCGTGAGCGGCTATTTCCCTCAACCTTGTCCTAAGAATGAGCTTCTTCCTCAGACTTAGATGTCTCTTGATTCCAATAATATTTTATACAACAGGTTTAAAGGGGGTCAAATCTGGTGGTATTATAGAGAGCCCCGCTGAGCGTGGAGTGGCTCAGTGAGATTCCTGTACCCGCTCTGCTTCTCATTCCCAGAAGTCCTAGAAGAGGACATCTGCTCCCTGCAGGTCTCTGTGCCCCCACTCTTCCTTCTGTGACAGCTAGCTTCTCAACAACTCCCCATTCCCAGGGATGCTGATCATCTCTGCCTTCTGTTGTCCTTAGACAGCCTCTTGCCTCTGCAGCACTTTCAGGGATCAATTTTTCTTTGGCAGAGAGAGAGATCCCTGACAGGGAAGAGTTTCCATTTCCCCTTCCTGCAGCTGCTGACTCCAGAGAGCCAGCCAGACTGTGCCCCTCCTAACGGGATGAAGCGCTGTTGGTTCTGTGGCTCAGGACCAACTCCAGCACCTGAGGCAAAGGAGACCAAGGGGCACTTTGGGCGGGCCTCACTGAGGACAGCAGACCTGTGTGGGTGCCGAGCAGGGAGAACTGGGGACACTCAGAGGAAGGAATAACTCAGGTTAAAAAAGATGGGAAAGTGAAAATGAAGACTGTAAACTCTTCATTTCACTGCCAATAATGTTAGTTATCAATGTATCTCACATTTCTCCTTAGGCTTTTGAGAACTTGAAGAGTTTTGCCTAAATGCCTTCTTTCTCAACTATTTTGTTGATTGTTTTTTTCTTTTAAACAGTAACTTCAGTACCAGCTGAGGTGAATTAAAATCAAATTTATTTGACATATGCTGTGACAGATTTGAGTTGCAACAAACCTTGTGTGAAGGGAAAAATAGATACGTCATCTCTTGTGCTTCTTCTGGGCGCTTCCTCTGTCTGTCCTCACTGCACTTCTCCAGAACATTCTGGATGACAGGGATGGGAGAGTCTGGTAGCCCTGCACTTTGGAGTGAGCACTGAAGTGTAAGCAACCCCAGACCGTAGCAGCTCCCTGGAAGTTTTCTTTCCCTCCGGCCACGGTGCTTAAAACTAAACTCAAACCTGGAAAGGAAACCCTCAGCATAAATATCACTTCTCAGCGGCAGTTCATTTTCCTCTCTCTACTTTTCTTTCATAAACACATGCAGACTCACTTAAAGTAGTGCCACAGGCCAGAAGTCAAGAATTTCCTAAGCAAGGCAAGCTTGAAAATCCAAAACCAAGTCCACTTTGCCCTGATTGCTGTGTAACCATTGGTGAGCCATTGCTCTTCAGAAATGTTTGATAAGGATCTCAATGATTAATGAAGTTTTTGAGGCTGGCAAGGGGACTCAGCCAAAGGATAATAACATTTTCCACCTACATTTCCATCTTAGAATGAAAATCATCAAGAAAGCTGAAAAGTATGTAATTTCATGCAGACTTTTTTTTTTTCCTTTTTTTTATTTCAGGGAAGGGTTTACAGGGTGTTCAGGGTCTCACTATTGGATTGGACTCAAAGTGATCCACCTGTTTATATCCTCGCAAGAGCTGGGATTACAGGGGTGCGCCACCACACCCAGTCTCAATTGCCATCTCAGCACGCCCCAAGGGTGAGATCAGCATGGAGTGAACCCCTGCTCCTGCGCTTGTTCGCAGGTGCTTTATTTTTATTTATTTATTTTTTAAAATTTGTTTTCTTTTTGGAAATTAATTTTATTGAGAAAAAAATTGCAATGAGACAGTTTCAAAACAGGTTGGTAGGAGAGTTACAATTAATACACTGCATATTGTTGTCTTTTTTGTAGTCATTTATAACTCAAGATGCAGACATGATATCTGTCCAAACACTATTAGTACAAATCTTTCTTCTTATTCAATTAAGAGAAAGTGGCTATATATCTATCCTAACAATTTTGTATGTATACAGATACAGAATTGTCCTTCATTTATATCTCCTTTTTATGTTTATTTTTGTCAGAGATGGGTATTTCATTGCCATCCAAATATTGTAGGTGCATGAATTCAGCAAAATATTCCAGTATAGTCCAGTAGTCCACAATAGTAGTGGGTTATCCACAGGACTGGCAATGCCCGAATTTGTTGACTTGAGCCTTCCACAGCTCTGCATATTAACATGGCTTTAATCTGCTGAGCTATTTGACCAGCCCTCATGCAGACTTTTTGAAACTCACTGCTTTTGTGGTTTGGAGATTACTATTATCTACTTGCTGTTTTTTAATTACTAAACCAAAATTTTATTTTTGTACTGGATTTGACTTCCTTGATGTTTAAAACGGGCTAGAAAAACTTCAATAAATTATGTCTTCAAGGCACATCTTTGGAGTGCCAGTCTCTCCAACTGGTAATACAAATTACCACCACCTTCAGTAATGTCCTGGGTCTTCAATTGGCATACTCTCTCAAGGGCTCCAGGCAGCACTGAGCTTGCTGGGGCACTGTTAGCACTTAAGCTTTTTACCTAATTGCAAGGAAGCTACTGAAGTTCACAGGCCTGACATAGCAGAAGCGGTGCCTTCACCCATGGCATGGAGGACCCAGGCCACGTCCACTTCCGGCTGATGCTCTTCCCACTGCTTCCCTTCTCTTTCTATCCTGCTTTCCACCAAACCCACTCTAGCCCTAGACATCATTTCTCTAAGGAACCAGCACTTACGCAGAAATGAACTAATTCTCTTCTACCTGCCACAGACTTGGCTCATGGCAGTGACGAGCACAAGTACAGCCACTTGCTTCCTCTTGGTCCTGAGGACACAACTGGACTGCACTGCTACTTTCCTTTGTGTTCAGTGTGATCACAACACTGGGATCTGGGCAAGCAAATTATGAGCGGCAACTCCAGCCATGGCCCATGCAAACCTCCCGTTTGCGCTCTTCTGCATCTTCTTACCTGTGGCACCCACCTACAGAGTCATGACCCCTGGGTTACTTTGGAAGCTCAGTAGTGATCTTGGCTGAGCTCCTGTTGTCAAGAGCTGGTGATGGACCCATGAAGCAGGGTCCTCTCCCTTATGCCCCCAGGCCTGAACCCACCCTGTACCTGAGCTAGACACACATCTGGCTTGGGGCATGGCTCAGGGCACAGCACTTGTCCAACTTGCTTCCATCTCAAACACCACACACCCACACAATAAAATAAAATAAAACAAATAAGCTTTGGTTTTACTGAATGATCCTTTTCTGAACCATTTTGTTTACTTTCTAGTCTAAGCAATTATTTTGTATATGCTGTCATGCTTCATTCACATAAGTTTATATTGTATTATTGTGTCTTCTGAACACCTTAATAACAAAATAATGCTAACTGTTCAGTGTGGGATTGTAACGCTTGGCAGAAAGAAAATACTGGACTAGAAAGTTAGTGCTCATCAAAAACAGCCACAAGCACAAGCCAACCATACAGAAAGGGCACATCCAGTCTCACATTCACAGCTGACTCGTCTGAAAATTAGGCTGCTAATTTGCTTCAACTGAGGTGCTAGCATGGTGGATATTGGTGGCTCTGAAGCTGTCACTTGTAGGACTCTGAAGGAATATTTTCCCAGACATATTAAGTAGAAGCCCAATATGCAAAGCATGTCCCAATGCAGCAGTACTTGCTGACACCCTGGGAAGGACCCTCATCATGGACAGGACAGAGTGGGTGAGCACCAGACCCAGACCCAGGACTGTCACCCATGGAGCATGATCAGCCAGCTGTCAGTGAGTGAGAGGCGCCTGGAAGGGCTTTGGCTAAGCTCACGGAGAATCTCAGGCTTCTGTTCCTGCAGTTTCTCCCAGGGTCTATACTGGCTCCCGGTGTGCCCCATGTGTGGAGAAGCTGCCAGCACTTTGCAGGTCTGGCCTGCAGAGGGCCCTTGGTGGAAACCCCCATCTTTGGAAGAATCATGCTCACAGTTCTGGGTTCTAGAAGCCCCAGACTGGGAACCCGTGGCATTCCTCCTACCTAGAGAAGAGGTGGCAGTTGGGCTGCTAGGAGGTGTGCTGTCCTCCAGCAGGTCTACCAGGCCACAGATGCAGTGTCCAGACGTAGTAGCGACATTCAAACGGGACAGTGGTGTGAATGCCAGCTGTGGTGGTTGATACATTACTTTAACTTGAGATGTCGGAGGCTTGGCTGGATCCATTTCAGGCCCTGGGGAGTGGGGACCCTGCCGTAGGGCGGGGAGGACCCATCCCAGAGTGACTTAGCACAACAAGGGTATATAAAGGACTTAAGGAAGGCTTCTGCCACCCACTTCCTGGGAGGAGTTCTGATCTTCTGCCATGCTACATCACAGCCACGCCCCTTAGAAGGAAAAGAGAAATGCTTGATGGACACCCCAGCTGCTGCTCCTCCTCTGCTTTTTGATGTTTTCTGCTGCTATGAACTGATGCCATTTGCCTTGGAGCCAGTGGAGTAAGGACTGGAACCTCCACTGAGCTAAATAAACCTTTCCTTCCTTCACTTTGGGTGTTGGCATTCTGTCCCAGCAATGAGTAAAAAGTAACCAAGACACCTGCACACAGGGCAAAAGGAGTCAGGAGCAGAGAGAGGCTGGCTTTCCAGGAGACTGGGGTGGGGATGAAAGTAAGAGCAAGAAGGACGAGGCTCCGCAGGCAAAGCCAGGTCCTGGGCAGTGCCTGCCCAGTGAGGGCTGTTTTGTGCTTCCCCACAGGGACAGTTATGCTAAAGTAGAAGTCTGTGACTCAATGAACTCATTCTACCAGGAAGAATCTTCTTTTGTTGGTAGCCAAGGCAGGCCCCTCTGCCTTCCTGTTTCCTGTCTTCCCCATCCCCATCAGCGAATAATACATTTCCCCTGAAAATCATCCTGGTTCAGAGAATTACCCTTGAACTCAAAAGGGTTCGAAATCCCATGCCTAGAACTGACATGAGAGCAGAATAAAACAGGAGCATGAGCTGTAAGAAACAGGGTGAAGCGATAAAAACAAAAGATGTCCTGCTCTGACCGTAGGCTGCTCTTTCTACATGTTTTCCCATGTCAGAGCCTCCCTTCCCTCTGGCTGTGTGTGTGCTGTTACTCTGACACGAACCAGAAACCCATGAATCTTGAAATGAATCAGACCCATATGGACATCTCCACTCTAAGGAAGTGCATAGCTTTGGTCCTGAAAGGCTTTGCCCTGGAAACCTTGTGCAGCCCCCTGGAAGAGGCAGGTTCCACTCTCCTCTCACAGTGGCTAACACAGGGGCAAGGTCAGTCTGGTATTTCTCGTATGAATTCCCACCTGTCAAGAGACGCTGAAGGCACCGCTCACACTCAATTGGACCCCAAGGCCATCAACATTTCCAACTGGTGGTTGTTTACCCGGTTCTGTCATCCAGGATCCAGTATTTCTTGCATTTGTTTGTTTGAATAAAAAGTCGTTTTGCTCTATTTAACCACCCACCCTGCACAAAAGGAGAAAGTGTTTAAACAAATTTAACATAATAGCTCTTTTCCTTTAATTGAAGAAGGGCAGGCCCTCTACACCATTGTACATAAAATTAACTTTGTCAATGGAATGAATAAACCACAAACATGGATAGTCGTTCTAACCTAACACATATGCTTTAAACCCCTCTTGGCAAATAGTCTGTGAAGACTGTAATCCATTTAATGCTTTGTAAATAATTATACAATTTTCAGATATTTCATTGTAGTTAATCTTTGACACAACTCAGATGAGTAAATTTTTAAAAGTTTTATATGGGTTGACTAAGGTGTTCAAAGAGTTTAGAATTCTTTAAGGCTAATATGCATTGAGTCTGTATGGAATGAAATTGAATCGAGCTTAGCCTGACTCCACACTCCATTCAGGTAATCCTTACCAGGTATCTCTACTGCTCACATGCAGGCATGCAGGCTGATCAAGGAGGGAGCACAGGGTCAGGGACAGCAGGGAACAGTGAGATATGGAGCCCAGGAACCTCAGCCCTGCTCCCTGTTCTTCACATGTGGCTTCTGGGACTAAGTTGCCCGATAGTCGGACACACTTGTATTAGAATTGTAGAGCGCAAAAAAGTCTGTGTTTAAACCAGTGCAAACCTCCCTACATTGAACCATCAGAAAACATGAACAGCAGAGACCACGCTTGGTTTCAAAGTCACGTGGGGCTGCTAGAAGGTGCCCGGCTCCCGAGGGGCCACCTCCTCCTTCGTGCATGCTCGGCTGAACACTGGGTATTGGCTTTGGTTTTATAATTATTTGGAATCTAGAACTCACTCTTCATGGACGTCCCCAAGCCTCTACCCTCCAGCAGTACAACATTAAAACCCCAACAGGTTATTTTAATTTGGAGTTCTTCAACCCCAAATTGAAATCAGCACTATTGGCCCTGGGGACAGGGTGAGCCTTCACTGCAGGGCCTGCCATGCTCTTTGTCGGGTGTCTAGCATTCCAGTTTTTGCCAATTAGATTCCAGTAGCTCCCCCACTTGTGGCAACCAAAAATGTCTCCAGACATTATCTAATGTCCCCTGGGTACAAAATTGCTCCCTGTTGAAAACTGCTGCTTCAGTGAGTATTAAGAGAGGAGACTGCTTATTAATATCCCTTAATGATCTGGAAGATATTAAAAACATTGCATACTTTCATCATTATTCAGGAAACAGATTCTGGGATCCTTTAGTGTTTTCTTGTGTTCTCTCCTCTCTTACCGAATTATCAGTGAATGGTTAAGTTCTGTAATTGTTAGAAGATGTCAAGGTTGTTTTCACTTGAAGCCCTTGAGAGACTATGTTGTGACCACACGGTATGGAGCAGATGTAGGTAACTATGGCACTTTCTTGTTTAATTGCATGATATTAAAGTAAACCTCTTTGGATAGTCATCACCTTATGTAGCCCTTTGAGGTGCTATTCAAGAATTGTATGATAAAATATGTGTCATGTGATGTTATTAGATTTATCAGAGAGAGACTGAGAGAGAAGAGAGAGAGAGAAGACAGAATAAGACAGGGAGGGGAGAGAGAGACAGAGAGAGACAGGGAGAGAGAGATAGAAGAGAGATAGAGAAAAAGAAACACAAGAGAGACAGAGAGAGACAGATGAGAGACAGAGAGAGAGAGAGAGAGAGAGAGAGAGAGAGAGAGAGAGACCCATACAGTACTTAGTGACTATTCATACATTATAAGTTCGATAGTAGCAATTAAAAGTAGGGGGGAAATCAGTTCCAAAAAGCACACACAGCTCCTACTTTAAGCAAATGGATAGTTAATCCACCAGGACAAAGAGTCATCTGCGAGTCTCTAAAATATCTCCTAAGGAGCACCCTAAAGTTCTCCCTGCCTCTTGGTCTTTGTTTGATTTTCACCTTATTGCCCTTGGGTCTGCTGAGGAGGGGGTGTCCCCGCTTCCTCGCCCCTTCTTTATTGCGTACCTCTATATGAATAAATCATCAGGAAGCAATCTTCCAAATATTTTGAGGTATGAGTAAAACCAAAGTTCAGGTATGGAGCCAGAGGAATGTTTTTAAGTCCCCATCTGTCAGGGCTGACAGGAGGGGCTGACAGAGCTTCACAATCTCCTGCTCTCAGTTTCTCGTCTGCAGAGGGCTATTGGTGATGCAGAGAGCTGCTGGGGGCCAGTCCCGGGTCCTGCGCATGTGAAAAAGTTAGTAAATCTTTCACATTAGTTTCTTTTCCTTCTTGGCATTCCTTCTTTTCTCCACCCAATGTTAAGTGATTTTGATTTTTATAATTTACAAAAAAAAAAAAATCATTGGGTCCAACTGAAGGAGAGGGTAAATGGAAATCATAATTCACTAACTGAAAAATAATGGGGGGAAATTGACTGCTTATTCATCAGTTCTCAGACAAAGGAATCCAGGCTTCGGTCATCAGGTCTGGTTTAGATCTTGCCTCTTCCACTTACTGCTGGCTCAGGTTTTCGTTTTCAATAATGCCTATGAAATATTTACTCTCTGTGAACATTAGCATCAGGTAGGCTTTTTCCCAGCAGTGGGAATTGAACCCAGGGCCTTTACCTTGGGTTACATCCCCAGCCCATTTTATTTTTTTTTATTTTGAGACAGGCTCTGATTAAACTGTTAAATTGCTCAGGCTAGACTCAAAACTTACAATCTCCCTGCTTCAGCCTACTAGCATTCTGGGGTTGGAGGCATGAACCCCCATGCTCAGCTAAATAGATTATTTATGTGAAGGAATTTTACAAACAATAAACTAATGTACAATTGTTGGGCAAAACACTGTTTTTTGTTTAAAAAAAAGAGAGAAATTGTATCACTAACTTCAAAGAATCCTATCAATGAGCTTAGCTTGAATACTAGCTGCAAGACTCCACTATAAAAAGCTCAAGTAGTCTAAGTAGCATCTATTCCTCCCTGTTTTCTAACCCACCCAGACCTTACTCAGCATGGCAATGTGCAGAGAGAAAGAATCATAGTTCTCAGGTGACCTTGCAAGTCTAAATGGACAAAGACTTCCGGTTACAGCCATGTGGTGGAAGACCAAGTGGCACTTCCCAGGGATCTAGGGCTGATTTAGCAGAGCCTCCTCCTCCTCCCTTCTTGCTCCCCGAAAGATGGATGCAATGGTGGCGCTACAGCTAAAGGAACGTGACTTGAAGTAAATTGAAGGTGGAAGTTATATGCCACTGGAAGTGGAAAATGAAAAGGTAGACTACATTTCTCAAGATCTCATTGCTATCCTATCCGCTGTAAATAACTATGTTATGTAATAAATTGACAATATTTGAAGGTTAGGGAATTGTGTTGTTGTTTTATGCCCATGAAACATTACTTAAAAATTAGTAATCCACTAGGAAAAGGAAAATCTGTTATACATAAATTTCAAGCAAAGCCTCAGGAGAGCTACTTTGCTTCCTCAAAGCAGATGCTACAAACCAAAATTGGTACCTGACTCTGCATGACTTGTGTAACAGCCATTTTCCACCTTTTCATTCAGAGCTGCTTTTCATCTCTGACCAACATCTGGTTCTTCTGCATCTAAGTGCCAGGACCATAACCGAATTTGCTGCTTGCACCTAACATGCACGGAGGAGATGAAAGTTCTCCCTCTCGGACTGTGCGTGATCCGTCCCCAAGAATGCTTCACAGTGGTGTGTGGCAGTTTCTTATTGCTATGGCTGCACTGTGGGCTCCAGGAGATTGTACCCTCTGACCCAAGTTCTCTGGAATAAATGTGGAGGTGCTTAAAGAATTCCTGTGCCTTCGTCTCGGGGAATGAAGGATCAGTGTTTGTACAAAACTGATCATCATGAATTTGCATATTCAATTTCTTTTGTTGTTTGCATGCTGAATGGCATTTCAGACATTCATAGTTTGATTTTTCCATTTTGTAGAAAACCATTATCATAGCAATGTTATTATCTTCATCACTTGATATCTTATTTCTTATTTCTAGCTTTTTATTTATCCATAATATTTTTTCTTTTCTTTTGTATAATTGCAAAAGCACTTAACAGTCAGTATTAGAAAACATTAAAAAATTGTAGGAGCTAGTCAAAATGATGTCAAAATGAAGTAAGATGAATAAATTATAAGAAAGCTCTCTCCTTTTGGTTTTCCTCTATGTTCTAGGAATCACGTATCTAATACATTACTAGATAAGACACAGAGCTGTGGACCAGAACACAGAATCCCTGGCTCTACTATTCCAATAAAACAGAGAAATGCATTTGCACAGAATCTGGCCATGGGCCTGGTGCTGAGCTCAGTGCTTTGCAAATGGGAGCACAGTCCTCTACCTGTAGACTCACTCTGTAGGAGTAGCACCAACTCTGTTTCACAAAGATGGTAAACCTTAAAACTTCCCATACTGACTTTCTCGTGGTCTTAACGGAGTAAGGTCTGTGTTCAGGAGAGGTGGCCATAGAATGGTCATGGTCAAAATTCAAACCCAGGCTCAACACCAAAGCTCATGGAGTCCTTTTCCACAGCATCTCAATCTCTGTCTCCCTCAGTTTATGGTGCATGATGTGAAAACAAGCAAAGGCCCCAACGTCCAAACCAAAAAGTCTTTAGCCATGATCTGTTCCGGTGACTGTGTGAAGGATGGGAGCCAACTGTGGCACAGGCAGCCAACTGTGCTACTCACGAAGGCCGTGTGGCCCAGCTAGAAGGGCATGTTCAGACACCTGGATGAGTGACAGTGCTGTCTCAACCCAGATGAACCACACTCCCTGCATAAGCCTTTGACCTCTACTTGGAAAATGGCCAAAGATTGGACCAGAGGATCAGAGGTGGGAAGTGTGCTGCAGCAGGCTATTTGTGTCACTGGAAGGTCCAGTGCCATAACTGGACTAGGTCTTTCTTTCCTTTTGAAAATCCACACGGGTGCATGCAGGAGAAAGAAGCTCCACGTGAAACAGTCCAAAGAGAAGAGCTGGCCATGGTCACACCACATACCCAGTGGTTTTCAATCTATAGGAAATGTTCTTCCTTCTCCATACCATGCTTAGAGGAGTGTTAGAAACAGAAAGAACTCTAAACTCTAAAATGACCTTTTCCTCTTATAGTTTTTAAATACTTAACAATTACCAGGGTGTCACCGTGTGTACTATGCTCACAATTACCACGACAGAGGTGGCACTGTGTCATAATGCTGCCACCAACCCTTCTGGAGAAGGAGTGACCCCTTCAAGTTGCAAAGCCAGTCACTGAGAGTGCTTGATTTGGAGCCCATTATTGTCTTTGATCTGACCCTTTTCCATTAATCTCATTATTTCTTCAACCAGAGAACAAGAAACACAAACTCTTTATAACTACTAAGACCAAAGTTTCATGAATATACTTAGGAGGTTACTTGGGAACAGTGGGTCACAATAAGAATTTCTATAATATGGGGGTGCCAGTATTCCAGTATTATGTTTTTGTAAAAATAGAGGAAATTGTATCTTTAACTTCAGGAAGGCATATTGACAGTAAGTACTGGTTTCCTCTCCTTTTCCCCTTCCTCCCTTCCTCTCCTCTCCCTCCTTCCCTCTTCTCTTTCTCTCCCTCTCCCTCTTTCTTTCTTTCTCCTTCTCTCCTTTCATATTATATATGACATCATCTGAAGATGCAGTTTTTAATTTTCTTCTTTTATTTATGCTTTTCCTCATGCTTTCATGAGCTTCTTCTCATGGCCAGTCACTGAAAACTGCCCAAATAACAAGACCTCTTCACCACTTCTGTCTGCCTCACTATTCCATGCATAACTCAAATGCACACCAAGTGTCTCCAAGCCAAGGAATGAAATATTTCATTGTACAATGACATAAACAAATGTGATGGCATCTTAGAAGAGGAATTGATCCCTTTACTCTTTCTTTTGAAAATTAAGGAGTGACTTACAGAAAAAAAAAAGGTAAGAAAAGGAAGTGAAGTCTTTGGTTTTGCCAAAAAAAAAAAAGGTGAAGTCTTAGGGCTTGTAGGGTAACTCAGTGGCTTAAGTGCCTGTCTGACAAGTGCAAGGTCCTGAGTTCAATCCCCAGTACCAATAAACAAACAAACAAGAAATCTTACCAACAGAAACTCATCTGAGAAGTCTCTGTTCCTTCATGCTTCTACTCCTGCCTTGTATCACAGTACCTAAAATGATACTACCTATTGGAAGTCTCTGAAGAAAGGATTTTTGTCTCACTTAAAAGTATGGTCTCAATCGAACACATATGTTTACATATTGTATTGTTTCTCTTGTGTGAGAAAGCAAAAGGTTAAATAAATAAAGGCCAAAATGGATTGCAGATATTGGGAAATGGAAAGAAAATATTCAAATGGAAAGGGGAAAAAAGGAGGGGGAAGGGGAGGGGAAAACAAGGACAGAAGTGAAAAAAGAGAATAGAAGGATAAATGGAAGCAAATCTTTTGTAAATGGGAAGAGGAAGAAGGGTGAAGTGGGGAAAGGATTGGAAATAAAGAAGAAGCAAGATCTATCACATACAGGCACAAATTCCTTCTGATGAATGTGATATATATATATATATATATATATATATATATATAATTTTTTAAAAAATAAAGGATATTTTAATACCTTCAGGATAGAATAAAGATGTAATGAGCTTGGACCTTCAACACTTTCCTGTTTCAGCTGTGGGAAGAACAAAAGTTCCCAAATCCTGGATGGCTGTCTGGTGATGGGCCAATCCTGGCTACTCTTCCCAGACTCAACTAGGTTACTTGACCTTGTAATAGAAATCTTTGCCTATTAAATGCTCACTGATAGTCACATCATCGGACATCCACACTTGGCAGATCACACTTCCCACTATCTTCTGGGTGTGCGCCCTCACGAGGCTGACCACGCACTCCTCTTGACTCTAGACCTGCCCTGCCCCTTCTGTCATGTGTCCAGCCCTTCTGAGACTTCTCTCCATCCAGCTACTTCCTGAGGTCTTGCCTGCTGCTACATCAGAATGGCTCTCTCTCTCTCTCTCTCTCTCTCTCTCTCCACTATATCACTCATTTACCAATTACCTGTTTAAAATTATACAATAGTTTTTGTCTTTGTAATGATTAGCTGTATTTTTGTGTTCTTTGAAGGAAGGAATTCACTGAGGAAGAACTGTTCGTGAGGACTCAAGGCTCCTGCTGCTCTTCAACTGATGTATGCGTAGCAAGCTCATTATTGGAATGGCGGTGCACAGACACCAGCGCTGGGCTGTTCAGCAGAGCCCTCCTAAGGCCAGACCACAGTAGCCCAAACATATGCACATGTGTTCATAACTCAGTTAAGCACCACAGTGTACGCATGTAGGTATCTCTGTGGATAGTCCTCTAGAGACATATTTGCATATGTATGTGTATTTGTTTGCATGCATACATGTGCATATAAATAAAATGAGTTCTAATTTGCTAGTTAGCATGATGTTCTGTTTTGCACATACTAAATTGACCGTACTAATTTCAATTTTCCAGTTTTCTCTTTTGCTTTAGAGCCAGGCCTTCTCTGGGGGCCTCATTTTCATGGAGCCTTTCCTAGCTCATAAACTGCAATCCCTGGGCCTGGAGCGCTGACAGACCTGGCCGAGTGTGGCAGTGGAGAGTGGGTGCTGGGTGAGCCTTGCCCATGAGCATGTCTGAGGCTTTGCCATAGCAGCCCAGGCTCCCTGGGGAGAGACATCTTTGGGGAAGTTTGCTGCTTTGCCACAGACATTAGGTTACAATACTCGCCTCTATTTCCACTTGTCCTGACTTTTCCTAGTGTCCTCTTTTGCTCTGAAATTTTCCAGGATTTTTCACACCACTTAGAGAATTTGGAGATGGAAATTTTGAGTAAAATATGTTCACTCATTTTCATGTTATGCAAGAGTGAAAACAAAAAGCCTCAATTTAGGAAGAGTGGGATGGGGTGGGGCGGCGCCTATGCAAAAAAAAAAAATGCTTCAAGCTGCTCAACTGCAGAATGCAAAACATTCCCCAAGTTAAATGTTTGGTGTGGGAGATTCTCTGGAGGGATTTTGGAAAAAATGTAATTTTAAGATAAATACAAAGCACCTAGGTCCTTGCTGATATAGATGTTATACCTGAGGGCTATGCGTGCTTGAGTGCTTCGGGTTGATCAGCAAAGGCAGCCAAGGGGGCTAGAAGTCCCAGCTAGTAGCTTCTGAGAGTAATGTAAGATGATTTACAGATCTGATCACTATTTTCTACTCCCCGCCCCATGCTCTTCATGTCTTGGTGACCTACGGATCCCTATTTCTGTATTTCAATATTTTTGTTGAAGATAATGCTTCAGAGTTAGTTAAATCTCTAAGACAAAATTACTCAAGTTCCTCTTTGAGGAGAATGGGCCTTGCCGCACTGACCTCATGGTGGACAGTCCAGAAGAGGCCGTGTTGCTCACTAGGCTCTGGCTCATGGGTCAGTTTCTTACTGAGCTAAGGAAATCGCTCCCATGCCAGCCACGCATCCATATGCGGGTGCTGAGGAAGTCGTCTTGTCCTTCTGGTCATCTCTAGTCACACTTGTGTCTCCTACACATGTGTTCCCCTCCGTACCAGGCACTGGACCTGTATTCCTGAGCTAAAGGATGGGAAGACAAAGTTGCCCACATACGTGTGGAATCTTTTGTTCAGCCAGGTTGGGGAACGCAGGTCAGAATGTGGGGATGGCAATGACAGTAGAGGCCTTGTGAGACGGTTGCTGCGAGTCCAGCACTGCTAGCCTGACACTGAGGCTGCTCTGGTGGGAGAGGCTGGGGTCTGAAGGGCTGCAGGATCCCCAAAGTCTGAGGGAGCTGACAAGTGGCCTTAAGGAGTGGTGGTTTTAGCCACTTCCTGTAAGAGCTGCACCATTTGCATTGTAAGTTCAGGCCACTTCTGTTCACCTCCAGGAAATAACACCCACATATAGGACTTCTGAAGATGAAACCAAACATTGCGAAGAAAGTAACCAGCATCATGTTTGATGCGGATTGTTGGTATGGTTGTTATTAAGTGTGTTGTTGTTATTTTCACTTTAGCCAGAGCAAACCCTAGCATTGAAATGCATATATGCATACGTTAGAAAGTTCTTAAATTGGTTTTGTGTTACTATGGTCAGTTGAGAGTTGGGCATGAATACATGGTGCACAAAATTGCCAGTGCTGGAAGCTCCAGGAAAACAAAGAACAGCATCAACTTTTCACATGTGCCTGATCTCACTTCACCTTCACACCACACTGTATGTAAGTGGCTGCATTATAACTGTGCTAAAATGAATGACATGATTTTGATTCTCCGAGCCTACTAAAAAAATCCATGTTCAAACATAAAATTCTGATGGTAATGCCATTCTGGTCTTGTCTTAAAAGCAGAGTGGAGATGACTTTCATAACTCT
>NW_004524595.1:14762819-14793247 GCF_000260255.1 Octodon degus | reverse complement strand
AAGGTGGGAAAGAAGAGAAGGAGGGAGAGTGATGGGGGAAGAAAGGGAGAGAGCAAAGTGATGAATGTGTCTTTGATTAGCAGCCTGCAGCAGAGTATCACAGCTGGAATTGGACATTCTGAGAAGCAGTCAGGGAAAGAAGTTATATTTTCTCTTGGCCTGAGGCTAAGACATTAGTAGTTTCTGACAGTGGCAAAGGGTGGGCTCAGGTTTCTGAAATCCAAAGTGTTGTGGGCCTAGAGTTTATCTAGATCAGAGGTGATAGGTTGAGGTCAGCGTGGAGCGTGACATTTGATCTTTTCATTGCCCTGGACACTAGGAGTGACGCAGAGCAGAGGCAGGTCCGCAGAGCGCTCCCACATATCTCACCGTGCACACCGCAGGCACAGCTTCCGGTGTGGCCCCCAGCTCCAGGAGCGATGGGTGTGGGTCTGCTGGTATTTGCGTCAATTCAATCTAACTCCGTCTTCTTCCGCCCTTTTCCTCTCTCCTTCCTTCTTTTTCCTTGTTCAGAACACATTTGGATTATAAATCTGCATATTTAAAAATAAATATCATTATCTGTATATTTATGCACCCTTGCATGTGGCGCTTAATGAGCGATTGTATTATAAAGGGATATGTTTGTGAGGACAGCGCCGCAGCCAGGTCAGGAATCAAAGCCCATGCGTGGCCGGCCGGGAAGTCCCGGGCAGCGTTCTTGCCACCTGTGACTGTCTTCTTATTCCCGAAGGCAAGCACACTGCTACTCAGTCATAACTTTGCTTTCTTTCTCCTTGGGAGATACTAAATACTTCTGTATTTTCCGTCCAAAATGTAATTTAGTTTAGGCTACTTTTCAACTTCTTAGAAATCAAGTTATATTTTTTCCATGACTTGTTTGTTGTTCAACATGATGCTTAAAAATATTTCTGTGAATGCTTTTAGCTGCTGCTCAGTTATTTTGTTTTCTGAGAATCTCTTGGGGTGAATATATTAAAGATCACTGGATTCTTTTCGTGCTGGTGACTTGGTTATTTCCTGTTTGGGTGATAGTGGGTTTGCTCTTACACGCTCTCTGATACACATGCGCAGCAGGTTTCTTTACTATGTATGGCAAAGGGGAAAGAACTGGCCCAAGGGACGCACATGATTTTACCTCAACAGTCCATACCAACGATTTCCTCAAGTGAATGGGCCAATTTATACCCCAATCAGCAGGAAATGAAAGATATTAAGAAAACTGGTGTTCGGTTTTATTTTATGGTTTCAATATTCATTTTTCTATTTGAAAGGCTGAGCAACTTTTCATATGCTTCTGCACAACTTGGAAGAGTTAGTTTTTACCTTATCACAATTATTTGCATTAATATATATGTTTCTTCAGGATGCATATATATGTTCTTATTTGCTTATTTTGGATACTTGTTGTTTGGCAGGTGTATAACTGGAAATGTTATTCTATTCTGTGGCTTGGGTTTTTTCTTTTTATGTTTTCTTTTTAGTTATGATTTGCTTTTTGTTGAGGATTAAACCCAGGGTCTTGTGTATGGGAGGTAAGAACTGTACCAGGAGTGTCAGTTGCAGGCCTAGCTATGTTATCTTTGAAACATAAATGTTTTTATTTTGTTGCAGAATAATGAATTTTTTTATGCTTCCTTTTGTTGTTGTTGTTGCAGTGCTGGGGATGGAACTCAGGCCCTTGCACTCACGAGGCAGGTACTTATGCCACTGAGCTATCTCCCTGGCTCTTTCTTTCTATTGAATGTAAAATTTGTACTGTATTCAAGATCATGTAAACGTTCTCTTGTACTGTTACCTAAAATATTTATATAGGGTAACCTCTCTTACTGAAAGCTTTATACAGGATTACATTTTTCCATATCGTTAGTCAAACATATATGCATTATTATTGGAAAAAAAACTGTATTTCCCTTAATGACATGTAATGTTCCTTCTATAGTACTTCAAGGAATTGTAGGTATAATTTTGTTCCTGAGTTACTGTGTTTATCACTGGGCCTGTCTTGCAGGAATACCACACTTAAATTATAATGGCACTTTACAAAAGGGTTGATTTTCTTTAAAGATTTTCAATCTGTTATTTTTCCTAGAATGCCTTTTTGCTCTTATTGCTGTCTTTTAACACATATTTGGAAACAGCTCATCAAATTTCATAGAAATCACAACACAGTACCTTTCTTTTAGGGTTTTGATAAACTTTATATCGTGTATAAATCAATTTTGTAGGACTCAGCATCTTTAAAGTATGAAGCACCCCAAATATCATAAGCATTCTACTCTTCCAATTAAGTTCTGTGCAATAACTCTTGTCTAAGTTTCATATTTTTCATAAAATTTGCAATTTTTGAAAGATGTATTTTGTATTTCCTGATGTTATCACAAATTATATAATTTAATTCCATTCTCTAATGTTTTACTATAAGTCAATGTATATGTACATAAATAATGCAAAGTTGCTAAATAATATATGAGATTTCAACAAGTTTTCTATCTTTCCTTATAATTTATCTGTAGCTTTTCAAAATTTCTATATATGCAATTACTTAATAAAAATTAAAATTTTGTTTCTTCTTGTCTAGAGAGAGAGATTTCTCTCTGCATGATTTCCTGTTGCTTTTTCACATTATTCATAAACTTCAGAACAGTATTACAAAGGCCTGGTAATGCAGTATTGTCAAGAATCTCAGAACAGAAAATTGCCAACATTGATTGCATTTATACCAGTGTTTTTATTAATATAAACCTCCTTTCAGCTTAATGATAGCCTCTTCAGATTTTATTGCAAAGATTTTTTAAAATAATAAATATTCAACTCTTCAATTTTTTTAAATTTTATATGTTTAGCACAGGGTCCACAGGGTCTACAGGGTCTCACTACACAGATTAAACTTGTAGTGATTCTCCTGTTTTCAGTCTCCCAAGCGTTGGGATTACAGGTGTGTGCCACCACGCCCAGTCTTAATCTCCATCTCAACATGCCACAGGACTGGTACTGGCACAGCACACCAGGGATTGAACCCCAGTCCTTGCATCTGCCTAAGCAGGCACTTTAATCCACTGAGCTATCTGGCCAGTCCTCTGTACAATGTATTGAGTGGTCTAAGTTTTTCACTTAATGAGAAAAGTATGTTAAAATCCCCCTCAATGATTGTGGATTTATATATTTGGGGTAATTTTATCAATTTTAACAGCATATATTTTAATCTATGTGATTAAACATTTAAAAATTTAGAATTGCTATATTTCCTTGTAAGTAAAAAATGGCCTCATTATGAAGTGTTGTGCTATACACCTAATGGTACAATCTATTTTGCCCAATATAAATACATTGGTACTAGGTCAGGATTTATTTTCGATGTGTTTACTCTGAATCATTTCCATTCCCATGGTTTTCATGTTGCTTGTAAAAATCTTATGCATTGGCAATTTTACATTGTTTAACAGTCTTTATTAAAATATTTATTCCAGGGGCTGGCGAGATGGCTCAGTAGAATAAACGCTTCCCTGGCAAGTGTGAGGGAAAAAAATTATTCCATTTCCAGTTCATGTTAATATGGATTTTATATATCTCATCTAATTTTGCCTTGCGCTCTCAAGATATTTTTCTCTTGTTTTCACTTTTTTTCCCTTCTGCCTTCACTTTTATGGAAATGTTTTAATTATTTAGTGTTTTAATTTCTAGAAAATACAGTTTTATGATTTTTAGAAATTACCATAGAAATTAAGATATTAGTACTGAATTCATAAAGTCTAAAATTAATTAGTACTTTTCCCTCATTATAAACAATGTAAGGTCTTTTTAGCTCTCATTGACTCAGTCACCCACTTTTTGACTTACATGTTTGTTTTGGTTTTGTGAGCCTGCAGACATGACTGCAATGATTATACGGTCATACTGCAAGGGTCTGAGTGCTCGCGTCCATTGAATTCATCCATGGAAATGCTGGTGTAACACAAGGAGCAGATGCAGCTGCTGGGAGGTGGCTAGGTTGTCAGGCACCTGGAGAAGGAGTGCAACAAACCAGGCCCCACCTGCCTCACCAACCCTCCACGAAAGCAGAGCAAGAGGCGTGCACTCGCCAGCCTTGCCCCACTGGCCTATTCCTCCTCCTTTACCTGCTCTCACTTAGGATTCATAGTCTTCTTGTCATTTGACTATGAAATGCTCTGTTTTGCTTGACAAATTACTTAAGAGCCTTCTTAAGACTAAGATGATAGTGTATTGCTCTAGAGAGCGTGGATGCTTCCTTCTACAACTTCATGTACTGTAAAGACTTTAAATAGTGAGTGTGAATTATTTAACACATTGGTGTGACTCAGATGGTCCATAGATGCTCAAACAAGTTTGTAGTTTCAACTTAGAGATTTCAATTTTTCAGCATGAAGGTGTATTCCTCCATGGTTTCCTTAGGGAAGGAGCGACAGCTTTATTTGGGGGTTCAGGCACAGTAGGTTCATTTCCAGTTGGATCTCAGCTTTGGAGGCAGGTGTTTTTCCTCCCAGAACTCTTGTGTCTGTGCTCCGTGCTGCTTGCTTACCCTGTGTTTTTATCTGGCTTCGCGGTACCACCAGGAAAGAAGCTGCCACGTAGATGCTTGATGAGATGTCAGCTCTTTTATGTTTGCAATATGAAAATATATACAACAGGTTAGATATTTCCTTACTGAGATTCTTTCTTCATGCAACCTAGGCTGTCACCTCCTTTATGTTTACTTCGTTATTTGTTGATTCCTGGCATTGTTGGGCAGCCTCAAAGTGGTCCTAGCCACTCACAAGGTCTTTAGAGAGAGAATGCTGTGGTACACTGGTTTCGTGGTTGCTTCCAGTTTGCATTGGAAGGAGTTTGTGTGTTTGATTCGTAAGAAAAAAGTTTTAATGCTTTTCTGATAACAGACATATCAGCTTCTTTGCACAAATATAAGAAACAATAAAATAAGCAAGAAAAACATTAAATATTTAGAGATAAATACTATTTCACTGTTCGTGTGTCAGATTTTGTGTACACTTATGGGAACATGCAGATGGGTGATAGATGTTTGTACTGTTACACAATACTGGCCAGTATTATATAATATATTGTATAATAGATGCATCCCACATCTATTTCCTTCTGATGAGGATACACTTACTATGTACCATCAGTCTACCATGGCTTATTTAACCCTTTCCCTATTTATACTTTTTCATTTTTATTATAGTGTAATATATATGTGTGTATTCTCACTCATGATTATGTTCCAGAAAAATAAGTTGGAAAATTTTAGAGCACAAGAAAGTTGGTGGACTCAGGTCAGTAATTTCTGACATTGCCAGTTAAACAGAAGACCCAATGCTATTGTGGGCTTCTGTACTCTTTTAGAATATTTTGCTGAGTTTACACACCTATAATATTCAACAACGGAACTTAAAAAAAATTGGGGTATAACTATGAATGTCCATTTTGTATCTGTGTATTCAAAGTGGTTGGGATAGATATATAGTTGCATTCTCTTAATGAATAGAATGATTTTTTCTAATGGTGTTTGTAAGTAGGATCACAAGTCTGCATCTTGTACAGCAATTAACCACTAGGAAGAATGTATGCAGTGTATTATTTGTTGAAACTGTACTTTCGATTTGATTTGAAACTGTCTCATTGCTATATGTTTATCAATAAAACTTTGAAAAGAAAAAAAAATAAAATAAAAAAAAGAAAGTTGGTAACATTTTATTTTTTCAAGTTGACAAATTGTAAGTATGAGCTACAAGGTGATGTTAGTTGACACATGTAGCCATTGTATTACGATTACATTGGGCTAACTAGCATGCTTGTTATTTCACATACTTATTTGTTTTGTGGTAGGAACTTAGAATCTGCTTTCACTGATGTTAAAATAAATAACACATAGTTATTTACTGCAGTAGTACAAAGATCTGGAGGACATATTTCCCCATCTCACCGAAACTTGCTCCTTTGATTAACATCTTCTCTTCTACCTCACCTTTCCCACTCTCTTCCCAGCCTCTGGAAACTACCCTTCTAGTCTCATTCTTCCATGAACTTCACATTTTTAGCTTTTACTTGTAAATGAGATCAAGCAGTGTTAGCTTTTCTGTACTGGACTGTTGATTTTTAGGGGTCTCTTAGAGCTTATGTTGTTAAAATATATTACATATTAAAATGTATCTCAAAGCTAAATGGTTATCACTTATAATATGAGAATAATAACACCCCAGTTTACAGACTTGAAGCTGTATTAATTTAATGCATACCTAGATAAAATCCCAAAGCAGTGTCTTGCTCAGCATCAAAAACAGCATCCTCATGCCCTTTTTATTAGTCCAATTTCTACTATCACATTTATGCACATTTAGTTGCAATCAAATGAGTCCAAAGTGAAGAAACTGGTGGGCAAATACCAACCCCTTTCCCTGCCCTGTGGCCCACCATCTCCTCTGGTCATTTTTGCTGTGTCTAATCATTTACATTATTTAATGCACAATTAGTACAGTTTCTTAAATCATGAATTTTCAAACTGCTCTTCCTGTCAGTATAACTGAACTTAAGCTGTAGCTTGAAATTAAATGTTACTATTTGCTTGAATTCCAGCTATGTGATCCATTACACTGTGAATGCAAAGGATGGCCGCAGCTCCACTGCTGCCCTGTGGGATGATTCCAGATAGCTCCACCCACCTACTCGTCTGGACTGTGGGAAAGTGAGAAGCTTGTCCTGAGGCTACTTGGGCTTGCTGTGAGCGCGGGGTCTGATCTGGCCCAGAGTGAGCGCGCTTGCCTAAGTGTGCATGAGCGGGGTGTGCATGTGTGAGGGGTGGTCCGGGGGAGCCCAGGTCTAAGCTGCTGCTAACACATTCCTGGGCTGTGTTTCCAGCTGCTTTCCCTCAGCTTGGTGGCTGTGAGCAGAGCCCTTGTGGTTTGAGAACTTTGTTAGTCCAGGAGTGCAAAAGGATGAGAGAGAAAGGATAATATTTCTTTCTCCATAGGGAACTTCCAGCATCTTTGAGGAAACAGACTTTCTTTTGATCACAGAACAGAAAAGGATGTTAACTATGGAGCGCCCACCAGGGAGAGTGTATTGGTGAATCCATCCTGGGAGGGTACAAAGGACCCTTGGCCAGAGAGAAGCTGTTGGAGGTGACAGGGTGGATAATAGGAGGTGACAGGAGACTGGCCTCAAGTCCAGCAGCAGGTTTACTGTATTTAGGGGGCTTCACTGAAACTTTATTGTGTTCCCAGAGATGAAGAGAAAACATACCTCTGGAGACTGCAGAACACAGCACAGGGCAGGGCTGCTTGTAAGGCCAAAAACCAGCAGGGCAAACAGGCAGCCCTGTGGGAGTTCAGGATCCAGGGAGCCCCCACTGGACCCCAGGAGGGTTACACTGAGCTGCAGTCCTGTGGACAGAGTGCCTGCAGGAGTAGGTACACCCCATGCTGGGGTGCTGGGTAAAGGTAGGAGAATCTGGTCTGTTGGGCATCTCTGGAAAGAAGTGGAGGCAGCAGTGGTAAACAATAACCCTTCTCCATTATGAGTGACTCAGCCTTGGGTCTCTCCAGCAGCTGCTCATTTGAACAAGAATGCCACAGAGCCATGAAGAGTTGATGTCCTCTCTGAGCTCTGATACACATCCTTCTGTGTGTTTTAGGGTAAGTCTGTAGAAATATTAAGGTTCCCAGAGCTGACTGCCTGACTCGATTTCAAATGGCCCCCAGCCATTATGGATGGGGCCACCCTAAACCCTTCCAAAAGCAGGATGTGCATGGCAGTGTCTGCTCTGGGTCTCTTTGAGGAAAGAAAATCTGCTTAAAATCAGCCTCAGCCTTGTCTCCAATAGTAATTTCTGTCTCCTTCCTTTCCTATTCTCTCTTCTTCTTCCTCTGTGGGAAAATAAAACTTAACCTTTTTTCTTTTGTCTCCCAACCACAGACTTACAGTCCTAACTCACAGAGCCTCCAGACCATTGAGGGTAACAGCAGCTGCAGCACTTCCTTGCCGGGATGGGCCCATTTCCGGGGATGGGCCCATTTCTGGGAATGGGCTCATTTCTGGCACAGGAATGAAAAGATGAAACCTGCAATGATGTGCTCTGAGTGACTGTTGTGGTCAAAGTCTCTCCCATATTTCATTCCATCAGAGTTGATCACTAAACTCTTTTCCTATTTGCCCTTGGATGTTAACCCGGAAGCTGTGGCTACTGACAACAGCTTGAAATTCTAGGGGTGCAGAAGAGTCTCCAGGTAACTTCCTGGAGAGAGTAGACTCCAGTGGGTCCCCTGCAAAAGGTAGCCAAGGATGAATACAAGCCAGGGTGATGGTCCTGTGACAGGGCTTCGGGGTCTGAGGCAGTCTGTCGGCCCTTGGAGGGTGTGGGCTCCATTTCCAGGAGGAGCCATGAGGACCTGGTAGAACGCAGGTCAAGCCTCTGAGTCCATCCTCCAGCTGGTGAGAAAGCAACTCTGCTGGTGCCAGTGGTAGGGTCTTGGAACTTTATGGAAATAGCACCAACGAAACATGAGCACACTTTCTCCCCCAGATGCTCAGGGCTCTGTTTACAGATTCAGTCTCAGGATGTGTATATTTGATGTTCTTATTCCAGGATATTAATGGCAGGGGGACTTGTGCAGTGATGGTTCTGTCACATTAATGTCTGTTGGGATGTGGAAAGGGCAGGGACATGCTGAGGACACTGGCTGAGAGACACAGGCCGTGAGCCAGAATGTCAACTCATTTACAGTGTGCCCAAGTGGGGTTCAGTGAACCCTGCCAGAGTGGAGCCCCCTTTTAGACTGCAACCCCAGGCAGCATGATCTTGACAAACAGAATAAAATGTGCAAGCTACTGACACTGTGATTCTTAATCTGTCCAATGGAGTCTAGCAGGATTTTTAGGGAGATGTGTGGGTTTCAACTATTACATAAAAAAAATTTAAAGGCATTTCAGAGGCCAGCCTGTGAGAGGACTGCAGGGGCCATGAGCTCGCTAGGTCTCCCAGAGGAGCCTGGGGCATTATCTAGACAGAGTCCTCACCGATGGCCATGGGTAAATCGTGGAGGGGCCTCTTGGGTTTACAGAAGCTTAGAAAATCTTTTTTATGCCCGTCGCTGTGTTGCATGGGGGAGTGAGAGCAGAGGGGCCGATTCTTAAGCTTGTGCTCAGTCTCTCTGGGAGGAGAGACAGGATCACTGAGGACAAATACACAGCACAATGAAAGCTGATGTGGCGCAGGACACAGCCAGACAGTGGAGGGGACACTGAGATTTACCAGTGTTCTTTCCTCTCCATGCTCGAGGAGATCGTGCCTCAGATGGGTGAAGCTGAGAGGAAGAACGGGCACCCTGGGAGCGTGCACGTTTGGTGGCTCTCTGTGTTTTCCATTGGACTGACCCGGCTGGTGCAGACTGGAGAAAGAGCAAACAGGTGGACTTGCCCTGACCTTTCTTCATTTGCTTTCCACGTCTGCCACACTTGCTACCCTCAGTCCAACAGAGGCAGGCGAAGCCACAGAGCTGAGGACAAGGACGGCCCAGGGCTGCCCCTGTGATTCCTGCTCCCCAAGTCACACTCACACATGCTCAGTCCACCTCTTTTGGTTGGAATAATCCAGAGTTCTCAAGTCAACCAATCCAGGTGCCCAAGTATATAGAAAGAAACAGTTCTGAAGAAAAGGCTTGTTCTAAGCTTTAATCATTGTTGTAAGGGCGGGTCAGATAGTTCAGCTGACTAAAGTGCCTGCTTAGGCAGACACAGGGACTAGGCTTCAGTTCCCAGCGTGCCATGCCAGCCCTGCCCCCAGGCCATGCTGAGACTGCAATTGAGACTGGGTGTGGTGGTGAGTGCCTGTAATCCCAGCGCTTGGGAGGCTGAAAACAGGAGGATCACTATGTGTCTGATCTATGTGATAAGACCCTGTACTAAATACATTAAAAAAATTGTTATAAGCCTTTGCTTTATAAGCAAATATAAGATACATTTCTATAAAATAGTAAATATAAGAAAGGAGCTGTATAATACATATGCAATTTTACATATATAAAATTTTAGTTACTTCCAGAATATTTTACTAAATGTAAAACTGTTTCAAAACAACATTAGTTTGTCTTATTTGACATCTAAGAAAATAATCAAAATATTTCAGCTCTTTAAAAACTGTTCTAACTGAAACCATGCCAATAAGAATAGAGGCGCTGGCTTTATGCCTACGTCGGCGGCCACCAATGCAGCCAACACTTACCAACCACATCTGCATGCCAAACGTAGTGTCAAAAATAAGATGGGGTGACTCAGACATGGTTCCTGCTCTTTATACCACTTGATTTTTTTGGGCAGCTATAGCTGTAGAGAAGTCTTTATGGGAATCTCTTTGGAAGGACGAAAAGTTCCCCAGTTCCACTATCCAACATCTTTCCTCCCTGCTCCTTCATGACTCATGCGAAAAACTTCCAGGCTGACATGAGCCTGAAAAAAAAAAAAAAGAAGAAGAAAAAGAAAAACGAGAAGTAAATACATATGACAATAAATTTGAGATCATAAACCTTGGGATTCTTTTTATAATACCATGCACTTCAAAACCAGGCAGTATTTTTCACTTGACATGGATTTAAAGGTAGCTCTGAGAAAACACAGGATTAACTCTAAGTAGTAGGGTAGTAAGCATAAGCCAAACTCCCAAATAAACACATCAGAGCCTCAGTCTAAAAAAAGACAGGACACGAATAACCTTCTCTTGATGTGCCTACAGTTCCACTTAACTGTTCCAGGTCATGAACTAATTTGCCAAAAAGAGGTTAACTCTGGAACAGCGAGGCAGCATTTCAGGAAGTGGGCTCCAAATGCACTGCCCATGGAGGCCGGGCTGCGGGAGCCCCTGCCCAGCAATGACTCTCAGATGAGCATTTTTAAAACTCCTATTGTAAGTGAAGGACTGGGCAATGTTTAGGACCTTGGAGAATAGGAACCTTAACAAACATGGGCTTGGCGGATGCCCAAATGCAAAGTCTCCAACGTTGCACTGGGCCTAAATAAATGTGTCTGAGAGGCTGTATGACCTTGGACAGCTTCCTTCCCCTTCCAAGGTAAGGTGTCCTCCCTATAAGGCAGAGTTTAGAGGCGTGGCTCAATGGGTCCCTCCCAGGACACAGAGGCCTCTTTCCCAGAGGATTCAGCACAGAAAGGCTGGCCTCTGCCCCAGCCTTCCAGCTGAAGGTGAACAGAGAGGAAGCCACAGCCTGGGAGCTCCACTGGGGGGTGGTTTCCATCTGGGCTGATCCTTCAGAGCTCGGGCCGGAGGCTGAGCAGCAGTGCTGTAGCATTCCAGCCAAGGGCCTAGGTTCTCCTTTGAGCTCCTGTGGTCCCCCTCCCACTATGGATCTCATCATTTCTGGCATGGTCCAGTTCCCCCATGTGTAGATGTCACCCATGAGCATTCCTGTCCTGACTCTCTACTCGCTCTTAGTCTGCCTGGGTGGACCCAGGAGGTAGGCCCCTTATGAGCATCCCAAGGACTCTCTGATGGCTCTGCTGTGCAGTTGGGGTTGGTCTCCTTCCCAGACTCACATTCCTGGGAGCCAGGGCCCAGCGGATGTTGGCAGGTACGAGAGCCTATGCATCAATGAGAAAGCGAGGTGAATACAGTAGGAAAGACAGGTACCACCATGACCTACCTGACACTGGACTCAGGGAGAACTTCGCAGGCAATTCAGGGGAAACCAGGGTGAACAGAAGAGACTGCCCAAGACACACTGAGCGCTGGCACCGCAGAAATAGTATGTCTCTTCTCCAGCAAGCACATTTGGACTCAGGAAGTCCCTAAGCCTCTTTGGTATTTTAAGCTGCATCCTTCAAAATGTCAAAAGAGGGATTACAGTGTAAATGACTGTCAGTTCACCACCGTCCTAGGGAGCAGCGCAAGAGAGCCTGCCAGAGTGTGGGACATCTCCAGGTGGAACTACCTGGAGTTCGCAGAGAACGAGGAGCCCAGTGTGTCGCGGGGGGATAAAGCAGTTTGCAGGCTGCTACTCTTTTGTGACATAGCTTTTATGAGGGGAGAGCCAGAATATTAAGCTCATTGCTTCCAGATGCAAAGGTTGGACAAGACAGAGGGGCCTTGGCTCCCACAGCCTGGACACTGCAGCGCGGTATGGATGTGACATGTTGAAGCAATCGGGATAGGAGATCTGGCTGGGGCCAAAGCTGTCAGACGGATACTTTTTAAAACATTACATGGTTTGTAACAAGGCATTGTGTATCTTCCCAGAAACCCTGCTGCAGTCTCTGGGAAGGCAGGCAGCGGGGAAGCGCGCTCCCTTCGTTGAGTTACTGGAGCGCCTTTCCTCACACACAGGAGGACTTGGCATCTCCCGGCTGGGCCCTGCCGTGCAGCTCGCGCTGGGCTCCCTGATCCAGACTTCGAACAGAGCGAAGTCTGAGCCCCCCACGGAGCCAGATTCTGCTCCATAAACCATCCGTCCCTATTGAGGGAATCCAGGGAAAAATACTTTGGGCTGTGCGGTCGGGCTTCAGCCAGCAGAGGGCGCCGATGCCCGTCTCATCCCGATAATCCAGGCTCTGCCCCGCCTTTGTTCAGGCCCAGTCTCCCCTCTGCCTTCCTGCCAGCGCCCTCCACCAAAGCAGGGCAGGGAGGGAAGAACACCCAGTTCATCTCCCTTGGGACTGCGTCCCTGGGGACACCCTTCCCCCAAACCCCGTAGCTAAAGGAACTCCACTCGAGGGCCTCCTCCACAAGAATCCTTCTAGACCTGTGACCCACTCTCCCTGGGACTCCCTTCCTCCAAACCTTAGCCAAGGGACCCCTCTCCCCCAAAACCCGATCCCCGGAACCCCTCCCCCAAGACAAGTGACCCTGACCCCTTGAGGACCCCCCTAGCAGGTCCCTGTGCACTGAGGAAGAAGTCAGGTCGAGCTGCATTTGGGATCCTGGACCCGGAAGGTGCTGGCTAGCTGCAACTTTTTAGAAGAGAGGCCCCCACCTCCGACTCACTTCACACCTGAGAACGTGTCCCAGCTGCCCCATCCCGCCTAGACCCCTCTCTGCTTCACACTTCAAAGGCTGGGAACTGTTAAGCTTGTATTTTGATTAAAATTTGGTATTAGCTTTTTTTCCACCTCTTTCAATGTAATTTCAGGATATTTAATTTCAACCAATCATCTGCGGGAAAGGGGAACCACTTGATGTGAAACAGCGCTGGGGAAAGCCAGCCAAGTTAGCAAACCGAGCTGCTCAGAGCTACAGAGATGTGACAACTGAAATCTCTTTTGTTCTCCCAAGCAAGGTCTGAAACCAAAACCCTTCAAGGACAGAGGAGCTCTCTCTGGGCTTTGGGTCAAGGACCGGTCCTGGCCAGATACCTCCTTTCCAGTCCTGGGAGCTCACGCATCTCCCTGGAGGGGATGCCCACCATTTGCCATGGCCAACAAGGTTCATTATGAGAAACAGCAGGACAACTGGAAAAGCTGGTTTTGGAGAAACTGCAGTGGACATTAGTTACACCCTCCTAGGTTCAGAGTGACTCCAGGGTGTGGTAGTTACCCTAAGATGAATAAAGGAACAATCGTCAAACATTAGCCCCAGTTCCACCCTGAGTGCTGTTCTGGGATGGAGGTCATGTATTCTAATGCCTCTTGAGACAGCAGGAGTGAAATTCAATTATGGGACATCCTTGGCCCATGGTAGGTATAGAATAAAATGTGTTATTGATTGGTTAATAAAAGTGAGTTCTGCTAGGAGACAGTGTGGAATCGGGGGAACCACGTCAAACCTGAAGGTGCATGCCTCTGATGTTTAAATTGCTGCTTTTTAAAACATTAAAAAGCAATGGAGGTATGAATGCATAGCTTGGTATCCACTTTACAAACATTAGGGCTACTTGAAAGACGAAGGAAAGAGAAACAAGTGTGGCAGTCTAGGAAGTCCCAGCTGTACAGTCAGCCCCACGGTGTTTCCTCCTTGCTTGCAGTACAGCTCCATTTGTCATTCTGCTAAACCCTTTGGGTCAGGTGGGCTCAGCCACGCAGGGCACAGCCCACGCAGTTGGTACCATACAGAATGATCAAGCCACCCTCTCAGTGGAAGTCACATTTACCAGCAGGCCTCTTGGCCAGGACACCCCATCGGGCCACTCACAGGCCCAGCACTGTGTCTGCATCTGCAGCAAAGCCCCCATGCAGCACAGCCATGAGGTAGCAAGGGAGCCCAGAGGACAGCCAGCCTGGTCTTAGACCTCCTCCTCCTGGGCCTGCGCTTAGTCTCCTCCTCCCATTGGGCTTTCACTCCCCCTCGTTCTCCTTACTCCTCAGTGCTGACTATGGGGAGTGGAAACTGCCACGTGAAAAGACCTTGTGAAGCATAGCTTGCTGAACAAATATAGAGTTCATCCTGCCCAGTTTAGGAGCAAAAACTAGAGAATTCATTTAAATGGCTTGGACTGCTGGTGTGGTTCTTTCCATAACTGAATAAAATACCTCCACTGAAAGAACCACCTTTATTTTTCCCTCCTGTTGCTTTGACAAAGGGGTCCAAAGTTCACATCTGTGTGTCACCTCCCACTCTGCCCTCTAGCCAGGAAGCCCTTGGTTCCCCACCCTCCATCTCCTTCGCCCTCACTGGGGAGAGCCATCCTCAGTCCACTGTAGTTGTATTTCCATGTTTCTGGACTCACCTCAAGCACGTTTGGCCCCAGTTGCCTGAGTTCTGCTTTAGGTAAAAGCATCACACTTCGTCCCGGAGCTGAGGGAAACCGCCCCAGCAGGTGAGCGGGAGGCCGTGGCCAAGGCCAGTCCTGCTGTTGAAGCCCAGGGCTGCTCGCTGCTCTGGTAGAGGCAGATGCTTAGAGTTATGTTTCTAATAAGGGCCCCGGATTTGCACTGCCTGATGATCAAAGCCAGAGTCCTCAGCCTGGAATTCGAGGCTATCCAAATCTGGCAATATCTTTCTTGTCTTTTCCTCTGCTGATTCCTTGTGTACACTCCAGGCTTCAGTCACCCTTCTGCGTCCTGCATTTTGTATGCCCAGCCTTCATGCATGAATTTGTGCTGTTTGGATGCCCTCCCTTGGATGTCTGACACTTGTGGCCATGAGTACCAGAGGAGATATTTTTCTGTCCTTATATGTCCACCCGAAAGGAGGGCAGGATGGCACATTCCCCTTTTCCAAAGAGAGGAGAAGACAGAGGGCCATTTTGGG
This sequence comes from Octodon degus, assembly GCF_000260255.1. Taxonomy (NCBI): domain Eukaryota; kingdom Metazoa; phylum Chordata; class Mammalia; order Rodentia; family Octodontidae; genus Octodon; species Octodon degus. The sequence goes on along the minus strand of NW_004524595.1, from coordinate 14,778,045 downwards.
CCCTTTTCTCCATCTATCTCTCCTTCTCAAGGGTGAATATGTGACTGGGACCAGGGTCTGAGCAGTGTGGCCTCAGCCTCGCCCTTTTATTCTGCAGGTTGCCTACGCCTGAGCTGGCACATGTAGGGCTCCTTGCCTGGCTCCATCCCACTCCCCTGCATGGGGGCATGCTCTGAGCATAGTCTTTGGGACCTAGCCCTGCCTTCATGAGGGTCACCCCAAGCTTTGACTATAAGGCCTGGGGTTGGGCCAGTTTTCCCATCTGGAGTCTCCTAATCGATGATTTGGCTGAGCACCTTCCATGACCTGTTCCTTGTACAGAAGGGGTTGAATCCTGGAGGAGAAGAAGGATGCTATTATCAGGCTCCTCAAGCGTCACCCCCCATGTCTTCCAAGTCTCTTCTGCCTCACCTCTGGTCCTCTGCTCTACATGTCCTGTCCTGTAGGACTTCGATTATTCCTCATCAGTCCATTCTTTAGCTCAAACACAGATTTACAGACATTGGGGGACCCTTGCTTGGAGAATGTGGTGGGAGTCACGTTTCAAATTGTAGTTTTCTCTGACACTGAGGCTCTTGGCAGTGCCCTGGAGCAATGTGAACACTGTTGGGTGTGAAGTCTGGATCTATCGAGGTCTCAGGCTGGTGCTCCATCACTTGAGAGCACACTGGATCCCAGTAGTGGTGCTAGGTAGACGCTTATTGGGGGTATCTCAGGATAGTCATTTCCCTTTGTTATCTCTTTTTTGTAATGAAAACTGCAGAAACTCAAAGATAAAACAGTAGCAAAACCAGCAATAAAGAAACCGCAAGTGGCTTAGAGTCACACAGCAGACCATGGCTGCCCATCGGCTTCTCCTGCCTTGTTCCCCATACTTTTCTTGTGCTTTAGCATGGGTCCTGTCATGACAAAGAGACCAATGGCACAGGCCTACAGCCACGTGAGGCAGCAGGTGTTAAATGCCAGAAGCGGTTATCTCAGCTGTGATGTACAGACTTGCACGCAGAGATAATCCTTGCGCCTCTGGATCCTCCTGGCAGCCCTGAGGAAAAAGCTCAGGTGGCTGGGCCTGGAGGGAGCCCTAGGCAGGCTGTTTGACCTGGGAGGACATCTGTGAGGCCCTGAGAGCTGAGGCCAGAGAGCAAGGGAAACCCAGAGTGTGAGGAATGTACCCGCTGGGTTGACCCAAGGTTGACATGTGGGGGAGATGGGAGATAAAGTTAGAAAGCGCAGTTGGTCCTTCTTTGATAAGATAGTTATTTTCAATTTAGGCAGAACTGTGCTGCTGCCATTTTGAAAATCTATCTTCTATATTCTTAGGCCTGCTGGGTGAGAGTCCTGAAGATGAATTGGAGCAAGTATTCTGATTTTTAACTCTCCATATTTGATTCATCAATAAGGACTGAATGTTTCTGAGAAAGGAGGGAAGAACAGAAGGTACATGCTGGACTCTGAATTGAGATGTTAGAGTCCTGAGACTCAGTTCTGGCTTCCTCATTGGCAAAGCCATGCACTGGGGAAAGTATCTTCTGTGCCTCAATTTGCTTGTTTTTAAAATTGGAGCAATAAGATCGCTTACTTTCCTCGAAAGCTCATTGTGATGGAAAACAAAAATGTTTTATTTGAGAGCCACAGGAGAGACAGGACCTTCAGGGAGACACAGGCCCAGCCTTGAGCTGACTCTGCAAATGGGGAGGGACGCACAGTTGCTGGGTGTTTGGAGCCTCTGGGCTCTTGAGAAGGGCTGGGTTGGCAGTACTGAGGATTGAGGTGCCTCATCCAGGACACCTGCATCGAAGAGGACCCGGCTCGGTGTTCTGTGAGTAAAGGGCTGGGCAGTAAAGTTGGCTCCTCTCAAGGTCAATCCAGGTGCCCTGCCAAGGCAGAAATCAACAGAGCAGAAATGTAGTTTTGGGGAAAGTTGGTTTTATAAACACATACTTGAAGTAGCTTTGCTGGGGGACAGTGTCAAATGGTTTTCCAGTGTATTGCTCAGGGTTCTAGAGTGTCAGCCAAGGGTATTCAGGCAAGGTGCTATGGGGTCTTTGACTCCCAGAATCTTCCAGCAGGTAGACAAATGTCAGTTAACCAAAAATCTGGAGGAAAATGGAAGGAAAGAATGAAGGAAGGGAGAGAGGGAGGAAAAGGGGGGGGGATGGAAAGAGCGAGGGAGGGAGGGAGAAAGGAAACAAGTGAAGGAGGGTCCAGACTCCTGAGTTCCCATCTGGGCCTGACCTGACCCCTTGGAGCAGGTCCCTGGGGTGGGGGTGGGGTTCCCTCCCCGGGCAGCTTTTTGGACCCACTGTCTCCTGAACTTTCCCCATATCCCTTGAAGATAACTGTTTCCTTATGCTAGTGGTTGCTCTTCTAATTTACGGTGGAGAGGTGGAGACAGAGGGATAGTCCTATGTGAGAGAGCCATTTTCTTCCTTTTCTCTGACTCTGTCATTTCAAGTCATAAAGCAGAAGGCACAGGGAAGGCCTCTGGGCATTTTTAAACCAGTAGTAGCAGGCATCCGCACGGCAGGAAGGAAAGGTCATTGTGGGTTTGGTGAGCTGTAAAATTTATGCTCAGTTTTGGGGGGCTGTTCACTTCCTTTTTATTATATATGATCATAAAAAAGATGGGATTTCAGAAATAATCTTGTGCAACCTTCATTTCGTATAAAGGGAAAGTGAAGCCCAAAGAGGCTGTGCCAGGCACCCTGAGCCCCTCTCCCCTGGCAACTGTCCCTGGCCTCCCCCCCTGGGCCTGTCATTGCCCCGGGGCTGATGCTGGGGCACAGGCTCGTCCTCCAGGTTGAGGGAGAGCCTGGCTGGAGGCCGGACCTCTCTGTGAAGAAGTTTGAGAAACATATTGAAATTATCAAGACTTGGAGCACAGCCCGCCTGCGCGCTGAGCTTTCACCGCCTTATCGAGTTCCGAGCCTTGAACTATTCAAAGTTTGGCCAGCAGTTTTATTTGCCTCATCAGAAGCCCTGCAATCTCAGGCGTTTCCCCAGGCCCAGGAGGATGCTGGGATGGGAGTGAGGCTGCCCTGGACCCCATGAAGGTCGAAGGAGGCCTGAGACCCTGCAGGCACAGCTGGGGTGGTCATGGCTGCGGGTGGCTCTCAGGGCAGGCCCAGAGCTGTCCCTTCCACATGGCCTCCAATGGATTCCAAATTCGAGTCATGGAGGACTAACCTTCTCATGGAAGGAAGTTTCCACTTTTTGAGACTTATAAATCTCCAAGAAAGTTGTCACAGAATAAAACTTTTTGACACTTGGTGATGTTGGTGATGTTGCTTTTCATTTTCTAGGGGTTATCTCTACTGTTTTCTGTTTTCCTAAGTCAGCTCTAAATCAGCTACTTGAGTTATCCTGGCAGATATTTGATCATTTCACTGTATTTTATCACATCTAACTTCATTTTCTCATAGTTTTATTCTCAGGGATGTTTTTACACTATTCTCACCACTTAATGTACTCTTGGATGACATCAATATAAGATATAGAAAAAAATTAATTCTGACAACACCAAGGCATCAAAACCTGCCAAAGCAGGGCCTGCCCCTGCCTTCTCAGGACAGCAGGTTGCATGAGTGCAGGCCCCCCACTGCCCCGGACCCACAGGAAAACTGGCCACAACTCATCTGTGCTGCTAGTCATTATGGGACTCAGTGACTTCCGTATCTGAGGATTTCTAAAGACAAGTTATTTTAATTTGGAGCATTTTATATTCTATTTCTTTTCCTTTTCCTTTTTTTTTTTTTCTTTGAGTTGCATCAGGAGCAGTCCCTTTATTCTGATCTCATAGCTAGGTGCCCATGGTATATTTGTGCTCTTCTATCAGGGCACAATTTCTCTGGAAATATGGTCCCTTGAGGTCTGGCTGTGGTGGCAGACCCAGGCTCCACCCTGGAGTTGGTGCCTGGGGACCACCTTCCAACAGCTGTCCTTGGCAAGCCCATTTTTTTTTTTTAATTTTTAAAAATCTTATTTATGTAATTGTTTGGTACAGGATCTTACTACATAGCTTAGACTCATAGTGATCGTCCTGGCTCAGCCTCCCCAGCTCTGGGATTACAGGCATGTGCCACCATGACTGGTTTCAGTGGCCAGCACTGCACACCCAGGGGTATGTGCTACCAGGGATCAAATCTGGTCCTTGTGCTTGCAAGGCTGGCGCTTAGACTGCCGAGCTATCTCCCCAGCCCACCAGGCCCATTTGGTTCCTGTTCTGTGCCAAGAATTAACCAACGGATGAAATCAAAGTGTTATCCCAAACTATTCCACACCCTTTAGCCTCTTTGCTACCAGCTTCCTCAGCAGCTTTTGGCTGCCTTCAAGGAGATTTTTAAAAATTTTTATTTTATCTGCTTTTCTTATTGTCAGTTAGAACAGTGGTTTGCTAGCAGCTACTGCACCATAACCAGGACGGAAAGTCACACATGTTTTTGAGATTTGCACATAAAGATCTGGGCCAGTCTTTTGAACAGCTGAAGCTAATATATACATGCATATCTCTGTGTGTTTATTTATAGAGGTACATTTGGGTGGTTTCCAGTTTTTAATGGTTAAAAACAATGCCACAACGGATAGTCCTGCATGTGTTCGGAGGTGCTCATCTTTGAGCACTCCTCTAGGATGTACATCTGGAAGTGGAATTGAAGACCCGTTGAGGGTGCTCATTTCTAATTTTGCCAAATTGCTTTCCAAAGTCAGTGATCTGCTCTCTATTTTCACCAGCAGTGTGCAAATGTTTTTGTTTACCACTCGCTTTGATAATGCTTGATTGCTCATCAAGTAGAGATGTGAGTTCTTACTCTAATTGCAAGTGGGGTCCTCCAGCTTCAAGCATCCCAGGGCTGCTCTTCTGCAAAGCTCATACCCATGTCTGGCCTATCTTGTAATCATTGTTCCTCTTTCTTTTAAATTTGCTCTTATACATCTTTTAAATTTGCTCTTATACAATTCAAATACCAGTTAATCCTGCTCTTGCCCATACATGGCAAGTCAGTCCATAAGTACTTTTTTTTGTGCCAGAGATTAAATTCATGACCATATGTTTACCAGGAAGGTGTTTAAGCCACTGAACTATCTCCCTGGCCCCGTAAGTACTTTTTAGTGTCTTTTACATGTAGCACTAGAGACCTGGGGCTGACAGACAGGGGTCTCCACTTGCATGGAGCACAGGGTCTGTTATGCACACACTGATTATCAACAAGTCAAACTTAGTAAAATGACATTGTACCAAGCCAAACCCTACAAAAATAAAACAGAGAGATATAGGCAGAGAATGATGGGTATTGAAGGTGCTGCTTTGGATTAGAAAGAAAGGGAAAGTTTCAAGCACTAGCTCTGTTGCAAAGGGACCGAGAGCAAGGAGGAGACAGGAGAATGCTTTCCCAAGTGGGCGTGGATCAGCCCAAGGCCCTGTGTAATCCTCCAGCATTTGCTTTTCTTTGCTTTTTATCCTTCCTCTCAGCCAGGACTGTCCCAGAGAGTGCACTACCCTGTGTCCCACCAGTGATGCATTTATGTTGACCTAAGTCTGGGTTGCAGCAGGCGAGATGGACAGATTCTCTGAGCAACAGAATAGAGTCTGTTGACCCAAGGACCTGGCAGAGATAGCAGTTGGAGGAGCAAGCCTGCCTTCCACGAAGCAGAGCTCATGCCATCTGGGAGCAGCCTATCTTAGTTGCTTTTCTCACTGCTGAGAGAAATATCAAACGCACCTAGCTGGGGGTGGTGGTGGTGGTAGTGGTGGTGGTGATGGTGGTGGTGGCATATGCCTATAATCTTACCACTTGGGAAGCTGAGGCAGGAAGTTTGCAATGAGTACAAGGCCAGCTTATGGTACCTAAGCAAGTTCAAGTCCATTCTGTACTATATAGTAAGACCCTATTCAAAAAACAAATAAACAAGCAACCTGAAAACAATATGCTCCAAGAAACAAGCAACAGCAATCTTCTATCTGTTCCTTATATTATACGCAGCCTGCATGTCTTTAGGGCAGATAGCATGCACACTCTGTGTGGGCCTTTCTATAATCCACATCCTCATTCCCAGTGTCACACACTCTAGATCTCTCCACCTGTGAAAAAGCCCCATCTTTTTGTGACCACATGAGGCTTTGTGGGGACATCTAAGCACAAGCCATAGCACAGACCAATGACAGGAGTGAGTGTCCCGGGTTTGCATTGTCCACAGTCACATCCTCCTTCCAACCTTCAGCTCTGGGATCCCAGGACAAGCCTTTCCGGAGTCCTGTGCTTCCCTTTGTCACTGTGCACAACAGGGCTGACCCTAGGGCACGTGATCTTGGAGAGCCACAGAACCTAAGCCCATGTCCTCCTCTGTGAAGTGAGGCTATTGGCGCCCACCCTGTGGGGCTGTTGTGGAGCTACACGAGATGATGTCTTTCCTTATGAAGCAGAGTGTCCCACTGAACAGTCAAGAAAGCATTATGTATTTTTATCACTATCATGCCTGTGTTTTTAGTACCTTGTGCAACAGTAGCCAGGAATTACACATGTGAGTGGCTGGGGAGCCTCTATTCCTACTGATGTTCTTGTCACTGATATTCACCGTCCTCCTGCCCATTTGCTGTTGGTCTTCATGCCCACACCCGGGCTGCATGGAGGTGAGAGCTTCCTGAGTCGTTGGAACTGGGAGCATGTTAAGGTGCCATAAATCCCAGGTACCACGGAACCCACTTGGGTGGTATGAGGGATGTGGTCCCACTGAGCACCTGCCATGTGGCATCATCTCTACTCATGAAGCTAGCCTCCAAAAGGCCTGGTGTTGCTGCTCCAGTTGTTCCAAGTCCATGAATCTTATTTTTTATGTCAGTTTATCCAGATGAAAACTTACTGAGAGTCTAAAGCCTTCCTTACATCACTGCTTTGTAATAATAGGAAACCCATGATTTGTCTAGCAATTTGTCATGTGCAAGATACTTTTACAACTATCATATCACAGACTCAAAGCAATTCTGCAAGGTAGTCAGGGATCACTCACTGCCTCTTGCAGATGACTCAGAGAGAGGAATAACTTGCTGAGAGTCATAAAGCTAGATAGGAGAGAGCTGCATAAATTCATGTCTTTTGAATCCAAATGAAATGGTCATGCTAGTACTGTGGGTTTTTGTGCTGGGCAAGGTCCTACATGGGCTGTTTTTACACATTATCCCACAGAGACTCACTTTGCATCCTACTAATTTAAACTTAGAGAATTTACTTAACTCTGTCTAGAGAACACAGCAGAAGAAAGGGAAGCAGAGCCCCAGAAGGAAACCAGGGGTGCTGGTTTCATATGGTCCTTGCTTTTTGCCTACAAGCCATACAGCTCTCAAGCCCAGAGGCACCAGAAAGGAAGCTGACTGCTGTCCCTTCGGCCTGATGAGTTATTCACCTCCTTCATAGCTCTGCTTGGGTGCTGCCTTGATGAGGTTTACCCTGTGAAACTGTCTCTGCCCACACACATTTGTCCTCTTCATTTTTATTTCTTGATCACCTACTTAGTATATAAATGATGCATTACATTTATTCTTGTTAATAGCCTCTTCCTCTAGAATTCAGGTTTCATAAAAGATTTGTTTATTATCAGATCCAAAAGACAGAGCATGATGCTTAATAGTAAGAGCCCAATAAGTTATAGATTAATTAATTTATAATGATTACAAGCCACTTCCTCTCCTAGTCTTATTTTTCTTATCTCTAAACTGGAATAAAGAATACTTCAGTGAGTAGATCCTGATTTGCTTACCTGTTATTTTGTTCACATCCAATAACAGAACTCTTGCTTCCTAAACCTATTCCACCTTGTTCCGAAGGCCACAGGGTTGCTCTTGTCCCTTAGGTCAACTAGTTAATCAAGGAATGTCACCACTCTGGCAAATATGGTGTATTGATGGGCATGTGTTACCCCCAGCACCAATACAGGAGGTTAGGGCAGGATGCTCTGGTGAGTGGCCACTCCAAGGAGCCCGCAGTGACAAGATCTTGTGGGCTGGGGCTGCCAGAAGCTATCTTGCAAACTTACAAAGGCATCTTGCTTAAGGATAGGGCCAAGTAGAGGCAGGCAGAGCAGAAACAACAGCTTCATGAAATGACAAGCTTGTGGTCCTTCCCTGAGTAGGGACAGCTGAGAGAAATGAGGCCAGCCAGGCCTTAGGAGTAGACTGGAAGATTTATACAGAGGAGGGACTTGAGGAGCCACGAAGCAAGACTTGTTCTAGCAAGGATCACATCCTTCCATTTTTGGTTGGCAAATCCATGCTTATCCTCTAAAATATGATCTGAAGAATTATTTGCTCCTCTGAATAGATCACGATTATTCCCTTTGTGATTCATGATTTTACCTCTATCAATCTACTTCCACTATAAGTTATAGTCATCTGTTATGTTCATTCACGCAGGCTGACAAAACAACTTATCACACACTGGGTGGGTTAAAAAATTCTACTTTCCAAAAGAACTGGGGGCTGGATGTTTGAGATCATTGTGTTGGAATTTCTGGTTCCTTCTGAGGCTTCCTGCTATGACTGGAAGATGTCTGCTTTCTACTGTGTCCTCATTTGCTATCTCTCTCTATGTCTCTCCCTGTCTCTGTCTGTCTGTCTCTGTGTCTGTCTGTCTATCTGCCTGCCTCTCTCTGTCTCTGTCTGTCTCTGTCTGTCTGTCTGTCTGTTTCTCTCTCTCTCTCTCTCTCTCTCTCTCTCTCTCTCTCTCTCTCTCTCTCTCTCTCTCCATCCTTAGCGTTTTTCTGTTTCCAAATATTGTCTTCCAGAGTCAATTAGGTTATATGAGAGGTGGCTAGTCAGGTTTCTTATCTTTGAGACACAATGCACATAGTTTAAAGGAAGAGAGGCTTGATTGGTTCATGATTTCAGGTCATGATCTTCTAGCTCCAGAAAAGAGACATTATGGAGAAAGGCAATGGCAGAGCCCCAGTTGCTTGGCTAATGGTGCGAGGTGGCTGGAAGCAGAGAGGGAAAGAGCAGCAGAGCACAAGGGGCAGGAATGCCTCTGTGACTCATCCTGTACACTACATCTCTTTCAAACCTGCTATGCAAGCACATCTGCTGAAGCTATATTTAATCTCACAAGAAAGACAATAGAAAGTCAATAATTCTGCCTACATAATCCAACTACCCCACATGTAACTGAAAGCAAAGTAATCCCTTCTCCAAAGTCTGAACAGTTCCAACATTTTTTCAAAAGTCCAAAAGTCAGAAGCCTTTTTTTGAGATTAAAGGCAAACTTTCAGCTATGAAAATCAAAAACAAGCTATAAAACCTTAAGATACAATGGTACAAGGCAAGCATATCCATTCTGAAAAGGAAAAATGAGAGGACTGAAAGAATTGGACAGAGAAAAACAGAAATCCAGCAGAACAAAAATAAAGGCCTATGGTTCCATATCTGATATAGGGCACACAAAGGAAAAATGTGAGTTCCAAATTGTTTGGACAACTGGCCTTGATAACTGTGTCCCATATAACTTGTCTTGGGGTGGGTCCATTCACTGTCTGCATCTTTCCTCAGGAAATATTCAGTGTTCCTGGCATCGCTGACTTCCTGGGATCTCCACTGAAACTTTGGCTGCATTCCTAAAGCCTGTTCAGGATCTCCTTGTCTAAGCTTCCAGAACTTCTTTGAAATCTGGTGGAAATCTTGCAATTTGCTTGCAGGTAAAGCCAGAATAAGGTGGATGATATCAAGGCCTACTGTCAGCACAAGTAGGAACCATGTACTTTTGACTACGGCTGCAATAGTCTTTCAAAAGGGAGATTGGGCACAGTGAAATGAGTCATGGGAAACCAGTTCCTAGGAGACCCTTCACAAGCAGATCCCAGGAACTTTCTTCTTAAAAGAAAGGTTGACTGTTCCATTCCTGAGCCTGAAGTTTTGCTGATTCCTCATATGTCCCAGGACTTCTTTCTCCTTGTCCCTGTACAAAACACTTGGTTTCTTTTTAATACCACTAATCTCTTTGAAAGCCATACCTCTTTCAGCCCCAGCTTTACTTATGGTTCATTATGTGCCCAAATTTGAGTTTTAAAAACTGTTTTGCTCTGCTTTTTGCCTCCTGATTGTTATTATAAATCTGTCTAAAAGGAGTCAGCTCTACCCATGCCACACCCTTAATGTTCAGCTTCTTGAAATTTCCTCAAGATTAATTATTCCACTGCTCTCAATCTTAGTTTCCTGCAAAGTCTCGGAACATGTATAAAATATAGAGAGTTTTAAAAATTTATTTTTTAAATTATAACATGTTTTCATTATGAAGAAATGGATTTTGGGCAGTAGTTGCATGCAGACATGGGCATAACACATCAGAATCACTTTTATCCTGGTTCCCTGCCCTTTACCCCTTTCTTACCTCCTTTCATCTCTTGGTCTCTTCATTTTTATAAAAGATCCAGCACCCACTTTCCCATTATCTATCTTATATTTTGATATTTCATTTACTACTGCTTTGAATTTCTCATATAAGAAAAACCATATAGTATTTAACCTTACATGTCTCATTTATTTCCATCAATGGTAAAACTTTAAAAACTGCATCTATTTTCCTACAAATGTCTATCCTTGTTTATAGCACAGTAGTACTCTATTTTGTCTAAATACCACATTTTGGTTATCCATTCATCTATGCATGGGCAGAGAGGCTACTTCCAGATCATCTGTCATAAGGTGTGCCGCTATAAATGTAAGTGCACATAAATCACTTCAATATGATGCCTTTTAGCTCGCTGGGAAAACTCCTAGATTGAGAGAGTCAGGTTGAATGGAAATTCTATTTTTCAGTCTTTTTGAGCAGTCTCCATAGTGGTTGTACCAGTTTATACAACCACCAAATTTAGAAGGGTTTCTTTGCCTCCTAAGTCTTGCCAACATTTCTTCTTATTTAATTTCTTAATAATAGCTATTTCTTTCTGAGAAAGATGGAGTTTCTAAGTCCAGGCACTTTGGACATTTTTTAATATTTAATAGCTATTTGTACTTCTTTTAGAAAATGTCTATTCATTTCCTGTTCTCATTTATTAATTGGGTCTTCTATTTGGGGGAATCTAATTTTTTGAGTAGTTTATATATTCTAGATATAAATCTTCTGTCTGAGGAATATCTTGCAAAATATGTTTTGTATTCTGTAGGTTGTTTTTTCACTGTTTGTAGTTTCTTTTGCTTTGCAGAAACTTTCTAATTTAATGCCATTTGTTAATACTTTTTTTCTCTTTTTGTACTAGAAATCGAATTCAGGACCTTGCACTTGCCAGGCAGGCACTTAAGTTGCTGAGCTATCTCCTCAGTCTTCATTTGGTGATTTTTCATGTTATTTCATAGGCAATAGGGGTACTGATTAGAAAGTTTTGCCGATGCCTATATCTTCAAGAACTTTACCTATTTTATCATTCAGCAGATTAAACATTTCTCTTTAACATTTAGACCTTTGAGACATCTTGATTTTAGTTTAGTAAATGGTGAAAGATATGGATGTAGATTCAGTCTTTTACATGTGGATAGCCAACTTTCCCAGCATCAGTTGCTGAAGAGGCTATCTTTGCTGCACTGTATGTTTTTACCCCTTTGTCAAAGAAGAGATGGGTGAATGTATCTGGTATTTTTTCTGCATCCTCTATTTTGTTCCTTTAGTATACATGTCTGTTTTTCTGCCAGTACTTTGCTGTGTTTATCATTGTAGTTTTGTGATTTATCTTGAAATCAGGGATTGAAATGCAATGGACATGAAGAAAACAGCATAAAGAATTAATAAATCAAAAGGTTGGTTGCTAAGACTCAGTACATATGAGAACTTGTACTATAATGTCACGTAAGTCAGTAGTGTCCCAAATTTTCTGATCAAGGAGATTATGGGGCCAAAGAGGAAAGTGATCAATGATGTAGAGTGTGCCTAAGGAGAGTCACATGGAGAGAAAACATTCTCTCAGGCTTTCACAGAGAGCACATTGACCAAGCAATGGCCGTGACTCATCCACATGGCTGACACTGACAAAGGGTCTACAATCTGAGGTGCAGGGTCTCAGGATAAATCCTGAGGGGATTTCATTGACCTTATCAGACTCAAAAGCTACATCTCTTGCTGCATAGGTCCTGATTTACCTTGGTCTTAACCATCCAGCAGAAAAGTATAAAAATGAAGTATAAGAAGTGAAGCCATGCTGTTATGTTGAGCTGTAGGGGACTCAGGTCAGCAATTTCTGACATTGCCAGTGAAGCAGAAGACCCAATACTATTATAGACTACTGGACTCTTTTAGAATATTTTGCTGAGTTAACGCATCTATAATATTCAAATAACGGAGCTAAACAAGAAAGGGGATAGATATATAGTTACATCCTCTTAGTGAATAGAGGAATTTGTTCTAATAATGTTTGTAAATAGGATATCATGTCCGCATCTTGAACAACAATTAATCACTAGGAAGAATGTATGCAATGTGTTAATTATTGAAACTGTCCTACCAATTTGGTTTGAAGCTGTCTCATTGCTATTTGTTTCTCAATAAAATTATGAAAAAAAAAATAAAAAAAGAAAAAAAGGTGGGTTGCTTGAAGGAATAAATAAAATAGATGAAACCTAAGCCAGCTTAATAAATAAATAAATAAATAAATAAAATTCATGCAACAATAAAAAGGGTGAAATTACTTTAGACCCTATAGAAATTCAGAACATCATCAATATCTATTTCCAAAAACTTTATTGTCACAGGATGGAAAACATAGAAGAAATGGACAGATTCCTTGATATATACTAACAACCAAAGCTAAATCAAGAAGTTATAAAAATTATGAATAGCCCAATATCAGTCAACGAAATTGCAAGTGTGATCAAAATCCTACCAACAAAGAAAAGCTCAGGACATGATTGATTCATAGTTGAATTCCACAAAAACTTGAGAGAAGATCTAATGCCAACTCTACTCAAACTCTTCAATTAAATTGAAAAGGAAGCAATTCTCCCAAACTCATTTAGGGAGGCAAGTATTACTCTGATACCAAAACCACACAAGGTTCCAACCAAAAATAGAACTACAGGCTAATGTCCCTAATGAACATAGATGCAAAAATCCTCAATAAACTACTAGAAAGCAGAATGCATCAAATTATCAAATAGATTATACATTGCAACCAATTGGGGTTCATCTCAGGAATGTAGAGATGTTTCAATATGTGCAAATCCATAAATGTAATATACCATATTAACAGAGCCAAAACCCAAAACCACATGATCATCTCAATAGATGCAGAAAAAGCTTATGACAAAGCACAACACTCATTCATGATAAAAATCCTACAGAAAATTAGACTATGGTATTTACCTCAACCTTATAAAAGCCAAATATGACAAATCAACAGCCAACATCATACTAAACAGACAAAAATAGAAGGCCTTCTTTTTAAAATCAGGAATGAAACAAAGGTTCCCACTATCACCACTTCTGTTCAATATAGTTCTTCACACATTAGCCAAAGCAATTAGACAAGAGAAGGAAATAAAAGAAAGAATGATTGGAAAGGAAAAAGTGAAATTATCATTATTTACCCAAGACATTATACAGTGCATAGAAGACCCCAAAAACTCCAAGAGACTTGTAGATTAGTGATCAGCAATAGCAGGCTAGCATAGCCTGCTAGCAGGCTACAAATTCAACAGACAAAATCAACAACATTTCTACACACAAACAACGAATTTACCAAGAGAGAAATTATGAAATTCAAGCCTATCAAAATAGCACCTAAAAAGCTAAAAGACTTAGAAATCAATCTCACAAGGGAAGTAAAAAGTTTATACAGCAAAAATTACAGTACTCTGAAGAAAAGATTAAAGAGGACATGAGAAAATGGAAAGATATTCCTTGCTCCTGGACAGGAAGAAACAACATTGGGAAAATATCTATACTACAAAAATTGTTATACAGATTCAATGCATGAATCTAATTAAATAGCATCAGTATACCTGTCAGTTCTGAGGAAAGCATTCCTAAAATTTATCTGTACCAGAAGAGATATAGACTAACAAAAGCAAACCTAGGGAACAAAGGAAAGCCAGGAGGCATTACAATCCCTGATGTGAAAATTGATAGGTGATGGCCCTGGTAAGAATTACTGAGTCATTGTTTTGGCCATCTGCTATGGCTGAAGCCCTTAAAACAACAGCTTATCTTCCCAATGATCACTTCCTCCTCCTTCTCCACTCCAGCCCTGGGTGTGACTTCCTTTGACCATTCCCTCCCACACCAGGGAGCTTCCAATCAGCTCCTTATATGTCATTAAACCTGCCCCTCAAGCACCATCCCTGGAAAAAGTCCATAAAGTCCAGGCTCCCTGTCTCAGGTCAGAGGATCTGCCCATCTCCCTGCCCTTAGTCCTCTCCATGTGTTTAGAGTTAATAAAGGCTTCCTGTCCCCCTATTTCTGCTTCTCTGCTGCACTGCCACCATTGCCTCCATCGCTGTTGTCTCTAAAACCTATCAAAAATATACTACAAGGCTACTCTAACTAAGCCAGCATGGTACTGGCAATAAAACAAACCTGAGGATCAATGGAACAGATTAGAAGATGTATATAGAATTACAAATACACTCAGCTGCCTTATCTTTGACAAAGGGGCCCAACATGTTCATTGGAAGAAAGCCTCTTTAATAAGTGGTGTTTAAAAAATTGCCTTTCCACATGCTGAACAATTAAAATAGACACATGCCTATCTCCACGCACAAAACTACAGTCAAGGGCAAGCGAGATAGCTCAGTGGACTAAGCACCTGCTTTGGCAAGTGCAGGGACCAGGGTTCAATTCCCAGTCCTGCATGCCACACCAGTGCTGCCCTTGGGGCATACTGAGCCAGCCCCCCTAGTCTGGGCATGGTGTCACATGCCTATAATTCCAGTGTTGGGGAGGCTGAAAACAAGAGGATCACTACAAGTCTGAGCTGCATAGTGAGACTCTACACCAAATATATCAAATGAAAAAAAAAAAAAAATAAAACTACATCAAAATGGATCAAAGATTTAAATATTAAGACTGAAACACTAGATCTTCTGGGGATAAAGTAGGTAGAAATTTTAAGGACATAGGGGTAGGTAGAGAATTTATGAACAAAAATCAAACTGCATGGGAAATACTTCAAAGAATCAACAATTGGGATGAACAATCTCATCTTTTTGAAATTACCAACAGAGTAAAAAGAAAACCCATGAATTGGGAAAAGATTGTGG
>NW_004524595.1:14758573-14761629 GCF_000260255.1 Octodon degus | reverse complement strand
AATCCAAAAATGGCCACCTGAGATGAATATGTATTTCAGAAATGAAGAAGTACAAATGTCAAATAAATATTAGAAAAAATGTTCAACTTCATTGGTCATTCAAGAGATAGAAATTAAAACAAGTCTGAGATACCATCTTATGCCAGAAATAATGGCTGTCATTGAGAGTCAACCAATAACAAACGCTGGAGAGGCTGTGGATAAAAAAGGACCCTTCTCCATTGTTGGCGGGAGTGCAGGCTGGTACAACCATTGTGGAAATCAGTATGGAGATTCCTCAAAAAACTAAGTTTGGAGGTCCCAGCTATTCCCCTCTTAGGTATTTTTCCAAAAGAACTGAAATCATCACACCAAAGTGCTACATGTGCACTCATGTTTATAGCAGCTCTATTTGCCACAGCTAAATAATGGAAACTACCCAAAGGCCCCTCAACTGAAAAATGGATAAAAATGTTATGGTATTTTTACACAATGGAGCACAACTTGGCTATAAAAAGATAAATTTGAGGATTTTGTAGATAAATGGATACAACTAGAGACTATTGGTAAGTGAAATAAATCAGATCCATATGTACAAACATTGTGTGGCTCGTGTGAGAACCTGACAGAGTAAATAAAATCTGAAAGGTACAGTAGACACTGTGAAAGAGAAAGTATTTATTCAATGGGAAGGAAAAAATGGGATGTGGTAAAGGACAAAAGAAAGAAGAGAAAAGATATATTTATGTATATATACAGGATAATTTGTTTAATTGTACTGCCAATTTCTGCTGGTCTTTTGAAAGGAGCAGTTCATGCTTAACGTTTTTCTTTTCTTTTCTTTTTTTTTTTTTCTTCTGTATTTTAGGGAAGGGGATACAAGGTGTTCAAGGTCTCACTACTAGATCAGGCTGATTGTGATCCACCTGTTTACAGCCTCCCAAGAGCTGGGATTACCAGTGGGTGCCACCACACCCAGTCTCAATCACTATCTCAGCATGTCCCAGGGGTGGGGCCAGCACAGCAGGCCTGGGGATTGAACCCATGGCCCCTGTGCCACCTTACAGGCATTTTAATCTGCTGAGCTATTTGGCTGGCCCTCTAATGCTGTTTTTTATTACTATTTTGTACTCTTTAAAAAATAAAAAAGTAAGATAAAGTTCGGGGTTTTATAAATAAATTTTTGAGTATTTTTCAAAGGATTTTTCCTATATATATTAAAATAATCATATGATTTTTGTTCCTTGTTTCTGTTTCTGTCATATATTGTATTTATTGATTTGTTGAACTATCCTTACATCCTTTGGATGAATCCTTCTTGGCCTGGTGTATGGTCTTTTTGATAATTTGTTGCATTTGGTTTGCCAGTATCTTGAGGATTTTTCATCTATGTTTATTAAAGAGATCAGCCTGCAGTGTTTCTTTCTTTTTTTCTTTTTGTTTTCAGTTAGGTACTTGTCTGGTTTTGGAATCAGGATAAGGCTAGCTTCCAAGAAGGACTTTGGAAGTCTTGCTTTCCTCTCAGTTTCATTAAAACACTTGATAGGTTTGAGTATTAATTCTTTCCTGTAGTTCTTGCAGAATTCAGTGTTGAATTGGGCCTGAGTATTGCTTTGTTTTATGACTGCTGCAGTAACATTGCCTATTATTGGATTATTCAGGGATTTTACATCTTCTTGGTTGTGTTTTAGAATTCATATGTACCCAAGAATCTATTCAGTTCTCCCAATTATTGGAGTACATATTTTTGAAGTAGTTACTAGTGATCTTTTGGATTTGGGAAGCATGAATTGTGATTTTGCTATTTTTATTTCTAATTGAGTTAATTTATATTTTTCCCTTTGTCATATGATTGGTTATGGTTTGTCTATCTTGCTTATTCTTTTGAGGTACCAATTCTTCAATTAATTGAAACGTTGTATTTTTTTAGTCTCAATTTCATTAAGTTCTCCTCTAATTTTATGATTCTTCTCCTTGTGCTGGGCTTGAGTTTGAATATTCTTGTTTTCTAGGACTCTGTGGTGGTTTAGTAGTTTAGTTGGACTTGATCTGTTTTTCTGATGTAGGATTCATGGCTATAAACTTTCTGCTAAGACTGCTTTCACAGTGTCTCAAAGGTTTTTTGTATGTTATACCTACATAAACATCTATGCTAGTGTCTTAACTACTTTTCTCTCATTGCTGGCACAGAATATCCAATACCCAACATTAAGGAAGGTATATTTAGCTCACAGTTATTGGAGGTTTCAGTCCATTCTCAGCTGACTCCAAGGCAGACTTGCACAAGTTGGAGGGCAGCTGTTCATGGCAGAAGAAAACAGCAAAGAGAAAAGGGAGGAGCAGCAGCTGTGGCAGCTAGCAAGCCCCGTCCCTTACATCTATGAATTCATTTCTTCCATGATCCATTGACTATTCTTTTCTTAATATATTTTATTTATTTATTTGGTACAGAGTCTCACTATGCAACTCAAAATTGTAGTGGTCCTCCTGTCTCAGCCTCCCTACCTCTGAGATTGCAGGCATCTACCACCACACTCAGTTTCCGTGGCCAGTTCAGCATGCCTCAGGTTCCAGGGCCAGCATGACATGTGGTACTTGTGATCAAACCCAGCCCTTGCACTTAACAGGCAGGTGCTTAGACTGCTGAGCAATCTTTCCAGCCCCCTCTTGACTACTCTTGAGTGTACTGTTTCATCTCTGGATGTTTGCATAATTTGTTCCTTTTGCCATTGATTTCTAGTTTCACTGTAGTATAATTTGATAAACATATATAGGATAATTTTGATTCTTTTGTGTTTATTTGTACGTATTTCATGGGCTAATAGAGTCTATTTTAGAAATAGTTCAGTGTGTTTCTGAGAACTGCATTCTGTTCCTTGGAGAAACATCCTTTAGATACCTAGTAAGTCCATTTGTTTTAAGGTTTGGTTCAACTCTTATTTATCTTTGCTGAACTTTTTGTCTTGTTGATCTTTCTATTTGTGAATGTATGGTATTGAAGTCTCCAGAAGTGTATATTTTATTAAGTTGACTTTTGTGATCTCTCTCTCTCTCTCTCTCTCTCTCTCTCTCTCTCT
>NW_004524595.1:14740717-14758473 GCF_000260255.1 Octodon degus | reverse complement strand
CTAACTGCATGGAATTTTTTCCATGCTTTTTTTCTGTCTATAAATTTATTTATGGATGAAATACATTTCTTATGTTCAGTACCTGACTGAGTTTCATTTTTTGGCCCAATTTTCCTCTATGTGTGTGTTTAGTTGAGGGATTGAGACTATTCACACTGAGAGTTATTACTATAAAGCCTTG
Source organism: Octodon degus (assembly GCF_000260255.1). NCBI lineage: Eukaryota > Metazoa > Chordata > Mammalia > Rodentia > Octodontidae > Octodon > Octodon degus. The sequence continues at coordinate 14,758,292 of NW_004524595.1, read as the reverse complement.
AGATATTCCTGCCATTGCACTGTGTCTGCTTTGTTAATGCCTTTGTTCCTGCTTCTGCTTCAATGCTCATCCTGCCTCACGTATTCTTTCCATTCAACTTTTGGCATTGTTGGGTTCTTTGTCTTAGAATTTCCTGGAGAATTTTTTTCCAGTGCTGGAGATTGAACCAATGACTTCATACATGCTAGGCAAGTGTTCTGCACAAATCTTATCCCCAGCCTGAGAAATTTTAAGGTACCAGTTTGGTTTTCATGAATTTCTTCAGATGGTTTCTATTATGCAATTCCTTATTTCTCTTTCAATTTTTAAAAATAGTTTTGCTGGATGTATCAGCATGGGCTGAATGCTTTCCTTTAGGGCTCAAAACAGCACTCCTATGTAAACATTCAAGACGCTAACTTTGTGGTGGGCTTCTGAACGTTGGCCTTAAATGTGTTGCGGAAACTTTTTCTGATTATGGCTATCTGCTTTCTATAGGCCTCACTTTTCTGTATGATAATTTTTCCCATATTTGGAAGGTTTTCTGATATTTCACTGAACAAATTTTTTGTTATTTGTGCTGTTTTAATTTTTCACTGATTCTAGTTAATCTTAGATTAATTTTATTTTCATTATCTAGCATTTTTAGTCCATTTTTAATGTTTCCTTGTTGTTTTTGAGGCTCTATAATTGTCTGCATCTGGATTGTCTTCTAGTTCTGACACTCTTCATATTGGTCACTTTGCTGGCCAAACTTTTAATAGAATTTTTTTTTATCTCCTGGACTTTAATGTGGCACCTTTTTATAGACTATAATATTTTGCTAAACTCGTCATTTGTGTTTTGCATCATTTTATTTAGCTCAGCGAGCTTTTTATCAGTGTCTTTGCTAAGCTGGCAGATCATTCAATTCATTAAGTCAACTATCATTTTTACGTCATCCTTGAGATTGCCAAGCATCTTATTGGTATTTTTTGTATTTTGTTTTATCACTTTGTATAATTCAGTTGTTTGATTTTAATTTCCTCCCTGTTGATTGATTCATTGACCCATTGATCTGTTCTGGGGGAGTTAGAGATTTTTGGACAAATTTTATTGCTTTGTGTTCTCATCTTTTTTTGTTTTGTTTTGTGTTATGATACATTGTGTTGTTTTGATTTATTTGTTTTGTGTGGAGGATTTCAGGCCAATCATAAGAAAGGTATTTCATAGCAGGAGTGAGGACTTCATTAGTTAGTGCTTGATTTTCAGTTGTACGCCACGGGTGCAGTAATCTGTAAGTTTTTATGTCTGTCCCAATCTCTGACCACTTCTGTTAATTTAGAAGTAGATAGTTCAATATAATTGGTCCAACATTCAGGTTTCCTGAAATGAACTAAAGTACTGTTAATAATATAAATATAAACCACATATTGGCATTTAGTAAAAATAAACAGTTGATAGCAAGAACTATGCCATCTTGGCAATAGCAAGTTGATTAGTGACAATAATTTAGTTAATGACAGCTAGTTACTACCATTGCATAAATCTCAATAAATTATTCCATTGTACCATGCTGAATATTACTAAAGATATCTATAACTGTGATATAGATACAAAAACAAACTATTACGGTTTGTGTCAAGTTGTCCCCTCAAAGCCTCATGCAGTGATGGGGTCAGCTTCCTGAGTTTGTGATTAATTTATGATCTAATTCTGGGATTATGGGTGTGAGTGCTACATTTGCTCTGGGACAGATAGCTTGAATAAAATATAATGAGGTGAATTAGACTTGTTAGTTGGAACAGCCGGTGCTCCTCCTTTTACTCTTTACTGTTCTCCACCACCATGGACTGCTTCTTTCTGCCATGTACCACTCTGCTTTGGAGCCAGCCATGTATGGACTAAAACCTCCACTAACTGTGAGATAAATAAACCTTTCCTTCCTTAATTTTGGGTGTTGGGAATTTTGTCCCAGCAATGAGAAAAGCAACTGACACAGAATTTGGTACCAAGAAATGGGGGTATCAAATTGCTGTGTCCTTGTAGTTCAAGAGCCTTTGGGAATGACTTATGAGGAGAGACAGGGAAGGTTAAGAGATGTCAGCTGGGATAGAAGTGCAGGAACATCTTCTGCTGTTCTGTATGGAAGATTCTGGTCAGAGCTCAGAAGACTAAAATGCTGATTGAAATCCTGCCTGTCAAGACCAGGTTGGGGAGGTTTCTGCTGCAAAAAAAGGACTGTATTTGTTGTTGGACTCCAGATAACGTATGTTATGGTTTGGCAGAGGGTTTGTATGTGCTTTGTTTGTGTCCAGAGACTGCGTGAAACTGAGATTAAGCATGGTGGACTGATTAATCTTGAAAAAGAAATTTCAAGTAGGTTCAATGTTGAATCAGTGACATGGCTATTACTTGGAGCTTTTAGTCAGATTTATGTTGAGAATCAAGAGCATAGAACCAACTAGAATGAGTTAAAATGTGAGTTTGGCCAGAAAGGAAGAACCAATAAAGCTGTGGATTGCACAGATAGACCTGAGAAAAATCACCACTGTGGAGAAGGAGCTGAATAGAAAAGATGGCCTGAGGTCATCACAAGAAGTAGCAAGTCTCCACCCTTTGCAGCCTCAAAAGTGCAAAAGTGAAAGACTTTGCTTTGAGCAGAAAGCTGTAGAGTGCCAGCTTCCAGAGTGGCAGTGGCACAGAGGATTTGTTCCTCAGAATCAAGTTGAGAGTGATCAGCAATCCAGGCAATTGACCCCTACAGCCAAGAGAGAAGAAAACTTGACTATGGCTCCAGCTGGCAGCAGACTTTGGCATCATCCATGTGGTGCTGGTTTTAGGTGCTTGCAGAATGCAGGTGTTACGAGGTTAAGAAGGCTTTCACCTAGACTTCAGAAGAAGGCTTGGGATGTCAGGCAGTGTTCCCATGGTAGGGCAGTGTGTGAAGCTGTGAGAAGCCTACACTGCAGAGTAGACCCCAGAAGTTTAAAAATCCAGGAGCTTCAATTATCTAAGGAAAGCTGCAAGAAGGGAGCAAAGCAGGCCTAAGAGAGAAGCCATGGGAGCTACCACAAAAAGTGGAGCCACATAAAGCTTACTACTTGCCACAGATTACTTTGGATTTTTCACATGGAACTATGGGACTTAATGTTCACCCTCTGAAATTTTGGACTTGAGTTGGTACCAATACTTTGTATCCTGCTATTTACACCTTTTGAAATGGTAATGTTTTTCTTGTACCACTGAATGTCGGCAGTGTTTAACTTTATATTTGTACAGGGGCTCTCTGCGAAAGTTTACCTTATATCTTGGAGGAGACTTGGGAATTGGACTTTTAGGCAATGCTGCAACTGTTAGGACTTTGGAAACTCTTAGAGATGGACTAAACTGTCTTTTGCCTAAAGGGATGTGTATGAGTCTTTGGGGTGCCAGGGTTTGTGTGTAAGTGTCCCCCAAAGCCTTACACAGTTATGGGGTGGCTTCTAGAGTTTGTGATTAATTCAAGATCCACTGCTGGGATTACAGGGGTGAGTGCTACCCATCTTGGGGTATACAGCCTGAATGCAATCTAAAGAAGTGAGGCAAGCTTCACAGCCACTGCTCCTGCCTTTGCTCTTTGCTGTTTTCCAATGCCATGTACTGCTGCCCTCTGCCATGTGCCACTCTGCCTGGGAGCCAGCTGAGTATGGACTGAATCCTCCACTAACTGTAAGCGAAGTAACCTTTTCCTTCCTTAATTTTGGGTGTTGGGTATTTTGTCCCAGCAATGAGAAAAAAAGTAACTGAGACACAAACCAAACATTGATTTGTAGTAAATATCTTCTAAGTGCAAGTACTGTAGCATCATTAAGAATGGAAAATAATTCAATAGCAATAACATAGTGTAAACTACATATTTAAAAATTAATCTTTAATACTAGTAAAGATGGAACAGAGAGAAAACTAGACAATGAAAGAAATAAAATGTGAAAAGTAATAGAAGGAAGATAAGATAAAAGTGAGATAACCAATTCTATTAGTAAAAGAAAATTAACAGAATTAGAAATACATAGCAGAAAAGAACAAACCAGCAAAACAAAAGAAAAGAAACAGGGTAAAATAAGGAAAATAAGGAAAAACAAGGAAATAAGGAAAAACAAAAATAAGGAAAAAGGCACAAAAAAGGTAAAACCTAAACTTCAAATCAACAATGAAGAAAACAAAAGAAAGAAATGAGTTCAAAAATATCCTGTGTTATTGACTAAATCATTGCTTTTTAGAAACAGCATTATTGGAATTACCAGCAATGTGGAGGCCTACTGATTTACTGCTAAGATCTATTTTGTTTTCCAAATAATGCTTTGCTATGTGGTGGCAATTCCAATCCTCCTGCTGGATGTGATTGGTCAGTGTTTTCTGACCAAGGGTCTTGGCCACCCTAGTAGCTCCCAGTATCCATGTTCCTCAGAGCACTCTAAGTAACAAGTTTTTCTTCCTAACTTTATGCACTTTGGGTTTGTGAGTTGCCTCCCCCTACTCCATAGGATCCTCTGTATGTATATTCCAGGCTGTTGCAATTGTCTTAGCTGAAGTGTCCCCTGCTCACACTGATAGATGAAGAAAACAAATAGGTTCCTGAGCTGCGTGATGATTGTAGGCATTGTGGCAGGGATCAAGCAGACTGCTGGACTCGAGGCCAGCATTTTCCCTCTGAAAGCCACCCTGGGCCAACTTTGTTTTTCTTCATGAAGTGAGTGCCCCTGTTTTCTCAGCCTAAACTTAAACTTGTTAGATATCTATGTCTAGCTTACACCCTCTCTGTGACTATCTATTCTGTGTCTCTCATCCACCTAGTCACTGTGTTAGGGTGATACTACCTAAGGTTTCCAGAACCTGAAGGTATGGTTCTTTTGTTGCTCTCCTGTGGTTTAGTCTTAAGCAATTAGCCCCTTGCTAAAATGCTCCTGATGAAACCCTCTTAAATAACCCAAGTGCCATAATGAATTTTTACCAACTCTAGCCTGATAGAAGGAATCACTTTCAAAATAAAACCCCATACTGTTCCTGTAGTTTATAGTAACTGTGAGCTTTCTTGGGCATATCACTGCCAACTGTATTTATTGTTTGTTCCCTGGACCTTCTGACTCTCCCTTGCTTTACCTTGTGTCAGAGGAGATTGGTTTCTCACAACTAGATAAATTTTCTGCCAAAGCATAACACACATCATCTCAAGTCCAACTCCCAGTGTAGTTCTTGTTGCCAACTGAAACCTTCTGAGCCTGGCATTTACTGTTTGCATTCATATCTGCAGTCTATTCTTCTGAGCGCTGGTCAGAACCCCCTGAAAGGTTCTATGGCTTCTCTATCCCACAGCTCCAAACCTTCCCAAACTCCTTTTGGAAATAAATTCCAAAGTTTTCCAAGCCACATGATTAGATATAGTCACACAATAACCCAAGTTCTGATACCAACTTTCGGCATTAAGCAGATTTCTCATCATTGAGATACCACACCCAACATACATAACTTAAGGGAAGAGAGGTTACATTTGTTCATAGTGTCTGTCCATGACTTGTGGTTCCAAGGCAAGGACATCATGGCCAAAGGCTGTGGCAGCATGCAGCTGGGCCGGAAGTAGAGCATGGCAAGAGTGCAAGAACAGGTGTCCCAAGAGTCCAGGCAAAGACCCTCATGGCCACACCTCTGTGATCTCCCTGGATATACTTGGAGCATGCTCCACCAATCTCCAGGGGAGATCTTAAAGCCAATTAAATCAAAACTCCACTTTAACAGGCATGAGGGTGCACTTGAATAACCTCTTTACTCTTTAAAGCATCTGTTTCCAAATGCAGTCACATTTTGAAGTATGAGCGGTTAGCACTTCAACATTTGCATGGCGGGAGCATGTGAATCTTATAATTTCCATTTTCTTCTTGTGTCCTTTACCTCTTCCGTGTTTTGCAAAGTCACATCAAAACTGTTTCTGCAAATGTTTTACAATGAAAGGAATTATGGAATAGTGCATGGCTGAAAAAAACATCATGCTGCATCAAGATAAAGCAAACCCTTCCTTTATCCTCAATACTCACTTTCTAGTGCCTCCTTTGGAAGGTCTGGAGTACTCTTTTAAGCTTGTTTCAGTCTTCTGGGGGCAGAATTCCACCTGGGGATGTTGGAAATTCTTCATTTCTATTTCAGGGTGGGCAGATGTTGAAGGGGAAGAATACATTTCAGAGATAAGAATCAGATCTATCAGCTTAATTCCATTTAATATTTTCTCAATTTCCAATCTCTTCCTGTTTTCTCACATTCTGTTAACTTCCTTGAGCTGTCAGTTCTCCTAAAGGAGCATCACTCCTCTTGATTCCTGAGGGTTGACATCAATGCTGAGGTTCTTTTGCTTAGACCACAGCACTCACCTTCTAACTGAGTTGGATCAGCACTTCCTCACTTGGGCACTTTCTTGTCCTCGGGATTGCCATCTGCCTAAAATATAGGATTAGCTATGTTGTTCCTCTGCCTCCAAAGCTCCAATGATTCCTCATCCAGGTCCCTTTTACATTTCTTAACACATCCTTCTAACCTTTCAGGGCACATTCTCCTCCACCCGTCCCGTGAGCCTCTACTCCCCTGTTACAGCAGGTTTAAGTCTCTGTTCCAGCTTGTACTCCACAGCCCATGTCTTATTTACTTTCTCATTACTGAGACATGGTTCCTGGCACCCACAACTCTAAGGAGGAAAGGCTTATTTTGAGCCAGATTGTAAAGGTTTCAGTCCATAGTTACCTAGCTCCAAAGCAAGAAAGTATGGCAGAGGGGCAGGCTGAAGATTTGTTCATGGCATGGCCATGGGGAGGAGGGAGGGAGGGAGGGAGACATGGAGGGAGGGAGAGAAATAGGGAGGAGAGAGAGAGAGAGAGAGAGAGGGAGGGGGGAGAGAGAGAGGGAGGGGGGGGAGAGAGAGAGAGAGAGAGAGAGAGAGAGAGAGAGAGAGAGAGAGAGAGAGGAGAGAGATCAACCCTTCCAGGCCACACTCCCAGGGGCCCACATCCCAAATCTCATACATCTGTAAACTCATTACTGGATTAACCCACTTATAAACACTAGACTCTCATGATTGATCCAATCACCTGCAAAAAGCCCTGCCTATGAGTGCATGAGGTATTCAGGGGATGCCCAGAAAGTACTTATAGTACTTTCCTCTATCTTCTTCTTAAGCAGTCACACAGCACAGGTTCCCTTGACATCATGTGCTTCACCAAGCCTCCTGTGTATGGGTTCAGTTGTCCTTTGAGCTCTTTGTCATATACTCTTGTTTTACAGTATAGTTTTTTTTTTTGGATGCCTGTATTTATCTACAACTGCTAGGCTGAGTAATTTGATGGGAAAAAAATCAACGGTAGTAATCAATGTATCACCAACATCCACAATGGCACTAGAACTTGTTGGTACTCAGAGATACCTCAATATACAGCTGACTTTATTTTCTGATTACCTAATTTGTGGCAGGCATAGAAACAGACACAATCTGACCTAGAGACAAGAGAGATACACAGCATAACCAAGCCATGACTTATAAGAGTGCTCTAAGGCTTGGCTAGAGTTGTTGTGGGAAGGGCTTCATATGCTACAGCCTGTGATTTGGAGCTCAGGATAGTGACTGAATAAAGGAAGTTGAAAAGAATTTCTCATCTATGCTAGTAAGGATAAGGGGCCACAATCCCATGGAGGCAAATTGTCCAGCTAAAAGTAAATAAGGAGCCACCATGGAAAAGCTTCAAGAAAAAGTGGTTGAAGTGAGCTGAAAAGTCAGAATTGTGCACTGAAAATCTTCATGCTGAAATTAAAGACTTTGGCTTACAACACAAACTACATGTTTTCATGTTCTTCCCGATAGCGGAATGAAAAGCAAGAGCTCACATATGGGACAACTTAAGCTGGTGCTAGGGAATGTGTGTGTCACTCTGAGTGGGGTTGGTACGTGCTGTATTATTAGGCCCAGCCTGAGGCCATGGCGCAGTCATAAATCAAGAAGCGGGTGTTTAAAAAGCAGTGGAAGTGTTAAGGAAACATGGAGAGGCCGACCTGTGAGGCTAGGCTGTTACTCCCTATGAGAATTTGGATGACTAATGATGTGGGCAAATAAGTGCTTAGCTCTCTCACAGCCGCACATGTAATGTATGTAATTCTGGAGGTCTGATACAGTTCTAGACGCCCTCCAGAATGACACTGCTCAGTTGAAAGGTTTCCTACCACGTGGAAGGAGCTGGAGACTTGTTCTCTTAAAGAAAATGCTTTTTCTCTGATAAATGAGAATTGTGTACAGAAGATGGTATTTAGGGTATCTAGCCGCCTTTCTAGTTCTATTTATAGTTCCCAAAATTCTGCCTAAAGATAATCTTAATGCTGTGCTATTAGGTACCTTTAAAATAAAAATAAAGATAATCTGGAAAGCTCTGAGTCTTACCTTAGGGTTTATTGGTGATGTTCACAGTGCTTCACACCAGCTGGATGAGAGGGAGGCTCGAGATTATGTGGAGCTGAAGGAGGACAAGGAATTGAGCCCAGCAATTTATATAAAAGCATCGTATATGGATGCCCAAGCCTGACCACTGCCCAGCTACCAATCATCTGCCTCCTCATTTCTCTCTGCCTCAGTTTCCAAATCCCTAGAAGTGGCTAATGAAATGTGCCTCACAAAGGTTAACAAGACCAGAGATCAGAGTCAGGTGCCTATTTTCAAATAGATGTGCTCAGATTTGCATGAAAGTGCAATATACTTAAGTTGAACAAGAAATATGGATATAAATAAGGGCAGTTCCCAGAAAACTATCGGTTACAAAATACCTAATTATACTTTGTCATTTGGGTACAATATTTGATCTTAAAAATATTTTAATATTTTATTTACTTTAAAACAGTTTTTCTTAGTATATATTCTATAGCAAAACATAAAATAATGAGCTGAAGCACTGTGGACACTAAGGTTCTTTGAGGTTACCAGCTGTTCATCTTCAGAGCCATCTATTCGTGTCATTCATTCATTCTGTTTTTCAATCATTCAACAAAGACAGAGCAATGAGTCACCAGTGCTTGACAATGTATATTCAGAAGCGTTAGGTTTATGAGATAGACTGATTTGTCATTTCTCTTATTAAGAACATCCTACCTATTTTATGAAACTGATAAGATGAAGACAATCTCCATGTAACTTCACAGACGTCACAGCACACAGACACAAGGCAGAATGGTTTAGCTGTCGCAGTGCTCCAGGGACGGTGCTGGTTTCTCTTCACTAACAGCACTGAAAGTCAAAGTGCAGCATAGACATGTGTGAGAAGGATATCAATGTAAAATAGAGATAGTGGAAGAGTTGAAAGTAATCTTTAATTAAAGCAAATATTTTGGCTTCCATAAAATCTAAGGAAATATTAGAAATCATACCAGGGCAGGAGAAGAAGGCAAAACTCAGAAGGCATATGGAGAAAGTGGGGGTCCCATTCAAAGACTCCTACTTTTCCAGAGAGCCTGCTTGGACCAGGGAAAGATGTAGTTTAGGACATGCAAAGGATCAGTTAAATTAGAATTTCTGGGTGGAATGAGGCACAGATTTCACCCAAGATTTTCCAGTTACTAAGTGTGTTTTTGGGCACATGACTTTATATCTGTATCAGCCTATTACTAAAATGGCCAGGTTTTCATATTTCATAGATAAATATTATGCACTACAAAAGCCAAGTCACCTCCAATCCATCTGACATAGTCCTCAGCCATGGCCAAGAGCTGTTGTGAGTCCTTCATCCTGACCCTGATGACCACCTGAACTGGTCAAAGGACAGAGCGAACCTGCCGGGTCAGATATGGTAGCAGAGACTCAGTACCTCAGATCACCCTAAAGGATAGAGAAATGTCACCACGCTACCATGGCAAGTTTTCTTAGGCCTCTGAGTACTTGGTACGATCAACTTTTTATAATTAAAAGTCACAAAGCTTGGAAATGGAAGCATCACTCTTATGCTTTTTTAAAATTAAACATTTCATATCAGAAAGTATGTATTAACATGAACATTTAGTAATAAAGAAATATCCTACATATTCTTTTTATTTTTATTGGTTTATTTTATTAACTTTATGTAAAGCTCGCCTTACATAAAGCTTACATTTGTTATGTGGAGTTAGTTCCTGTGTATGCTACATCTTAATTCCATTGTTCAAGATCTACCTCCTTGCTACATTCTGTCTTCTAGTTTGCTCTTTATTTATAATTTTTGTTTTATACAAGAAATCATGCAGTATTTAAACTATGTGTCTGGGGGCCGGGGAGATAGCTCAGTAGAACAAGCACTTGCCTGGCAAGTGCAAGGGCCTGAGTTCAATCCCTGGTACCACCAAAACAAACAAAACTAAAAACTATATGTCTGGTTTATTTCATTTAACATTATGGTCTCATAATCCATTTTTGATACAAACTCAAGTTTATCCTTGTATAAATGGCACATTTTCTTTATCCACTTATTTATTGATAGACATATATGCTGCTTTTAAATTTAGTTAAGGGACAGGGAGATCCGCTTGCCTGGCAAATTCAGGGTCCTGAGTTCAATCCCTGGTACCAAAATAAAAAGAAAAAAAATCTATATGCTGATACCTGTGAACTAAGCAACTGCACTGATGATAACAATGTGTGATACTAGGGTCATGCTTGGAAGGCCTGTCATTCTGGTCTTCTAAATATGTACTGCTTGTCATGAGATACCAATTACTGCCATGCTGTCTCTCAAGTAAATGTTTGTTTTTTTAAAAAAGGTAATGAACAAAAACAAGAGACAAGAAAAAAATGTCAAAGGACTGTCCTGCTATAATGCTGTATATGGTTAGATTTCTAAGTTTCTGTGTAAAAATATGTAACTGTTTATTCCTATTTTTAATATTTATTTTTTATTTTTTTCTTCATATTCTGTAGGGACATAAAGTCTAACATATCAATACTAGGTGGAAAATACCTGTTCCATGTTGTGCTTAAGATGTTTGATATTTACACAGATAGTGAGGTTAAGCTCAACCACCTATGTTGTAGGGTAATAAAAATAATAAGCTTCTCTTCTGGAGGGTTAACAACCTAAGTTTGCAGACCAAAAATTAGAGAAAAAGAAGGGCTACCAGGACAGCCAACATTTTGGTGCTAGTCTTACAAGGTCAGTGAAGCCTCAGGACATAGGAGAACCAGTACTGTAGCACCATGTCACTCAGTTGTGTCCCAAATTTTCTGATCAAGGAGATTATGGGGCCACAGAGGAAAGTGATCGATGATGTAGAGTGTGCCTAAGCAGAGTGACATGGAGAGAAAACATTCTCTCAGGCTTTCACAGAAAGCAAACTGGTCAAGCAATAGCTGTGACTCATACACATGGCTGACACTGACAAAGGATCTAAAAACTGCAGTACAGGGTTCCAGGATAAACCTTGAGGGGATTTGACTGACCTTATCAGATATAAAATTTACACTTCTTGTTATATAGGTCTTGTTATCTTGGTCTTAACCATCCAGCAGAAAAGTATAAAAACAAAGTATAAAAAGTAAAGTCATATTGCTGAGCTGTAAAAGGCCCAAGTCAACAACTTCTGACATTGTCTGTCTTACAGAAAACCCACTACCATTATGGACTACTGGACTATATTGGAAGATTTTGCTGAATTCACACACCTACAATATTTAAATGACATTGGAATACCCTTCTCTGACAAAACTAAACAAAAAAGGGGGATACAAATGAACAACCATTTTGTATCTGCATATTCAAAATAGTTGGGATAGATATACAGCAGCATTCTCTTTATTCAATGAATAGGGAGATTTGTTCTAATAGTGTTTGTGGATAGGATATCATGTCTGCATCTTGTACAATGAATAACTACTAAGACAACAATATGCAATGTATTAATTATTGAAATTGCTAGTAATTGGTTTTGAAACTGTCTGATTGCTATTTGCTTCTCAATAAAATTATTTTAAAAAGAAAATTAGTTATTATGAATTCTTCTGTTATACACATGGTTGTGTATGTATCATGATAACATCATGGCTTTAACTCTCTTGGGAAGATATCTACAAGGGGAGTGGTTGTATCAAATGGAATTTCTAGTTTTAGTATTTTGAAGACTTTTCATTCTGATTTCCATCATGATTGTACTAGTTTGTATTTACATCAGCAATGTAGAAGTTTTCCTTTTCCTCATAGCCTTTCTAGTATTTGCAATTACTTAATTTTTTTTTTTTTCCCGATGGCCATTCCTTCTGGGCTAAGATGGAATCTCAGTGTTGTTTTGATTTGCATTTCTGTAATCACCAGTCATGAGCATTTATTCATGTGTTTGTTGGCCATTTGTACTTCTCTGAAGAATCTATTTATTTTATGTGCCCATTTTTTGATTAGAGTTCTTATTTTGGCATATCTATATTGTTTTTTAGTTCTTCATTGTATCAGTTAGTGCTTACTATCAAAATAGATTTATGTGAGATATATAGTTATATAAGAATTTATATGCTAGAACTGTAGTCACTGCCCACAGAGTTAGATGTGGAAAATCAGAAAAGGGCAATCTGTGTGCTGGACAGCCAAAGGACCCAGTCAAAAACCTGGAGCCTGCTGTAGTGCGCCATGTGAGTCCATATCAGGAGGCTGAAGGGCATCTGATGGGTCGCCTAAGGGTCTGCGCCAGAAGGCTAAAGGGTCTATGCTGGAAAGCCGGAGATCACATTCAAGGTGAAGGTGAGATTTGGAGCAGCATCAGCCTTCCTTCATTGTTTCCTTTGTACTCCATTCAGGAGACAAACCTACTGGTTGCTGTCACTCACACCCAGGGCAGGTCTTCTGTGTTTAGGAAACCCCTTCAGCCACACCCAGAGCTATGCTGAACTCATTTAGTTTGGTGTTTCTTAATAAAGTTGAGACAATCTTTTAACTATCATATTAATATACTTTGGATACTAGTCCTCAGTCTGAGGGATAGCTGGCAAGAGTGTTTTCCCAAACTTTACATTGTCTCTTCACTCTGTTGGTTGTTTTGTTTGCAGTATAGAAGCTCTGTAATTTTTTGTTTCTTGGTACTGTTTCCTGTGCACCTAGGGTTCTGTCCAGAAAGTTCTTGCCTATGCCTAGGACTTCAAAAATGTTACTATTTTATCCTCAGGCAGTTATATGTCTCTGTTTTACCATTTAGTTCTTTGATATATTTTATTTTAGTACATGGTGAGAGATATGGGTATAGACTCTACCATCTGCATGTGGATAGTCAGGTTGGCTTTTTTAAAAAAATGTATTTGGTTGTTACAGGGTCTCACTCTAGCCAGTTTTTGAAACACCATTCATCAGAAAAGTCATTGTCTTAGCTACTTTTCTCACATTGCTAAGAGAAAATACTCAACATTCAAAGTTCAAGGAGGAAAGGTTTATTTAGCTCACAGTTTGTAGAGCTTTCTATTGAGAGAGAGAGAGAGAGAGAGAGAGAGAGAGAGAGAGAGAGAGAGAGCGCAAGAGCGCTCTTTTGGTTCCCTATATTATATGCAGGTTGCCCACCCTAGGGTGAATATAGCAGTCATACCCTTAATCCCAGAATCAATCACAAACTCTAGATGTTCCACCCCCATGACTGTATGAGGATTAATAGGGGCATCTGGACACAAACCAAAACAGTTAGCTTTCCTCCTATATACTTTTAACTAAATTTTCTTAATGTTATTATCTGGCAAAATGAAAGTACAGCATGATGAACTATTAACCTCGGTCTAGTTAAAGAGCAGAACATTCCAGTCATTAGAATGGTCTTTTGCATTGCCCTTTACAGCCACATCCATTTTAATAAACTGACTGTATCTTGCAAATAAGCTTGAAATGCTACCACAGTACAATTCTCCAACATTTAGAGGCCTTCAATACTGCCTTTATGAAGTAGTTACTGAGGAAAAGTATCAATTTACACACTTCCCACTTTTTAATAAGGTCAGATGTCATCATTGTAAATTTACTATCTGAAAGTAAAATAAAAAGTAATCATATTGGAGTCTGATATGTGGTTCCTAAAAGCCCTTTCTCTTGGATTTAGTGTTTCTTCCCTCATCCCTGCATTCTCTGTGAATCCTATTGGGGTTTTTTTCCTGAATTCTTTTATTAGTATATGTTTGAGATACCCAATAATTACATTCATTGAGGAATTGGTACATATATCTATCATATCTTTTTCTATTGCTTAATGGTAATTTCCAGTACATCCCCAGATTAGAGGGAGCTTCCCAGTCCCAAGATTAAGCTCCCTTTGAGGGACTGATTACACAAAAGCAAAAACCTGGCTCTCTTTGTTGCTTGGAAAATGTGTCAGTAGGCTCAACTTGGTTTTGAACCCCCAGGGTATTGACTGAAGCCTTTGTTGACTGAAGCCTCTACTGTTTTTGTATCACATCCCCCTTTCTATATCTGCTTTCCCTACTCTTTTAGATGTATTGGTACCAAAAGTTACCTATTAATTAAACTACCTATTAAACTATCTATTTACCTAGGAATTAAACTACCCATCTGTACAGTTTTGTCTGTTTTTCAGGTGTCCCCATTAAAAAGTACATTTATGATGTCCTTGGAATTAGGTGGCTTGTGCTTAGATGTCTAAGAAAAGAGAATGAACAACTGGGGGTTACTACTCTCTGATTTGTGGAAAAGTGTGAAAGTTGGAAGGATTTTCTGACAGCACACATAAATAAGCTCTAATCTCTGCCAACCAGGGCCTAGGGATGAAAAGAGGTAGGTAGGTGAATGAAACACAGGACTAGAGGGTAGAATAGCCTCATAGAAACTGGCACCCACAACTTTGGCAGATGCTGAGTGGTTTCCAGGTAAGGCGTGGGAAAATTTGGGCCAATGAACTCAAACCTTGTAAGTTTCCTGATTTCCTTATATCTGATCACCAGGATTTTTTGCTGAAAGCAAAGGGCCAGGGCAAGAATATATGACTCAGGGACAGTGGTAAATAGCTTAGCTCTTTGGTCAGGGACATGGAGGGACAAAGATTAGAGTATTAGGCACAGAAAAAGGAAAGCTGCAGATGGACACACAGGAGTGGGTACACAGTGTAACGATATTGAATTATGTATCTTAGGACCCATTAGTGAGCACTGGCCATGGGAGAGGTGCTGAAATAAAGTAGAGAGGCTTGCAGCTGAGTCAACACCCAGCATCCCTCGTGGCCCCTAGCTACAGTACAGGTCTGCAACACCTGCGCCCTGGTGACAGAGGAGAGGAGGTGCCGTCAGCATCTGTCAGCTTCTTCTGTGGCTGGAAACAGCTTCTCCAGACCAGGTGAAACAGCGCACTGCTGGTTTGTTGCTTCATATGCTTGGCCTGTAGGCAATCTGATGGCAGCTGGTTTTTTCAACTTTCATGCTGCTGGGAGGCCGGTGTCCACTGGCTACCTTTGTTTTCATGATGATCAGTATGTTTTTCTCTGCAGCTTTTCAGGCCTGTTTCCACAGTTTCTTGATTATGTAGTAAAGGTGGATGCTTTATGTTTTTATTACTATCACGGTTTACTGTTGTACATTCTGTGGGTTTTGATAAATGTATAAAAGCATGTATCCACCATTATCACGCAGAATAGTTTCACCACCCTAAAATTCCTGTGTTCTGTATATTCATTCATTATCCTCTCTTTCTTGCAACTAATCATTTTATTGTCTCTATGATTCTGTATTTCCTGGAATGTTATATAATTGAATTCATACATATGTAGCCTTTTCGGATTGGCTTCTTTTCCATCAGCAATATGCATTTAAGACTCTTCCATCTCATATAAGGCTTGATAGAACACCTCTTGTTAGCAATGAATGTTTCACTGCTTAAATGTATTAAGATTTATTCATTTGCTTATAAAAGGGCATCTTGATTATGTATATGCTTTGAGTTATGAATAAAACTTCTATGAATACCTGCGCAATATACGTCCATCTCTGTGTGGACATAAGTTTTTAATGTATAACATTTTAATGTTCCTGTTTAGAATTAGGATCCTTGAGGGCCAGGGAGTTAGGTCAGTAGAGTAAGCACTTGCCTGACAAGCACAAGGTCCTGGGTTCAATCCCCAGTACTGCAAAATAAATAAATAAATAAATATTTAAAAAAGATAAAAGAATTAGATTCCTTGAAACAATTGTTTTCATCTCGAGGTTGTATATCATTATTACTCAAATCTGTCACTTTCATGGTTTTTCACTCTCTGATGAAAATGTCAAGTTTATTTTAGCACAGCTACTTTTGTCATTTATGTCTTATAATTCCAGGGATCAGTTCTATTCATTCTCACTCCTGGCCCAGCTGTTTTATGCAGATGTTTTGTTCTGAGGAGGATTCAGGTCTTCCTGCACTGGTCCATTAGAATGCAAATCTTCTCTGCCAACTTACAGCAAAATCATGGCTTGAGCTTCCTTCAACTGTCCTGGTCAAGTTCAGTGAGTGCTTGTGCTGGAGAGGGGCAGTGTTTTGTTTATATAGCTTACCACAGATAAATAGGTTTTTAATTCCTGTTCTGCTCAGGATTTGTGGAACTCATCTGTCTTCTGGAGAGGTGGGAGTATAATACTGTTAATGCATACACACTCTTGTGTTAAGCATGTTGTTCTTCAGATCCAGCTCGATGTGACTCTGTAGCAGCTATTAAACCCCAATTTTGTGATTTTTGTGCTCATTTTCATGTCTACATTTCTTCAGACATGAGCCAGTCACAAGAAAATCTCAGCTTCACTGTTTCTTTTTTTTTTTTAAAAAAAAAAATTTATTTTCAATCTTTTATGTATCTGGTACAGGGCCCACTACGCAGCTTGGACTCATAATGATCCTCCTGTTTCAGCCTCTCCAGCCCTGGAATTACAGGTGTGCGCCACCAAGCCTGGACTCTGTGGACTGCACAGCATCAGGGCTGGCACAGCATGTGGTACCAGGGATTGAATCCAGGCCCTTGTGTTTACCAGGCAGGCATTTGGTACACTGAGCTATTTGCCCAGCCCCTCACTGTTTCTTCTAGGGAAACAAATGCCTTCTGGGAAAATATAATTTTGTATTCTTTGTGAGTTTTTAGGGTTCTCATCTTCATTTTGGTCTGATTTTGAGCTAAGTTTTTGCACAAATTTGTGGTAATTTGATATTTTTAACAAAATATTTTAAAATTTCATCCAGAAGTTTTACTTTACCTAAAGCAAGGAGGGACCTACACGAGCTACCTAGTTTCACCCAGAAACCTAAGATCTTTCGGGTGTCCTTTGTGTGCATGTCTTGTGTGTGAAAAGAAATACAGTATTTTCAGTCACTGCTCACTCATTTTATTTAGAAAAACATTATATGGAGTAACATTGATATTCCAAGTATGTTAGCAACTGCATAGTAGAAAAACTATTCTAAATACATGTAGTCTCTGTGGGATTTCATTAATAGTACTTGTCTAGTCTCTAAATTCTCAGTAAATATTAGAAAGCTAGAACTTGCACTTCAAGAAAATAGCTGTCTTTATTATACAGCAATATGGCTCTTTTGATCACTGAATTATGATTTAACTCAGACATCTTCATTGCTTGTGCACTTTCTCCAAACTCAGGAAA
>NW_004524595.1:14721367-14740187 GCF_000260255.1 Octodon degus | reverse complement strand
GAGAGAGAGAGAGAAATTTTCAGCTTTTTCATAAACACTATTTTGCTTACTAAAGAAGCATTTCTCGGTTAGTAAATAGCCAGAGGCTCCAAATGCCTTGAACTTCAGGAAAGTCTCTTAATAGTTCGGAAGCCCTGTACCCTTATCTATAATGTAGAAACAGAAATGCATTTCAATGCTGTCATAATGATTAGCAGATTTACGTAAACAGTCTTTATTGTGCTAGGAGGAATTTCTTTAGTGAGTTTAACCACATTTTATTTCTTCTTATTAACTGGTTACTTGTGGTATTCAAGATTTTGAGTATCTTGTCTTATTTTTAAAAGAAAACAAGCCTCCAAAGATTTGTTCATATACAGGAACTTACTTGAATATTAATTAAGACAGCAAATATATACTGGTAATTGCTGAAATAATGGGGTTGCTTTATTAGGTCACATTTAATCTACTGAATGCAGGCTGCTTTGGAATACACTAGATCTGTAGAAAGAACTGGAATGCAGGAGTTAATAATTTGAGTGCACTATATAGCAGCATTGGGAATTTGTGACAGAATATATATTTTTAGCCTGTATGACTTCTGTGTAGACAACTCAGCGTTCCTCATACCAATTCCTAATTCTTAGTGATTGTATTTGTCCAAATGGATGACCTACTTGTTAATCATCTCATTCGTATTTCCCATGGCTACTGTGGAATAAGAAGACGTAGAACCTCGTGGTGCCTTCTATAGTGGAAGGGCTCTGCTCTTGTGAAGACAGAACTCTCCTAGGGCACAGGGAGCTCCCTTTTTCCGAACAGCTGAACCAGCACCAGCTACCCTGCCATCAGTGGTGTGGCAGGCATCATAGCCCTTAGGTCACCAGTTAGCTAATGTTTCGTGAGCAATTGCTGTATGACAGCTTCATGCCAGATGCTGGGAGACAGAAAAAGCTGAAACATTCTCCTGTCTTCAGGATGCAGAGTCTGGCACTTGGTAACTTATAACTTTTGAATCCCTCTTATCTCTACTTCTCTGATCTGATTTGTAGCAGACAGGTAGAAATAGCTATTCCTAAGGTAGCCAGGGATTCTATAATGAGTGTCTTTTTAATCCACGTATGTTATCCAACACTTACAAAACCTTATCTATCACAAGTTACCCTGCAACCTCACTCACATTGCCTGCTTAAGGAATCCTTTTTTACACGTGTCTTAAATGGAAAGCATGTGAGATTAATCACTGACTGAGCCTAGGGTACAGTTCAGAGGCATACGTGTCTGTCTGTCAAGTGCAAAGTCCTGAGTTCGAACTCCAGTACCCCCCCAAAAAAAAAATCAGCTGAGACTTCACATGAAGGAGATCCTCAAATACTGTAGGTATTCTGTAAACTGTCAGTGTTTTTTATTATGAGTAATATATTGTCTGTGCCTGCCTGTTTTTTAAGTATGGCTGGTTCGTGTGGGTAACTTCTATGTCACTGTGATGTACAGAAGAGGCAAAGTGTTTCCTGAGCCAGAACAGTGATATTTAAATTATAAACACTTTGTTAAAAAAGAAATACATATCATGCAGGAAGCTGTAAAGCCAGTAAAGCCAGAAGAATTACAAGGTCCACTTTAGGAGCCACTTCCAGAGTCTAAGTTGTGCTCAAAGTTTGACCAAACACAAGTATTACTGGCAGTGTCACTAAATACTGTAATCAATTTCAGAATTAACTTCCTCTTCTTGGATAAATAATCAAGATTCTGGTTATCATTTGGGTTTCAAAATGGATTTTCTTACCAGGATGCAATTTATTACTAAAAGGAAAGTGCTTTTCTGTTCCTTTGTTGGCTTTTCATGATCAACAAAATTTTAACAAATTTAAGAATCTGAGGCTGATTGAGCTAAGGCTCATTTTGCAGTTATCTTTTCACCGAAGAACTGCCATGCTGGCTACCTCTCTCAGCAACTCCATCCCTTCCTGCCTTCAAACTCTCACCATCAGTTACTCTGCCCAGGCCTTCTTGGTCATAGAAAAGGTGGCTTTATTGACAGATTTACATTTTTTCCTCTTGGGTCAATAGTTCTGATAGTCTATTTTCTTCAGAGGGAACAGAACTGATCCTAGATATTTAAAAGAGCAAAGGGTATGAGACAGTAAAGTAGGCAGTCAAAGAATAATGAAAAGAGCTGAAAGAATGGGGTGAGAGGTCCGGCAGAAATGACTCCAAATAAACCACAGAGCTGACCTGATCACGGAAGTTACTCCTTCTGCCACAGCCAGTTAGGCGGGCAGCCTGGAGGCTGCTGAAGAAAGAGCCCCAGCGTTGCTGCAGCCGTGACTAGAAACCTGGGATCCAGAGGCCGCCACCACACCACCACTACTGACCGTGGCAGAAGGTCTGGACCTTAATTCTTCTGTCAAAACTCACTTTAGATGCTTTTGTGTGATAGAAACTAATTTTCATACATGCTGTAGACAACGGGAGTTCTTTTGTGTTTTTTTTTTTTTTTTTTTTGTTTTTAGACTTCACATCCTATATATAATCAAAAGGGTGCTGCTTTTAGATAGGAAAGCAGTTAGAAACCACTCAATCGTATCCAGATGTTTCCCAACTTGATGTCAAGGTACTGCATCTTGCACATAGCCTACTTTTGGATAACCTACTTAATGCATATGCATGCAAGCGTTTGTAAGATAAACACTGCACCCTCAGTGGGGCTGCTGTACCTTATTTCACTTAACACTGTGTACTCCTCAGGGTGCTGCAGCTGCTGATCAGTATGTGATGTGTGACCACTGAACACACCTATGTTATACATAGAATAAAGACACAAAAAGCCCTCACTCAAAAGAGGACACTGTTTGGATCTCCTACATCCACCATTTATTTTAACAAGTAGACATCCAAAGCTCTTCCTTTTCACTCGACTACACATTTTTTCTGAAAGTCTTGTCACATTTTGTACCTTTTAATTATTTCTTCCAAAGTGTCCAAATACAGTCATCTTCTTTCCAGTTCACTGAAGGACTTACTGAGAAGGAAAATGTTCATTCAGGGAACTAGATAGATATAGATATAGATATAGATATAGATATAGATATAGATATAGATATAGATATAGATATAGATATAGATATAGATAGATACATAGATAGAGATAGAGCCACAGCCTCTCTGAGAATGCTTCAGTGACTTCTGATACATCCTCCACTCTACTTATCTACAGGAGGGCTCTTGATAGCTCTGAGTGAGCTTTGTAAAATTCAGCCAAGTCAGCTGCATGACCAACATAGAGACAATAGCTCCCACACATCAGCTTACATGGATTAAAGAACCCGATCCGTCAGTAAATCTGCCACATGGCAGTGGAAGAAAGCTTGTAACTCTCTCACTTTCATTTCAACAGCAGCAAACAATGTTCAATGTTTAAAATAAACTCTTCCAGATGAGCTCAAGATAAACTCTGAGGTGGGTGGACTTCAGCTTGCTGGGCTGTCGCTCTGAAGTGTTTGATTACATTAACACAAAAGCCCCGGTAAGGCCTGTTCTGTCAACAGACTGCTTAGACTGAGACACTTACTACATGAAGCCATCTCCTGTGCTTTCATGGGTTGGTGGCAGAAACTTGCTTTGCTTTTTTATAGACTAATAACGATTATGTATATCTCCCAGCTCAGCATGTCTTCAGACCATGTGTACAATTTCAAGATCTACCCAAAATACCAAAATATACACAGACCTACACAGATAAAAATCTGTTTATAGCTTCGAATTTGACGTATTCATCTTGCCACTCTCATGATAACAAATGTGGGAAGTTATTAGGAGGGTTTAGAATCAACTGCATCCTGCCAAAAGTCACATCATTACCTAGATCTGTGAAGCAGTGAAATGCACTAGGGCAGGGGCAGGTACAAGTGCTTTTTTAAAGCCTGAATTTATAAAGGAAGGCAGCGATATCTTTGTGTGTGTGTGTGTGTGTGTGTGTGTGTGTGTGTGTGTTTCTTTTCTTTTTTTTTTTTTCAGTACTGGGGATGGAACTATTTCTTAAAAGATTTAAACACTGAGAACTCTGGACTGAGTGGGCTGTAATACATCATGTACAACATGCAATTCCTCAAGGTAAAATGACTCAGTGAAAAACAGCTCTTAAAATATTCAGGAACTTACCTATTTAACATAATTAGTGGGGCTTTGAAAAGAGGGGGAGAGAAGCAAAGCTGATAAGGAAATTAAATCTTAAGGACCAGCTGCAAAAACACTTCAGGAGCACATATATCAAACAATCAACTCAGCACAATGGTACATTTAAAAAAAATAAAATAGGGCTGGGGAGATAGCTTAGTGGAGTAAGTGCTTCCCTGGCAAGCATAAGGGCCTGAGTTCAACCCCCAGTTCTGCCAAAAATAAAATAATTCCTAAATTTAGATGAGAGGTCTTTGGAAAAATATGATTGACTACATAGAAAATGTTTATTGCCAATTCCTCCAAGCTGAAAGTTGGATATGCATTAACTGTATTTTAAATATAAGCCCTTTACTTAAACTGGTTACATAAAAATGGGAATAAATAATTAACACACTGCATACATTCTTCTTAGTGGTTAATTGCTGTACAAGATGCAGACTTGTGTTAATTATTGAACATGTCCTAGCGATTTGATTTGAAACTGTCTCATTGCTATTTGTCAATAGAATTATGAAAAAATAAATAAATAAATAAAATTTAAAAAAAATGGGAATAAAGAAGGAACTCATGAAGATCAATCCTATGTACCAGAAAGAAGTTGTTTGATTTTAAAACATGGCACATTCATTAATTTGCCTATTTTTTATCTAAGGCTAAATGTTTAATTGCCATCCTTGTTGATTTTTTCAGCACAGATACTCTTGGAATTCTACTTTCTTATATTACACTTAAATAGTGTATGACTCCTAACTTCTGTGCTTTTAAAATGATCAAAGTTTAAAGTTACTTACAAAATACCAAATACAAATATCTTTTTTTAATGTTTATTTTTACTATATGACATTTTGAAGAATTTATTTATTCAATAATAAATTGCTGGTGATTTGCCTGTAATTGTTGCAAAGAACTCAGCTTCGGTAGAAGTCTTCTGTTCCCATACCGTGTTAGTTTGGATGCTAACGACTGACTTGTATCCTGCTCACCCTCAGCTGCGGCTGACACATGTGTAGAGTCAGGGCGAGCACTGGCTGCTACATCCCAGACACGAGGACACTGCTGACATACAACGGACATTCAGAGGGCATCTAACAGATGAACAGCACATGACTCACTCTTATGTATACAGTAGAGCAGAAAGGGGCGAAGGCTAAACAGTGTGCTGGAGAGGAGCTGTTGGCCCAAGGCTCAGTGATGGCGAACCTCCTAGAGCTTTCAGTGGTAACAAACAGCTCACTGCAGCATGCGTGCCAGAGGTTCACCATGCCTGGTAGGCCATTCACACATTATGGGGATCCATTTGTTTGTTTATTTATATATTTATTTACAGCAAGAATGGAGAATCAGTTATCACAGCAAGTCCACTAGATGGTAGCTGCTTACAAGCAATTCTACTGTACTTTGATTAAACATCTGGCTTAACAAAACTTCTGTCTGCAAAAAGGACTTGGCTTTTCACTTTCCTTTAGGAATTAAATACCTTCCTCCATGTTAACCTGTAACTAATTTAACTCCCCACTGTCCACAGAAGGATTGTGAGACTTCTGAAGCTGTCTGTGAGGGCCAAACTCCTGATGTGTGATTAGTAACATGTACTCTCTTCAGTGTTCCCTAGGACATTTGGAATTAATTATATATTCAAATATAGATGCTCTCAGATCTCTGGCCAGGCCCAGCAGGTTTTTCAGGGGACAGAGTTGGAGGCAGATCACTGCTGTTTCTCCCATCAGATCCTATAGCTAAAGGTAGATTGAAAACTACTCTCAAGGGTCTGCAAACAGAGATGATTAGGAATGATAGAAGAAAACAGCAACCTTACTGAGGAAGAGCAGTTTCTGCGCACATAATTTAAGACTACAAAACAGGCACTGTATCGGGCTCACAAGACCTTAAATATTGATACTCTGGATTAAAATATACCTATATCTACTCTAATCTGTGGTTTGGAATTTAGCTTGCACCTAAATACTCACCTGACTGTCACCACTTTCTATTACTATTGGTAGAAGCGCAGTAGTGTGCACTGGGGAAGGGCACAGGGTATGTGCCGGGCACTTCAGCTACATGCTTTCACCATTCTGTACCTTTATTGAAAAATCCTTTAATGTAGGCATGTATATATCAACCTTAGAGCAAGAAACAACAGCTCAGAAAGATTCAATGTTTTCTCAAGGTCATCAGGAAAATTAATTTGGTGGGCTGTTAAAACCTATGTAATGGTGTTTAAACAGTAAAATCACTTTTCTAATCAAATGCTGCTTAGGACCTTATCCTATAAAATATTACATGTAGTGTTGAGGCAAAGGCCAAGAAACCTCACCCTTCCTTGGAACAAGATGTCAGAAACTGAAATCAGTTTAAAGAAACAAAAAGAATCA
Organism: Octodon degus; assembly: GCF_000260255.1. Classification (NCBI taxonomy): domain Eukaryota; kingdom Metazoa; phylum Chordata; class Mammalia; order Rodentia; family Octodontidae; genus Octodon; species Octodon degus. Next base: position 14,733,654 of record NW_004524595.1, on the reverse strand, counting down.
GCATCAAAGACAAGGTTTCAATTCACTTACTCCATTACCATGGCACGGTGCAGGCTACCAGTATTTTGCTAAGGGTAAGTGAAAGAATCAAAGTAACAAAATTACCTTTTTCTTGTTCTTTGCCCAGCAAAATGAGGAGGAAAGGAAAGAGTCAAAGACTGTAACAATCTTCAAAATCGACAGACAGACTGCCATTACTGGTTCTTGATGCCATCAGATTCTGTGGTCAGGGAACATCTTCCAAATGGCAGCTTATTTTATCTTTATAGTTGGTGTTTCCAGGTAAGCTTCTGGCTTTCCATCATGATAAATGAATAAATTCTATTTTATTGTGGTGCCACAGATAAGAACTCTGAAAGGCTCAAGAGGTCCAAATTCCCTGTAAAGCATCACATATCAAAATGCAGCCAGAAAAGATGGTATTAAATTAAAAAAAAAAAAAAAAAAGCTCCTTTTTAAATGAAGTAAGGTGTAGGACAGATTTATTAGTTTTCATTTTTCCAAGTTGCATGATGGTGCATTTCCTGCCTATATTTCTACATTTGGCAGGTCTTTTCGTGGGATACTTTCTAAAAAACAACGCTTCAAAGAATACCAGGCAGCTCTACCCACTACATCTGCAGACACACCTGTGATAACGGTAAGTTTCTCATATTTAAAGTGCAGGGCCCGGGAAGATAGCTCAGTAGAATAAGCGCTTCCCTGGCAAGTGCAAGGGTCTGAGTTCAATCCCCGGTTCTGCCAAAAAATAAAATAAAATAAAAATAAAAATAAAAATGTAGTGCTCTAACAGAAAAACACCCCTGTGTAACTTGCCAAAAGTTTGTCATTCTTGAAATGAACTGATACTTCTAACCAGACATTACAAACTTATAAAAATAATAACCAACTGAGGACTAGCCTATTGCCACAAGTCAATAAATTTAACGGACCCCTCTATCCACTATGGCCATAATTCCTTTTCCAACATTAAGAAATGGCAAACAACTAAATTTTTTAAGTAGATACTAGAAAAATTAATAATAGTATGTGTTTTTTCCCTTGAAGAATTATTATTCTGAGTGCCTTAACTGGGACAATGAATAATTGCTTCATTTTAAGCAAAGTTACCAAGACCTTGCAAAGTAGAAGACAGTTGTTTCTTCCCTACAGAGACTGGAAAAAGGAGTAAATGAGCAAACCTCAAGACAGGGAATGGTGAGCCTTTTAGTGACCTTGCCAGACTGCAACCCCAGACCCACATATTTACCTCATAGTTCTAGCACTGCAATTAAACAGGTTGTAGTTTAGAAAAAGCAACTCAACATTAACATCTTCAGTTTCCTTGAGAGAGGGTCTATGTAGTCCAGGCTGGCCCTGAATTCACATAGATCATCCTGCCTCAGCTGCCTGAATGCTAAGATTATATATATGTCACTACATCTGGCAACATGTTTTAAAAGAAAAAACAAGGTACAGTGCGTACCACAGGTTCACCACCACTGCTGTAAAGTAAGTATACTGCCAAGGAAAAAGAAAGCATTACAGGTGGAAAGAATATACAGCCTGGAGGCAAGAGAGTGGGTGACACTTCTACAGTCTACCTGATGACAGGGCTACAGATGCACTATCCACGGTTCCAGTTACTAGACATGTCTACTTAAATGTAAACAAATGTGAAAAGCAATTTAGTTCTCAAATACATTTTAAGTACTCACTGTCCACATGGGTCTAGTCTACCATATTGGATTGCACAGATAGAATTTTTCCATTATTGCAAAAAGCACAAGACAGGCCTACTGCCAGTCTGGGTACTTTCAAAAGTGAAACTACTATATTCTACAAAGACTCCTTTGAAGTAGCCCTTTCAGACTACAGCCCTACATAGCCTTATTATAACATGTTTTACATTTCAGTAAAAGATTTGTTTTAAAGAAAGGATTCTATAGTCCAAAGGAGGGGGGGGGCAGGGTTGTGAAGTGAGCATGTGACAGATTTGGGTTTTAGACATCACAGAACAGTGTGTACGATGTGGCAAGAAGAGCATGGAGAAGTTAAAAATGTGATCAAAAATTATATTCAGTTATACTTATGAAGAAATACATGATAAAGAATGTGCATCAGTAAATTTATTCCAAGAATTGATTGCACACACCAGGCACGTTACCTCCACAAAAAAAGAATCAGCATTGTAGTAAAAATACTTAACACTTTAGCTATAAAACTCAAAGATAACTTGATAACCCTCTCAAGATACTTTGTTATGAAATTTATAATCTATACTTGCCCAATTAATAATTAAAACATAATTGTATGCTCATAAAACTCATGTTTCAAATATCTTTGTTGAAACTGACTGAAAATAACTTTACAGTAACTTCACCATATCCACATTTAGCTCCCAGCAGTGCTATTATAGAACCAAACTTTTCAAGTAGCTTCAATTCACAGCATTCCTGACCATAGACATATTTTTATAGACAGCTCTTACTACTTGGCTATTTTAATATGCCAACCATCACTTCACTAATATCCCAGAGTTTTCGTGCTACAGACTCATCCATCGCTTTGGGTAATAATTCTTCCTCCTTGCAATCCCCAAAGTACTTTCCTGACACACCTTCTACCTCAGGTGAAGAGGCTAAGTAGATAGTAGTCTGGGCACCTTCTAGAGGGGTTTTGAAGAAAGCCCACGATACCAAATTGAAAAGTGGTTTGGCCAGTAGTGGAATATGAATGTGCCTGCCAAGATTAGTCCGTACAATACCAGGATGTAAGACGTTGACAGTAACATTGGTGCCTTCTAGGCGGCGGGCTAGTTCTCTGGTAAAAAGAATGTTTGCCAGTTTGCTCCGACTGTAGCAGAAACTTTTATTATAGCTTTGTTCACTGTTTAAGTCTTCAAAGTTGATGTCTCCATACTTATAAAGCTTGGAAGAAACGACCACAACCCGGCTGGGAGCTGAACTTTTGAGGAGTCCAAGCAGAAGATTGGTGAGAAGGAAGTGTCCCAGATGGTTCACTCCGAACTGCATTTCAAACCCATCTTCAGTCTTCATATATGGACACTGGAAGACCCCTGCATTATTGATCAAGACATCCAGCCTTGGCTCCTCCTTTAAATATCAGAAAGAGAATGGCAGCATTATGAACACATGCCTACAAAAGCTCTCTGTTTAGTGTAAACACATTTCAAGAAAAAGTGAACTTGAAACTAAAAGTACTTCGGTTCTCAGCCTATGGATTTAAGAACTACTTGGAACACTGCCAATTTTGTTTTTAAGTAGTAGGGCAGGAACTCTTTTACAGGATATTCTTCCAACTGGTATTCATAATCTCACTCAATGCTCCTTTTTCTCACTTATTAAAGTAATATGAAAATACTTATCTGCAAAATTCTGTCAGTGAGAGATACAGAAACTGCATCTAAGACTCCATTTTTGGTCTTATCCTTTTGTAACTTCATGATTATAAATATGTGTATCCAGGTGTTTCATGAAGAAGCTGGTTATCTGATCAGTTCAAAGATCTTTCTTAAAACAGAAAAACAATAAATTGGGGGATGAGGCATTCAAATGATTCCAGGTTTCTCCCTTTTACTTCACCTGAACTTAGAAAATAGCAATTTGGAAATCATCATGTTACTCATGAGATATCAAAATCACCATAAATGTACCTACAATTTTAGAAATTTTTACAAAATACTAAAGTTCCACAAAATGGCTTTTATGGACTTTAAACAATTGAGAAGAAAATGGAAAAAGACTTCATGTTTAATAGGGGTGTGCCCTTTTGCTTTGCATTTAACCTTATGTACTTCTAAGAACTCTATAAGCAAACTGAACCACAGAAGCTGGGTGCCCTGGCCAGTGTCAAAAAACAGACACTAAGGCATGATCTTCTCTTAACCAGAAAACTACTTTGGCTTTCCAGTTGGGGGTTTTTAGGACAGCTAGAGTCAAGGTGAGCCAGAGACTGTACATAGCAGAAGAAAAAAGGTCAGCACAGTTATTCCCAGACATACTAGTATCAACTCCAGAGGTTGTTAGGATTGTTTCCTACTGTACTTCTCTAAGTGGAAAGGCACTATGACAGCAAAAGAATAACTTAAAAGGCATTTCTTTAAAATTGGGAAAAGCAACAAAGTCAGAGATACAAACCTAACAATGGCGAAGGAGCCTCATGAATAAAGCAAAACTAAGAAAAAGTTAAGGGACTATAACACGGAGACACATGAATATTTACAACAGCTCAATAGTAGGACGGGGAAGTGGGTACACAATCAACAAAACCTTTAAGTTCCATCATTTATTCCTACTTGGAAACTAGCCGTCATTTAGGATGTGTGCATAAGCCAGAACTTTGGTACTTGGTCATGTACTTCTGCTTGTTTCCAAACTAAAGTCCTATGATTGAGACAGTTCTCATAGGGAAGTCTTTTCATTTCTTAATGTAAGTTGGTCTTCTGTAGCCCTTTTCTGGCCTCTAAATGGACAGAGGATAGGATGTATGTTCCACGTGTAAGGACACAGTGATGACTCATGATTAAATTAATTCCAGGTCAAATTTCAAGCTTCGCTGGCCCTTTTGCCAAGTACAAGTGAAAAGAAAAATGTGTTAAATTTCACAACTTTTATCAAAGCCTACCTCTCTGAAGATTACCTGTGTCTCATTCTGGTCTTAGTAAGAACTTTTAGGTTTTCCAATTGTCAACTTCAGAAAGAAGGCAAGAGTTCACCCACAGGGGGGAAGAAAGGAGTGTTCTTTTCTGCTAATCCTTTGGAAAGGTTTCCTGAATTAATCACTGCGGAGCCATCATTCTTTGCTGGGCTTGTGTTATTTTAAGACTTTATCATTTACTATTTTTTTAAATTCTAGGAGATAAAGGGCATAAATACCAAGAATGCCAATCTGTGGGAAGCCTACACTTTCATTTTTTCCTTTTAATTATACTCACTGAACTTCAGAGCTAGGCAGGAAGGGAAATTAGAAGCAAGGAAAACATTTCTTAATGTCCTTACTTTTTAATTGGTTCTGCTTCAAGTTCTCAAATTAGCAAAGGTGTCAGGTATAAAAAGCATACACGGCCTCATCTATATTTTAATGAAAAACAGGAAGATCCATTTCTAATGCTTCCAAAATTTCTCACAGGTTACTACTATATAATAATGAAATACAGGCAACAATAACAAAACAAATCCAACTCCTGCAAACTGAATCAAGATGACCAAGACTCGGCAGCACTAACATCTTTCTAGAGTACTGCGGAATATTTTAAAATTTCAAGGGAAGCAATGTTACTTTGTCTATTACCACAGAAATTAAGAGCTCCAGGTGGTACACATTCTATACTCCTGTAAGGAAGCCATTTCTTTGTGGAACTGACTTTCTAGCAGTTATTAAATAAGCATGGCCATACCTAATTTTATTAAAGGTAGGAGGGTTCAGCAGGCACACATTAACATTATGATTAAAAATGCAATAAAGGACTTTTTTTCTTCTTGGAATTATGTGTATTAGTCTTCCAGCAACTACTGAGCTATGAAGACATACAAGGTTATTGGGAACTAATTACTTAAGTGAACTTGTAGATATTCTTTTGGCTTTAGGACATCATGAAAAAACAGAACACACTGGGAACCTATACTTTAGTTCAAGAGATTCCATTTTATGCAGGCACCTCTCTTCTGCACCTAGCGTCACATGTCCCAAGTCGTCTCCACAAGGAATCCTTTGACCTCAGTCTCCACGCAGGGTTTCCACATGAATGGAGTACTATTTACCATCTGTGCAAAGAAATATTCAGCCCTCAGCATGTGTGTAGAGCAGGGGCTAAAGCAGCAAATGCTCCAAAGATACACCACAAGTAAGTTACTCAGCTTCCTTATGCCTCAGTTTCCTCCGTTATAAAATGGAAATAATGTCTGCCTCACAGGATTACTGTGAACACCTGACAACCACGAAAGGTGTTTACTTTCACTTAAAACTCAAAAGAATATCTGAAATGCAATGCTTGGCACCTAGCAAACGCTCAGTAATGACAAGCATTTTATTATTCTTACTCTCCTCTCCCTTTAGAGAGTGAGCATTAAGATTCCAACTCCACCCTTTTGGAAACCAAGCCAAAGTCTGGTTAGGGGTGGTGGCAAACTGAGGGACCCAAGGGGGCGGGGTAGGGGGCAGCGATGCGCCAGGAAGAGCAGGCCCGGAAGCACCGGCCCAAGTCCCGCCCACCTCCCGGGAGGGGCGTGGCCTGCACGCGGTCACCACAGAGAGGCGCACGGAAGGGCAGAGGCGCGGTGTCCCCGCGCGTCCGTGCGGCACTCCCACAGCTCTGCTCCTCCCAGGCTCCCGGCCTCGGCGGCCCACCTGCAGTAGCTCCCGGCAGAAGGCGCGCACCGAGCGCAGAGAGGCCAGGTCCAGCTCCTTGACGACCAGCTGGCCCGGCCCGGCCCCAGCCGCGTCCTCAGGCTCCGGCCCGCCGAGCTCGCGTCGCATCTGGCCGGCCGCCTCCTCGGCGCGTGCAAGGTCGCGGCAGCCCATGATCACCCGCGCGCCCAGGCGCAGCAGCTCGGCTGCCGTGGCGCGGCCCAGGCCGCTGTTGGCGCCGGTGATCAGTACCGTCTTCCCGCGCATGAGGCCCGAGTCCCTGCCTCCGTGTAGCTGCGGTACCCCGTGCCCCACGAACCGCCGGACGGCGAACCAGAGCACCCCGCCCAGGGCGGCCAGGAGCGCCGAAGTGGTGACCAATGCCATCACCTGCCGGGCCGCCACCCAACAGATTCCGTGCTGTACCGCAGCTGGGCGGCAGCGCGGGGAACTCTGGGGCGGCCGTTGGTACACGCACGGCATTTTGGGACTTGTAGTCTCCTGTCAGTGTCCCGAATGGGTTGGGAGGGTCCAGGGCCCTAAGGAGACCTGCTCTCCAGCTGGGTAAGGAGACACTGGAAGAATACAGTAGAAATATTGCGACTGAATATATTTTAGACTGCTTACGTCAAATTAGGGAACACAACAAAAGATGTGTGTTCATTTTGGTCTCTCAACTAGAGCCAGAAGTGGTTGTGTGCAGATTGGGTAGAAATGGGGGTAGGAGTACAAAGAACCATACAGAGCATGAAAAAGAGGAAAGAAAGTTTTAGATCTGCATTTCTGCTGTTCAGTTGACATGTTGAACTTAGGTGAATTTCCTCAAAAAAGACATTAATAATAATTACATTGAAAATATTTAATTTGAAAATTATTATCTTACTAATACTTAGCATAGGGCACATTATGGCCAACCACCAATCAAGATTTGCTAAAAATAAGTCACAACAAATTGACAATGAAAAGCCAAAATGCTACAATTCACATCACAAGTTTTTTTTTTTTTTTTTTTTACTTACCATGCAAGTGCTGGGTCAAGTATGAAGGTCTGTGATCTCTAAGCAATTAACCCACCAAGAAAGCTCCAAATGACCCTTCACAGGAAACTCTGTAAGTTCCCTGGAGAATGTGAACTGTAGGCAAAATCAGCTGACTTCCAAATAAGCAGCACCCAAATCCAGGTGAAGTGACATTCTCATTTGATGTGGTCAAAGGGATGGACATTAGAGAAATCACGAGTTTTCAAGAGTAGACTTAGCCAAACTCATTCACCTGTGAAGACCACTCTTCTAGATGATGATGGCCAACAGTTCATTCGATCTCCACCCAAAAAGGAGCCATTTGAAACATCCCAAATAATCATCATGACTTACACAGCAATAGGTGCAATGGCATTGAACAGCATTTGACTGCTTGAAGAGAAGTAGCTTGAAGGTAACTTCAGAGTTGAAAATGTTTTTGAACAAGTGAAAAAAAGAAGCTAAGTTCTGAGGTCCAGTCTTCTGAATATACCTAATTATTCTAGATATCCAAAAGAAGTGTCATCTATTGTACGAGACTGTTGTTGATTTATTTCTTCTCTCCATTCGTCCCTAAGTGTTGTATTTTTGACCGACACCATAAGGTACATGAGCTGTGATGGTGCCAAATTTCTGTGCTCCTTCAATATGGAACATCTGGTCATCAAAGAAGATGTGCGGCCTGATCTTCACCAGGATCGGACCCTTGGGGGCTCCAGCAAGGAAGAGAGCTTCATCTATCTCTAGGCCCCATCGGCGGAGGGTCTTCAGCACACGGGCACCTGAGCTGGCTGCACTTCTGGCTGTAACCAAGTAGGTCCTGATGGGACAAAGTAACCTTTCATCTTTGGCATAAAACTTCTTTTGCAGTCGACCTAAATCTTCTAGAAAGCCTTTCAAGGGACCCTATAAAAGGAACATGTGTCATTCAGTAAATAAAGGGAAGTGACCACTGAAAAACCAGAGGCTCTCAGGAACTTATTAAATATGCACTTCTGCATGGGATATGCAGTGGAACCTGAATGACAACATAATGCTAAACCTTCCTGGATTTATGTGAATAATATTGTCTGATATGCAATTCTTCTTGCATTCCTGGAATAAACCTAAAATGATCATGGAATTTATCATGTAAGCCAAGATATTGAAGGTATGAAAAAATGTTCTGTAAACAGTTAAGGGCAATAGATCCGAACGATCCACAGAAAGATGCTCACTCTAAAGGAACTCCAGTTGGTTGTCAAAAGTACTACTTTTAAAATCAGTTCTAAAAGTATACTCGTTTTTCTAGTTGTATCCTCCTTGTTTTGTATTTATACCTACTCTATATATCTTCATACTTTCTTCCATTTTCAGCCTCTCTAAATGCTTAGTTGCATCCCTATTGTACAATTGAATCTTGCTATGTAATCCAATTTGAAAATCAACTTTTAGCACAATTACATTTGATAATATTACAAATACACTTGACATTGGTTCTGTTATTTTTATTAAAAAACTTTGTGTTAATTCCTTCTACTGGTTATCTTTATAAATATAACCTTTTATAGTACCCAAAGAACTCCTGTTTGTCTTCCTTTATACTACGAAAGATTTAATGGTCTATTCAACATCTCTCCTGTACTACTTCATCATCTATTTTTTTCACCTAGTGTCCATCAGTATTTATATCTACATTATTAAAGTCTATTCTTTTATTGATAAAATACATAATTTTACCCTTACATTTAACACTTTAACTGGCTACTGTCACTGAAGACAGTATACTGATAAACTTTTTTCCCACATTATCTCATCTTTTATTAAGTCCATAACTTTCTCTTTGATAAGACATAGTATTTTTCCCCTCTTCCTCTAGTCCTTCAGCTATTTTAGTCTTAAATCGTCACATATACCCTATACTCAATGTATTTTAGAGCACTCATTCATCCTGAGGTTAGCCAGTGTACTGTGCTCATAAGTGTAGAGCGATATCATTTACACTTGAGTGAACTTTTTGTTCCCTTAAGATCTTATAAATCATCCTTTGCCATCAAGTGTAGCTTTTCAGAAGTTTGAGGGGAGCTTTATGCTTCCAACACCTGCCCATCTTTATGATGTTTGGTCTTTCCTGCTAGGCAGCCCAAAGTTTTACTCATCTTTGAAGCCAAATTAATTTCACTTTTTCATAATCTTGGTGATAGTCATTGTAGCTCTTTCTCCTTATCAGACAATGTGGGTGTTTATCGCTAATAATTTAATCCTTTAATATGGACATTAAAGTTTCCTAAGAATTTAAGGATGTTTTCTTGACTTATAGTTTTATATAAATGTGCTTCTTTATGTGTAACCCACCCCCCCAGCACCATTTTAGTGGGTATTTTCCCAAGAATTGACTTCTACATATGTTGTTTTTTGTTCACTTAAGCTCTATCGCTATCATTTTTTTTCTAAAATATTTTAGGTTCTGTTCATTTCAATCATCTTGTTGTTTAATGGTTTGTCGTGTATCCTTTGATAATTCCATTTCTGCTTTCTCATTTTGCAATATTGTTTGAAATGTCATGCACATATTTAGTTACAACGTTTACTTACATTGTGGAACCTTATAAGAGGGCTTTGTTTGTTCTTCAGTATTATTCTTTTCTTTTGTCTGTCCTTTTCTCCTGACAACTTTGCATATGTTTACTGCTGCTCCTTTTTAAATCAGTTTTACTGGCTTAGGCTGCTTTTCCTTGGGGTAAGCAATCTTACAGGGCAGGCTAAGGGTAGTATTGGAAGATTTGCTCATTTCCACATTTCAAAGATGTTTTTGTCAGCTATCATGAACACAGACTGCTTACTGGAAACTGTTCTTATATAAACATTTATTTCTGCTTTCTCTGAGGGTGTGAAAGTCAGAAAAAGCAAATAAATTTATTTCCTGAAGGTGAGAGTATACATGAAAAATGTAAGTTTTTTTTTTTTTTCTTTTGTGGTAATAATGGCAAGCTGTTGCAATGATTGTTGGCTCAAGCCACCCTGGTCACAGTTTGCCTCTGAAACACAAAGGGGCAATTTTTGTTGCATGTGAATACTTTCCAAAAGAAAGAAATAGAAAGTATTGAATTTACATCACCACAATCAGACAAGGAAACCATCCCATCCATATATACTGATATATAATTTGGTACAGGGTCTTACTACGGAGCTTGGATTCCCAGTGATCTTTCTATTTTCAGCCTCCCCAGTGCTGGGATTACAGGTGTGTGCCACCACACCCAGTCTCTATGGCTGCCTCAGCATGCCCGGGGATGGGGCTGAGGTGGTTATGTGGTGCCAGGGATGGAACCCCAGTCCCTGGGCTTGCCTAAGCAGGCGCTTAGTCTGCTGAGCTATCTCACCAGCCTGTGGTATCTATATTTATATGTTGGAAAATAGAGCAAAATTAAGAGCTTACTGGACCTACCTGAGCGAGAGGCTTATTCTCAAACATTGTTTCATGTTGAAAGAATTTGTCCAGCCCATGCTCCTTGGCAATATGTTCTGACTCATCTGAGAAGAGGACGGCATCTCCGTCAAAGGCCACACGGAGCTGTGTGTCACAGTAAGACATGTCTCTGGCTCCATCAAACATCGTTGCAGAAGCAATTCCTTAGAGATCAGGGGACTGATTAATGTTCATTTCAGAACCATGAATTTTGATTTCCTCCATTTAAAACAAAATAAAGCTCTCCCTGCACTTAATGCTCCTCTCTAACTCCTAATTGATAATGGAGCTTCTGGTCAGAACCACACATCTCAGATGACTATCAGTGTCTCTGTCTCCTAAGGGATGAGAGTGCGAAACGGGCTTTAGGAAAGTCAGTATAGATATCCCCTCCCAGGAAGGTCTCAGGTGCGAGGAAGGCATCTAAAGTCCCCCATATGTGCAAACACTTGAGCAGAACACCCAGTAAGAACATAACCCATGTACATATTCCTACAGGAAACCTAATGTAAATAATCATCAGTGCAGACCCCTCATTAGCCAGAAGGATAAAACCAGACTAATACCTTCTTTTATTGCCTCCTGTACTTTTTCAGAACTCGCAGAAAGGTACAAGTTGGTTAGATATGCCTTCAAATAGCCTATAGGGCTTTTTCCACCAGTCAAACAGAATCGGTCAATGAGTAACCCTGTTATCAAAGAAAGACTCTGTTATGGCTGAGATTAAAGAAAAAAAATACTGAAGAAAATTATCTTGGGAATACAGAGAGTATTTTTGCATCCAAGTGAGCTCATATGTAAATCTGAGTGAAAGTCACCTTGGAAATAGAAGTATTAGAATCACTTAAGTGACAGCAGTACTGAAGAACTTCTCAGGTGTCACATGTAGTGGGGTGGATGCCTAATCACTGTGGCTAGGTGCATTCACACAGACTGCTGGTTCTTCTCAACCCCTTTGTGGCAGATTTGTACTCTGCAGAATAGGGCACTGACACAGATAGACTTGTCTGACACATTCATTCACAACTACTGGGCAGACTTGAGCCCAGATGTCTGATTCTCATTTGGACTAGAACAAGATGCTCTATTCCTTGAAGGCTGTAGCCTTCTCACTTGGTGAAATGGCATTAAAGTGTGGCCCTATCTTAATTACCATTTCTGTGTTACTTCAGTAACTATACAATAATAACAAGTAATGGTAGGATTTGAACTATTTTTTTAGAATAATGAAATATTTTAAATTTTCACTTTCCTAGCATGAAAATCTTTATTATCATTAGCAGAATCAATCAGTATTCAAACACTACTAAATGTCTTTGAAGCCAATAACAACCAAAAATACACAGGTTTCTGCTAAGAAGTTTGTAAAATAGGTACCCGTATATATTACAGATGCAAGTATAAACTTTAATGTAGCACAAATTGTCTAGGAAGAAATTTGACAATATATCAATACTTTTTAGAGGTATATA
>NW_004524595.1:14712568-14721202 GCF_000260255.1 Octodon degus | reverse complement strand
ATATATATATATATATGATAAACTGGACAGTTACACATGATATATGAGGACATCTGAGTTAGGTCGATATTCAGTGTTGCTTTGGGCCAAGGAAGTAGAGGGGAGTCATGGACAAGGTAGTGGAGTGAATGTATTCTTTGGTGTTAACCAAATATTCTCACTTTTCACTTAAGGCAGTGTTGGCCATATGTGACATAAAAGTAGGCTATAAATCCTGAAATAATATTATTTTAATGATCCTGAAAATACTTGATGACACTTGGACCTCAGAAATAATTAAAACATTGTCCTTCTTCAGAAGGAGATCACAGTGCGTGGAGAAGTGAGGCATGTAAAAAGTTAATTAGAACAAAGGCCACATCAGAGAGAGTTACAAGTTGCCTTCAGCACCAGAAAAAGGGAAATAACTAACTCATTGGGGTGAAAGGTTGTTATTCTATAAAGAGGGTTGTGCTCAAGGGTCAATGACCAGAAATCAGAGTTAAACAACTGATTCCACAAGCTTCCAGCCCCAGTGAGCTGAGCAGGGGTAAGGACAGAGGTACATAAGAATCTGCATGTTTAAAGTAATATTTTCATTTGTAGAGCAATTATCACATGACACCTTTGTGCAGCCTTTTGTATGCATATTCTTTTACTTTGTAACACTAGGAAGCTGTATTTTTAAAAGCTAAAATCATTAAAAATGTATTTCAGTAAGGTATCAACCTTATAATTATAGTAGTACAAAATCAAAACATAGTAGCTGGTAATACCGCTTGATCGTTTACAAATATGGTCATCTGCAACCCCAATTTGAAATGTGCACAGTTTAAATCTGATTTTGATTTCACATATCCAATAGACTGGATCTGTCACTTAGGAAAGAGAATGAGTGTGTCTCAAATAATAAGTGAGGCATTTCACAGTAGGAAAAATAAAGATTGAAGAAAAAGTAATACACTGAAATGCTCTGGAGATAGAGCCAATCAAATTTTCCATGTAAAGGAATAAGACAGTTTTTCCTGGCTTGAGTAAGGATTTGATGTGTGGGAGAGAACAGCTGGGAGAATCAGATTTTAAGAGTGGAAAGGAGCGGTGAAAACCTTTAAACCCTTAACATGGATCTGCGGTGAGCAAGAAGTTTGATCATACAGAGAAAGCCTTTGGGTTGACAGCTCCTTGAAGTCAAGTTCAGAAGTGAAAAACATAAAACAGAGAAATATATTGCAGGACCTGGGATTAAGACTTTGAAATTCACACTTGACAAGTTAAATCCAGAGCTTTGAGCCCAACTGTGTGCTGAAGTTAAAAATGAACATGGCCTTTCTTGTTCTGACATAGGCAAATAAACATTCCTCACGCGGAAGGGGGTGTCAGTATCAAAGACACTGCATTGCTTAGGCCACAGTTAGCAAAATAACATGGCTTCTCTCCTCCAGAGCTGCAGGCCGGCCTTCCACATGGTATTTATTTTACTTACCATAGTGATTGACGCTGTTTATAAGCCTCACTCCCACTTGGGCATGGTTATTAGTCATCAGTACAATATCAAATAAGTCCTGTTCATCAGGATACAGCTCACGCAGCCTAGCATTGACATGCTGCAGGGCCTGTGGGTTACAAATGTGAAGGATGTAAAAAGGGCCCCAAGATAGGCCTGGGAGGGTGGGGGACAGCACCTCCTGGGGGAAGATGGAACTCAAGGCGTCCACTCAGAGATCAGGCAGGGTGGGCCATTCAGTTCAGCATTCTGCTTCTTTCAGAGGCCCTTGGTTCTCTGCATAGCATGCTTGCTGAAGACTGGGACAACCTTCAGTTTGCTCGAATTACCTCTGGGAGACAGGTAGAGAGAAGTACCAAGCTAGCCCTTGCAGGCTCTGTTTTACTTTATAAAGTCTGCCTTTATTGACCATCTAATGGTCATTTTTATTGTCAAAAACAGGGACTTTTTCAGAAACGTACACATCACTCACACACAGCGGCCACCCTGGCCCAGATCTCTATTGTTCCGATCTTGGCATATGTGCTGCAGAAGGGAGCACTTTCTCTACTTTGTAAACATTGGTCTTTGGAATTGGTTTGTGGTTTCCTCCCATGTTTCCACCATGTCCCACAAGTACTTCCACTTCACAATTTGTGGAGATGCCATTTATTTTTGCATGTTTCTGATGTCACTGAGGAATGATTGTACATTACATAGGGGGTCACTTATAAGGGCTACACGGTTCAGAACACATTCGTATCCCTAATGGCAGCTTGATTTTCTTACCTTCTTACAAAGCCCATCCCCTTTTAATAAGGCTTTTTATTTCTAGTGCCTAGGATGGTAAACTCATGGCGGTTTCTGTGCATTTCTTCAGTGGAGGGGCTGGAGGCGTTTGCACAGGTCTATGGGCCACGGCTCCACTTAGGGAAACCTGCACCCCAAATCTGGGGCTGCAGTACCGTCCTTTCCTCAAGAGTCTCAGTGAAAATACACCCGGGAAGGCGCGATCATCTAGGCACTGTCAGAACAAGTTGTTGGACAGGCAGCTTGGAGAAGGACTACCTTGACGAAGCGGAAGGCAGGGCCAGGGGTGAGGACCACGTTCTCATTGGTGAGCTGGTACTCCATGTACTTCTCCAAACCCTCCTTCTCGTAGATGCGTCTGTCCTCCACCATGTTGAACAGGGCCCGGGAGGAGACTGCGATGGTTATGGCGTGTTTGGGCTTGGGCTGCAAAGGATTGGGGAGTGGAGGACTGCGGCAGAGACAGGTGGGGGTGGGGTGGGCAGAGTTCCATATAGGCTAGCAGGAGGCCTCCCCACCCCAGGGCAAGGCCCGGTGCCAGCGGGAGGGAGGTGCTCACCGGCCTGGGGCGCGCGCAGCTGGGGATCTTCTCATACAGCTTTTTCACAGAAGCCCAGTAGGCCTCTTCTGTCTCCTCCTCTTCCTGCTCCTGCTCCCCGCATGCAGTCTGCCCCTTGGGCAGCTGCTTAGGCTGTAGCTCCGACAGGCAGTCGCGGTCCAGCTCATTGGAACCATAGAGTAGGCGGCGCTGCGCATAGGAGCGCCACTCTGTGGGCGGTGTCACCGGGTAATCACAGGGCTGTGAGCGTGAGTCCCGGGGCTCGCGTAAGTCTCGCACGATGCTCTCTGCCCAGGCCTCTGGGTTCTCACGCATCTTGCTGCGCCGGGGGGTCTCGTAGTCTGGGGCACTGAAGGAAAGCGAGTTGAGCGATGGGACCGTAGGGGTGGGCGCCGGCGTGGTAGGCACCTGCGGAGAGGGCTGCACTGATAGAGGGGGTGGCGGTGGAGACTCTTCATGCTGGCTGGGTGAGGCTGAGGACGTCCTGGAGGTCGTGGAGCTGGAGGGATGCTGGGCAAGAGAAATGGTGTAGGTCTGAGGCCTCAGCCAGCACCCTGGAGGATCTGACCCTGGGTCTGGTGGGTAAGTGCTGGCCAGGTGGTAGGCCACGGATCAAGTCTCTCCCCCACACCTACACAGAGGCCTGCTCAGCAGGGAAGGATGATTTCCACAAGTAGGAACGAGTCATTCTAGTGAAAGGGCCGCATTACTAAAGTGTGCAAGACCTTGTTGGGAATACATACTTAGTTTTTGTTTTAGAGTTCTTTAATATGTCATTCAGAAGAGATACCCTTGGTGAGATTATTAGGCAAACCTGACCGAGATGGGTGGACTGCTTGTGAATAGATCTGTGGGTTACTCTCTGCATCTGCATGGGCATGGTTGACTTTGCTACCCTTTTTTCTGAGAGCCATGGTTAGCATTTGCTGAAGGGGTGACAGGAGGAAGAAGAATGTGCCCAGACCCTAGACCTAGAGAGTTGGAGTGTGAGGCTAAGCTGTTATCAGCGCTTCAGCTTTCTCCATGGCGAGATGAGACTTATCTCACAGTGCTCATAGGGCTGAGTCCCTTAACACAAGTCAAGCACTTAGAGTGTGGGACGCTGGCACGTGGACACATCATCCTCACTCTTCCTCTCCTCCTGGCTTCTCTAGCTCTACCTTATGATTGGTGTTCCTGCTTCTGGACTCATCTACAGACGGAGGCCTGCTGGATGGGCTTCCTGATGTGCGGGACCACTGGTTTCGCGCAACTTGCCCTCGAGAATTGGTCTTTGGTATGGATAATTCTTGGGATCCCTGTCAAGGAAAGAAGACACCCAGAGTGTAATTTCTCAGCGCTATCCCACAAGTGCCTTCCCTGCAATGCCTGGGCCAGGGATAACAGCAACAATCAGTGCAAAGGCCTCTGGCC
Source organism: Octodon degus (assembly GCF_000260255.1). Lineage (NCBI taxonomy): Eukaryota > Metazoa > Chordata > Mammalia > Rodentia > Octodontidae > Octodon > Octodon degus. The sequence continues at coordinate 14,716,958 of NW_004524595.1, read as the reverse complement.
TTTCAAATCCTTAATTCAGCTTCAGACCTCTTGTCCAGCCCTGGTTCTGGCTGAATCCTAACTTCCATTTGAATTAAAGTGGAGAGCCCACCCAGAAGAACATCGGAAACTAAGAAAGAAGCAAGTGTGGTCCTCATCTGTCTTCACCTGTGACTCTTCTCTGGAATTTAGTAGGGTGGACCATCTCCTCCCCAGGCCCACACTCTGTCTTTAGGATGAACTTATTCACCGATGCTAAAAAAGAAACGTCTGGCGCAATGATCAGACAGCAAAGGTATGGCTGCTGGCGCAGACCACGGCAGCAGGGGGCTGTGAGGTGCTACATCTAAGGACAGGGAGCCTCTGCCCTCTCTTGAAGACCATAGAGAGAAAGTAGAAGTGCTTCTGTTCCCAAATCTTCTCCCTCCCAGGGGCCTGCGGCTGCCCTCCCAATCAGCCCTGCAGTCGCTGCTCACCCTGATCATGGTGGTCTGCTGGCCCTGCTCCCACATAAGGCACATGTGAATATAAACACGTGCTGAGCGGCAGGGGCCAGCTCCCCCAGCTGCACAGAGGCAGCGTCTACACGACGGGTGACCCCGCATGGGGCAACATCTCAGCGAGTGACTCGGATTGCCTGCATGCCTCATCTGAAAGATTGTGCAGAAAATGGTCAGTGCAATGATGACTCCACTCCCACCCTGATCCGCACCTAGGCAGAGCAGATCCTGCTCCTTTCTGTGCTGCTTGTTCTGGAGGGACTGGGTCTGTGGACGAGTGGGGCTTCCCAAATCACCTTACCCTTCTGAGGACACAGATGTCCCCAGCTTGGTTTGAGCGAGTCTGGTCCTGGGAATGTCTAGGGTGCTCCCCCTCTGTAACTGGCTCACCGCAGCTGCGGAGATCGGCTCACCTGAGTGCTCAGACGGACGCCAGATTTCTCAGATTCCCGCCTCTTTTCTGAGTCTAGACTCTCTTTTGAATACTTCGTCCCAGGCTCATTCTTAATATGGAAACAAAGAATGTTCATTTTTAATCTCAAGGGCATTAGAAAAGTTTGAGATTGGGAATAAAATAATAAACCTAGATTTTTTTTTTTTTTGTCTTTTTGCGTGTATCAGACTTTAGACATTTTCTCCCTGATCTAACAAGCATGAATAAAAATAACACATTTATAAGCAAGAATTACACAAATTTCATAGAGATGTGTCAGTCTGTAGTTTCTTTACTTTTTTTTTTCTTGTATTTTAGGGAAGGGTCTACAGGGTGTTCAGGGTCTCACTACTAGATCAGACTCATAGTGATCCACCTGATTACAGCCTCCTAAGAGCTGGGATTACAGGCGAGCACCACCATGCTCAGTCTCAATTGCCATCTCACCCCCCCCGGGGGGGGGGGGGACGGGGTTGGCACAGCAGCCCCTGTGCCTACTTACAGGCACTTTTTAATCCGCTGAGCTATTTGGCCTGCCCAGTTTGTAGTTTCAAGGTAGGAGGCATTTGCTACTTAGAAATGATTACATGGCAACTGCTATGGGTGAATTTTCCAGGGCTCAGCATGAGTTGGCTTTAACGTAAAGCTGTTTGCACAAAGTAATTTTTATATTCTCCATTATTCAGCAGATTGTTCCCTATGGAGATTTTGTCATGTAGAATCAAAACTTCCAGTTTCCTTAGAATTATAGTCAGTGTTCTGAGCAGTTGTGCCTCACCAACCTTAGTCTGATTTTTTTTTAAACAAGGAGCCTTGTCCTGTACAAATTATTGATAGATGTCTCTTTGATTTTTAGGATCAGATTATTCACAGTATCTAGAGCAGAGAAGGACTTTGATACTGACAAATTTATAAGGAAAGCTGAACAGGAGATGAGAAGATGACTGACTCATTTTATGGAACCCTAGTCAAAGATTTTTAATTTTTAATTTTTAATTTTTTTTTTTTTTATTAGAGCAGGCCCTTAGTGGAGCACTTCTTACATTCTTGCTACTGACTCGGCAGCATCAGCGTGATTAAATGAGTATTGCCCTTATTTATTTATTTATTTATTTATTTAGCTATTTTGGCTTTTTTGAGATAGGGTCATTACTACATTATTCAGGCTGACTTTGAGCTCACTGTGTAGCCTGGCTTGGCCTCAAACTCAGGGTCCTTCTACCTAAGCTCCTAAGCCTCAGGATTATAAATGTATGCCGGTATACCTGGTTTAATTCTATCTGTTCAAGGAGTTCCATGTTTAGAATGAAGTTTTCCCAGAGCCATATTCTCTCATCCATTTATGCTCTGTGTCTTCCAATAGAAATATCTCAGAGGTGTGCGTCATATGGGAATGTGATTGCAGAGAGTGGCTTGGCTCCTGGACTGACTCATTTGAGACTATTTCCAGCATTCCTTCATACTCACCATACCTGTCACCATAGTATTCGGTCACTTCTAACTACAAAAGATATTTAAATCTAATTCTTCTCTACTCTTGTTGTTTTAATCTGGGCCTTAGATATTCATTTTTAGGAGCTAGCCTTTTGGTTAGGTAAGGCCCCAAATCTTCCTTACTTCTAGGTCTTCCCAATATATAATAAAATGTAAATCTAATTATGCTTTTTATTTTCTAGGTCAAACAGATTAGGACAGTGATAGGGAATTTTTTAGAGACCAATTGTCTGAACTACAATCCAAAGCCCACTCATTTATCACAAATTAAACCTGAATACAAAGGCTTTTATTCAGGAAAAAAAAAAAACCCTCTTACATTAGATTTTCTGTTTTAAAAGAAAAACATTGCAGCTGGTGTGTCATTGACTTACCACCACTAGCACGGGAGTTTTGTGACATATTCTCTTCTGCCTCCACCGGGTATATTCACCTCTTTCTGCCAAGTGAGATGGGTTTGCCTAAGTGCCACCTTCATTGCCTTGAAACCACCTCCTCTGTCCATCTTCCAAACTCAGCTCAGTTTGACATTCCTGTTTCCTGTGCCTTTGGTGTGAACTGAACTGCATGCTGAGTTGTATTCGGTTTATGTATCCTTGGTCCAACCAGGCTGTGCAACCCTCAGACAGCCTGGAGTATTTTTTAGTAAATGTTGGCCAATGACATTGACTTACACTATATGCTTTATTCTATTTTTCCACTAATTTCATTCCTTATCTTCTGTTTTCTTCTACATGTAACCATTACCTGAACAATTATTAGTATTTGCAGAGCATTTCCAGAGGGGAAGGACAGACTGACATTTACATTTCCTGAGCTTCTTTGTAAGGTTCTAGGGCATTCAATTCACTGACCTTCTTTTTCTGTTTCAGAGATGTTTGACTCATTTTTTTAGTAGGGGAATTCTTTTGTTGTTATGCAGGTTTTCACCTCCCCAGCTCCCTTTCCTGTTTTTCTCTGTCTAGCTCTTCATTTGGATGTCAGATTATGACATCACATGTGATGTAATTCCATAGTGACAAACTGACTCTGTGCAGGAGTAACTACACTTTTGTTTTCATAGAATGAAAGTGTTTTTCATATTTGAGCACATTCTTATAACAATTACCTGTGTTTTTAGGAACTATTGTCTAAATATTGTTCAAATGTCTAATGTATAACAATTTACTACTTCTTTCCTTTTAGATCTTTTTGAAGGATTATTCTGTCATTCACCAGGTCAGCACCACTTGTGACTATGCATTTTAAGGCACCACCAGTGTGAGTGGCAGACTCATTGTAGACCCATTTGTCTTCTTCTCAGCCTAACTTCCAACTTTCACTTTCTGAGTCCAACAGTGCTCTGTATTTTATTTTATTGTTCTGGTTTTCTCTTAACCCAAATTGTAGGTAAGAGACATGTGTTACCTGCTCTTCCTAACATCCTCAGTATTAGGATTTTATTAGTTAGTTAGTTAGTTAATTTGTTTGTTTTTTCAGTACTAGGGATTGAACTTGGAACCTTGTGCTAGCCAGGCAGGCGCTTGTGCCCCTTAGCTATATCCCTGGCCCTCAATATGAGAGTTTTAATATTTCAGTTTTAAAAATTTATCTGTCTACAGTTTACCTTTCTCCTTCTTAAAACATTATTAGAAATGTATACAATATATAATTCTGTGTCCTCGTTTTTTCTTAAATACTATTAAGCCTAGTTTTCTCATCATTACCTGCTTAGCATAATTATAAATTTCAGTGACTCCATAGCATTAAAGATCAAATAATTTGCATAATGGGGATTTTCCCAGCAATGAATCTTTGGGGTATTTCCAACTTGTTTCTGTTGAAAATGATATTTTCTTTGTCCTTTTCTAAGCCAGAGTACGACTCTCTTAGACATAGTCTTTATTTCTACAGCTACCAGTACAATCAAAACTGTAGCTAGATGACTTATATCTGGCGTGGCATGGTCAAAACACTGTCTTAATTGGCTTGCCAGTCAGGGCTC
>NW_004524595.1:14684436-14711962 GCF_000260255.1 Octodon degus | reverse complement strand
AATTCCTAGCTTTTGTTTTGACCTATTTTATTTCATAAGATTGTATTTCTTTACTGTCTTCAGGGGCAGCACTGGAACGAAAGCTACTGAGGAGCAGGCTTCTGTATATCTGTTCCACTGCTACTTTTCTGTTTCTTTGAAATAGGAAGTAATTCACAGTGATCAGCAAGCTACAGAGAACTATAGGTCAGTTTTCACCCCTGGACTTCCTCATTTAGGGACTTAAAATCTGAATGTCTAACAGTTTCCCAGAGGAAGCTGATGCTGCTAGCCTGAGATCCCACTCTGATAATAATTAAATGACAGCAATGAGGAATTCATTGATCCCATCTGAGAATTTTCAAACCAACTTTTGTCTATCTTACACATCTGTGGAATAAAGCCCATATTTGAGCTACCTTCAGGAATGGCCCTAGGTCCCATGCCTATGATGGAGCCTCATTTCTGCTCAGTAGGGCCATGTCTGCCTGGGTGGTCAGCAGTTGGCCAGCAGTAGTTGTGTCTTTTTCTGACTGCCTCAATAGGAAAAGAACTGTCCACACTACAGGGTCACATGCCTCAGACACATCTTACAATTGCCAGAGAGCTTCTAAAAATCTCAGTGTTCAGTCTGTAGTCCAAGTCTATGGGTGTAGGACTCAGATACCAGTACGATACACATTTGGCTGGAGGCTAAACTTCAGGCCTAGCTAGCATTTCCAAAGTATATAACTTTCTCATTTATCCTCCTTGTCTTTTGCCATTTCCCAAGATATTGCACAGGACCAGGCATCCCATCCTTAAGAAACTGGGCTTCTCACTAGTAGCCCCATCGTTCTTTTCTTCCTCCCTTTCCTTTGTCTCTTTTCTCTCACGATGGCTTTTCAAATAGGAGGTGCCCTATTATTTCGTCATCCTTGAGCCAAGTCTTCATCTTTTACAGTGAGCTAAAAGTGAGTCTCCTTATAATTTCCTTGCCTGTGATTCTGTGCTCATTCCATGCCCAGACTTATACAGCCAGTAGAAGGATCTTTCTAAAACACAAATGGACCTTTTGACTCCCTTTTTATAAACCTTTATGGAGAATCAGTGTTTTGTAATGAACAATTACAGATGCTTTAGTCTGATAGGCAAGGATGTCTGTGATTTAGCCTGACCTCCACTGCTTCCTTGCTTCCAAACCTTCATGCATCTGATTTGCCCTGCAAAGACTTTCTCAGTGACTTTGAAAATATCCTTTTTTGAGAGACAATTAACATGTATTTACAGTATGTAACTCAATGGCTTTTATTACGTTTATAAATGTATATGTAACATTTATTTTTCTTTACATTCATTTGATTGACTTTACCTGGTTGAACTTTCAAAAGAGGAAGCTAAACAAGGAAAGTCAGGCTTCCAATCACTGACCATCACTAACTATTTCAATGAACACAGGTTAAGTAGGGAGCAGGAAGATTAACATGTGGCAGTGTCTGAGTTTCTTAAGAGGGCCCTTGGATTCACACATTTGGATATTTTTGGAAAAGAGTGTTCTTTTTCTTACATCTTTCAGAGGTCTGGGATTGTCCAGCAGGTACAGTACAGACCTCAGAGTTCCTTGACATCTAAAGTAGAGTTCATGCCATCAAAATATTTTCTTTGGAATAGTCCCAACTTTAAATATGAGAAACCCTGAGAATGTGGTTCAGTGGCAGAGTGCTTGCCTAGCATGTGCAAGGCCCTGGTTCAATTTTAATTACTGAAATAAAAGGGTGGTGTTTCCTTTTAGGCTCCTTTCTGTAAAAGCCTGGAGGTAGCTCTCATGGTTGGACTTCACAAAATACCTGAGGCAACATTCTTTGTTCTGGAGTCAGGTGGTTTTGAGTTTAAAAATCAGCTTTGCTAATAACCACTTGTTTAAAATCAGTCTTTGCTCTTGAGTCTATAGTGTGGGTATTATAACACTTCAAGGGAGGGTTTCTAGACAGAAAGATAAGGGTGGCACAAGGAATGTGCCTGGTTTGAAGCGTCATATACAACAACGGTCTGTGGTGGGCTGAATCCTGCACAGCACTTTGTGTCTCTGGGTGTGTGTATGGGGATGGGGGTAGGAGGTGTGTCGATGCGGGCTTTCCTGTGATTTGCTTTAATCAAAATGGTGCTGGAGAGGTGTGAGCTCCTTCCAGAGCACACAGAACAGGGAAGGGTGGAAGCGACTGCCTCTATCCTCTCAGAGGATAAAGTGTGCCCTGGGGAAGTGTGCAAAACCTTCACGCAATCTTCATACGTGAGACACATTACATATTTTTTTCTACTTTTTAACTACCAAACAGTATAGACTGACATAGAAGGTGGTAATTAGTAGTCAAGCTTTTGACTCCATCTTGTGTATGTCTAATGCTTCCAGTCATCTGTGTTCTGAAGGACAGACACTTCGTTCCCTCCAGTGGGCCTGCCTTTTATACCCATCTTAACAGTAGGTCAGTCTGGAATCCCAGTTATCTGGGTCATACTACAAAGAACTGGACCAGGTAAGTCATCACCATTTCTAAACATGAGCTCTATCTGCCAGGACTATGTCTCTGTGAGTCTCAGAGGATGATCATGAAACAGCGTCACACAACAATCCTGTATGTGGTCCACATGCAGAATACTCCTGTCAGTCTATGGTCAGTGGTGAGTCCTCATCCTACACACTGCCCGGAGGTCCACTTGTCTACATACATCAGGCTTTTCTTAGATTGTGGCTGCATCAGCATTCTGCTTATGTAGGCTGAGGCTGGGAAGTGAAAGTTCCGGGAATGCTATCCGGAGAGAAGAACATGCCATTCAGAACTCACCACTGATGAATGACTTGTGCTTGAGATACATGGCTTTTGATTCAGGGCTTGCTGGTTGGTCATGATTCAGGGTTTACCTCAGAGTCAGAGGGCTGAAGAACTCTGTGGAAACAGGTAGAAGTCTTTGATGGATTAGGAGAAATAAAGAATGCAAAATACTTGTAATCACAAATCTAAAGTATACTCTGAGAAAGGGATTCAAATATACAGATATGCTGTAAAACAGAAGGCTTTGAAAAATAGAAGTCCTTTACTGTGTAGATTAAGGCTCTGAGGTTCAACCCTTTCATGTGTAAAACAGCAATTAAATGCATTCCTCCATTTCACAACTGTGCTGTGACACCTCAGTGTAGTCATGCAACATAGAAAGTACATAGGAAGCTGGGAATGGAACGCTGGCCTCACAGATGCTAGGGAAGGTCTCACTCTGTCACTGGGTTGCTCCTGCCACCCAAAAGCCCTTGACCATACATAGCTCTGAGACAACTGGCATTTAGAAAATCTGCTTATTGTGCGGGGAGCAAAGGTCAACTGGAAGATGGCCAAAGGGTTTGGAAATTGGGCTGGTTAAATACCAAGTAGTGACCACTCGTTCATAAAGGAAAGGGACATTAGCCCCCATGGAAAATCAATGTCTTGCTCTTTTTAACAAAATTAGGAGAAGTTTTTTTTCTACCTTTTATTCAGTTGAACCAAAATGGTCTATTTTCACCTTTTCCCTCCATCCGGCCTTCAACACTCACTTGCATAGGTAAAATTAACAAATGATCCCATTTTTCCCATTAGCAGCAGCCATTAGCAGGAATGTTCAACACTCACCAGCATTAGCCAAACCCTAATTAGCAAGCGCTGCCCACCACCCCCTCCTGACAATGCACGCCTTTCTTCCCACAGCCTGCTGCGGCTCTCCTGAGACAAACACGTGTGAGACTCCGCTGCCTGCCCCACTCTGCCTCACATCGTTAATCAACTGCTTATACCTCACCTAAAGGGGAGAGCCTAGTTTCTGCTCCCTGCCAGCCAGCTGGACGAGGACCAATGAGGACTCATGCGCCCTCAGTGGCGCATCTGCAGCTGTGGCAGCAGTGCTGTGTGTTTGGCTCTCATCCTCAGAGCCACTCACAGGGTGACCTGGTCTATATGACACCCTATGTGTCTGCTGCTGGAGCCATGTAGAAAGGTGCCTCCTGGGGACAAGTCTTCACAATTTTATCAATTTTCGAGGGCCAATTTTATCAATTGACCCACGTCTCAGAGATACTGTGGAGACTAAGGGACATTCCCTACAAGGTGGCTTTTAAATAAAAGAAAGAGACAAACCAACGTAAAAAGCAGTATAAGACATCCACACACTGGCCCTGTTGGTCACACTGTACTTGCATTGTCATTGTTACCCTGCACAGTGACATCCTTCATTTCTAGGCCCTGGATCACCAACCCAACCTGCAGCCTCCCCGAAATAGGCAGTATGTCACTGAGGAAAGGGACAGCATGGCAGCCTGCACTTCCTTTATTATGCTGCCACATCCTATGCGTCTCTGCAGCTTGCACAACTTTACATCGTGTTTCCATGTGTGTAAAGTAAAAATAATGATAGTTACCTTGCCGGGAGAAAGGACACAGGACTGTGAAGGGGCCAGAGAAGTGCTTGGTGTAGAAGAGGCACTCGCTAACCATCCCTTTCCCAGCCTCCTGGCATGCTGACTCACCTGCATAAACACAAGTCAGGGATGTGGGTAGGGCTTTCACTAGCCCCACAGTGACGCAGGGAGGGCCCTAGCCTGAACTCAGATCTCCAGGGCAAGAGACTGGGTCTTGTTTCTTTATTTTCTTTTGTTCTTTTTTTTTTTCTTTTAAATCTTTGTGATTCTTGGCAACAGCCCCACTGGGGGTGAGAAAATAGGTGTATTTGCTATTTGAGGAGCTGGCAGCTTGCTGCTAGAGTCCCTTCTGTCCCCTCTGATATTATTGCAACTTGAGTTCAGAGCTGGGAGCCCCTCAGGACAATGCATCTCAGAGCAGAGTCCGGAGTCTGGTTTCCTGTCAATGAAATTGGCTTTGGTAGCATCTTTCAGCATTTTAGAATCCAGTTAGAGGTCGACAGTCTTCCCTTTCCCTTCAGCCAGTCTCCTTGGCAGCTCCCTTCCTCCTCCTCAGTACACAAGAGCTTGCTTCCATTGTTGCACTTCTGCTTCTGCAGTGGTCCTGCTGTCTGCATAGTGGCTAAGGTATAAGCTCATGTTTTATCTGAGACCTACCTCTTGTGACTTCATATCACTCATTGGCATCTTTTGCCTTGGTTTCATTCATATTCTTTAAGATCAGCCATACCCCTATCTGGTGCTATGCTGTGGTATCTTCCATGGCTCCTAGGCAGCTTCTGTTCTAAGCAGCAAATGCGCAGAATTATACTCATTTGTTCTCACATTTTGCCAACCCTCTTTGATAACTTTGGAGAAAAGACCTATGCATTATTAATTTCTTTATCCTTAGTGCCTAGTACACTGTTTGAAGTCATTATTTTATGGTAGAATAAAAGTGCAAGTGTAAAATATTGCATCCTCAATTGGAAAGTCTTTTCTGTGCTGGAGAACAGACAAGCATTTGAGGAGGCACTTGTTAAAACTGTAGATTATGCTTGGAACACTTTTTCTTCCACTGTGGACTCCAAGGAGATGGTGCCCATTGGATTTTTAACAACTTTCAGTCAAAATATCTTCACCAATTGATTGGCCCACTTTGTTGCACAGCAGAGAAGATTCTAAGGAAAGAGAGTGGCCAATGGCTGGACAGCGGGAATTTGATGTTTGCCAAGATGGACTTATTACGTCTCTTCAAATCTCTCCCTCCATCTCTGTTTCTTACAGAGAACTCTGTAGGAGAATACGCAGGGCCCCTGCCTGCCCTAGCCTGATGCCATCCATTTGATCAGCACAGTTACCACTACATTTCAAAATATCTAATGGATCTGTGCTCTTGTCCACATCACTGTTCAGTCCCTGCACTCAGCACTCCTGCTAGGAACTTCTGCACCAGGTGTACAGATTTCCTGCAGCAGAGAGAAAAATGGCTTTCACTGACACAGTGCTTCAGGCAGTGATCTAAATGTCTTTCTTTTTCTGGACTGTGAGCTAGTAAATGCAGAAAGTATGCTTATTCCATAAAGTGTATATAATATAATTTGAAACTTATAAGCAATAAGTTTACAGTAAAAGAAACTTAATTTTCTTTATCTATTCATTTTTAAAAATTTTATCCCATTTAATCTCTGTGTCTCCAGATAGAGAAATAAATGGGTAGATGGATAGATAGGTGTTAAGTAGATTCTCTTTTCTGTTAATTTGAGAATGTTAGAGACATAAAACTGCTTTAGTCTCAAATATTTCAGGGTGTATTTACTAAGCTAGAATTTCCCTTATAGCCATAGTGTGGCTTTCATGCAGATCATCGAATCTCAGATTATCATAATCTCATCCATAGTACATATTTCCATCTGAACTCTTTCAATACAATTTTCTTTATAGTTATAACTTGTTTGGTTTCAAATGTTGGATCACAAACTGTATTTAAATGTCATGTCTCCTTGGTCTTCTTATGTCTCTATCATAGATCTTCAGCCTTTTTTGTTTTACTGATTTTGACCTTTTGAAAATTATAAATCAAATATTTTATAGTATGCCTTTATTTTGAGTTCGTCTGACACTTTGTTAATGTTAGATTTAGGTCATGTGATTCACAGGCCCCTAAATAGCATTGTGTTTTTCAGTCATCTCCCTAACAGGATTACGGTGTCAACTTCACCCATGTTATCAATTTGATGACTTATTTAAATTTGTGTTTTTCATTTTAAAGTCCTACTTGTCTCTTTGTAAATAATATAAAATCTACAACAGACCATGTGACTGTCCAGTTCTTGCCATCATACTTTCACATCTACTTTTAGCCTCCACTAATGGTTCTCTACCTTCCTCATTCTATCTATGTAATATTATTGTCCTGTAATAACACTTTTCCCCTCATTTCTGTAAGTTTGAACTCATAGATTCTTACGTTGAACAATGAGTACAATTACTTGTTAGTTGTTAAAAGTTTTTTTATTTAATTTTTTTTATTTTTATTTTAGGACAGGGTTTACAGGGTCTACAGGGTCTCATTGCGTAGGTCAGACTCATAGTGATCCTCCTGTTTACAGCCTCCCAAGTGCTGGGATTACAGGCACTCACCACCATGCCCAGTCTCAATTGCTGTCTCAGTGTGCCCCAGGGACAGGGCCAGCAGGGCAGGCCTGGGGATCGAACTCCTGGCCCCTGCATCTGCCCAAGCAGGTGCTTTAATCCACTGAGCTATTTGGCCAGCCTTCCTTGTTATTTTTTGAAGGCTCAGATTTGACTGGTGGAACAATTTCTTTCCAATGAGTTCTATGCTTTTGAAATATGCCTTCTATTTTCTTCAGTACTTTCTAGAATAATTAGAGTCTCTAGACTTATCTCGCTCTTTCTCTGCTCCATCCCAACTCAGCAATTTCTCTTAGAGATCCATTTCCTTTCAGTGAACTATAGAATTAGAAAACCAATATATAACGGTAACTGTACTTGATGCTTTTCATACATGCTTTCATGCCCTTTCAGTGGATAGAGTACTGTCACACACACACACGCATTCACACTCACGCTCATACACATACTTTCATGTCTTGGAATCTCCTCTCCTGCCTATGGTATTAAAGACCATTTATTTATGCTCATCCTCCAATTGCAATCTAAGTATGCAAGGTTCATTCTAATTTCTCCTTCTGTTGCATGACTCCCTTCTGGTTTTGCTCAATATGCTTACTCCCCAATTTCAGAGAACACACAAGATAGTTTTCTAATTGTTCACTTTATAATTGTTCATTGTGCTAAGCAAACTACCTCCCTTATCTCTTTGCCTCTAATATATTTTGCTCCAATTTCTTACCTCCATGTATGTAGCAGATCAAGTTTAAAAATCTGACTGTGTAATTCCCCATCTAAAAACATCCTGTGGCCTTCCTTCCTTCCTCTTATACTTTGAATGCCCTCAGCTTCTCCTCACTTATGAACAATCTGCAACTTTTGTGTGTGTGAGTGTGAGTGTGTGTGTGTGTGTGTGTGTGTGTGTGGCTTCTTATGTTTTTCCCGTCATCTGAATTATTCTTTTCTCCACTTGTTAATGTCTCAGGCAATTTTTGCTCTTCCATGTCTTGTACCCCCGTCTCATTGCCCAAATGCAGCTCAATCATTGCTGCCCCTGCAAATACAACCTGCACTTTGAAGAAACATTTAACATGGCTTTCTTCTTCTGGCTACTTCAGACTTTTTTTAAACCTTTTTCTTTGTTTGCAATATTCAACTTAATGTAATCTAATGTCCTTTAACATATCTGTCTGACATTTTAGTTAGGAGGCAAAGGTTGTAACTTAATATCATATGCTCAAAGCATATGATATTAGCATATTTATGAGATTTTAAAGTGTAATTGTATATGTCAGCATATTTTGTAACAGATTGTGTTTTTCTTTTTTTGTGAGACATGGTCTCCGCCTATAATTCAGGTTGGCCTTGAACTCACTATGCAGCCCAGGCTCTTTTTTTAGTGTCAGACTTGTGGTGATCCTTCTGTCTCAGCCTCCTGAGTGTGTGGATTACAAGGATGCACCACCATACCTGGCTGCATTGTATTTTTGTCTTAACTACATTACTCATAAATATGTTTCTGAGGATCTGTGTTTTCAAGTAAACCTAGAGGTCCTTGAGAATCTACATGCCTCTGAATTTTCCAGAGTGGTTCAGTACATTATAAGACCTTGATATCTGCTTTGGAGCACAAAAATTTCAAAATTGCAAATTGAAGGCATTCTTCTTCCCTGATCCATTGCACATTTTAGCACAGCACTTTGCTCCCTCTGTCCCTACGCAGAGGCTGGTCTCCTCCCAGACTGCAGATGGGGTAGGGACCCTCCTGCTGTGACTATGGTCTCTCATGTTTTGCGTGCCTCATTACTCTGTGTCGTCTCCCAGGTTCAGCGCTACACTGGGCAGCGCTCACTGGGAGACAGTATACGAGGACGACGTGTGACACTGGAGAGGGGGAAATGTCCAGATGTTGTAGCCCATAATGTTTTAATCTAGCGTAGTGGTTTTACCCAACACCATCACAAAAGGTTTGTCTTCGGTTTATTTGTGTTATCACAACAGTGACGATGGACGTAAAGGCAGCCTTTGAACATGGATATTTGCTTGTTTCATTTACATTTTACTGCTCTTTCATGAAACATTTCTAAATATCCACAGGGCTCAATTCTTACAAAAATAAATCAGATAAAACTCGAGCTCTTGCCAAGTCAAATATCTACAGTTTCTGGCAATTATGTAATTTCCCACTCTGCTGCAGGGACCATTGCTGATAAGTCAATCGTCATAAAGAGAAATGTTCCAGACCAATCTTTATTAGTGTGTCCTTCACTGATATATGCAAAGGCTTTTTTCGAATGTAGAATTGTAGCTGGTTTTGGTCTCTGGTGAATGGCTTCTCATCATAACAATTTATATCTGGATAATGTCATTTTAAAATGTGAAAAACGTTAATTAAAACCAATGATATTAGGTTCTGCTGTTATTAATAAAAACTGCTCTGATTTTCACCAAAGTGTTATGATGGTATTTCATAATATGGCTCCACAGTAATGTCTTTTGCCATTTCAAGTTGATTTGGCCCAGACAAAAGCAATATTTAGAGAGTGACTCTGTGGAACTTCTCCAGAAAGAAGCAACTGAATAATCACGTGCTAAAGCACACTGCCTGAACTAAGCATATTATTGATTCAAAAAGTCATTTATGGAGAGGGGGAAACAGCTCCTCTGTTCTTTCCTGATGGGTGGTATAAGATAAGCAAAAGAAAAATATCAAGTGCTATTGTTCAGCCTCCTTTCTGTTTGGTGCCCATAAACATTGTTAAAATGTTTATTTTACAGCAAAAGCATTACTTTCAAATCATAAGTTTTGCTCATGTTTTTAGAAGATTCCTTCAGACTAATTTTCCTCTGTACCTAGAGCCCTCAAGGGTAGGTACTCAATTTATTAGGATCTTATGATATTGTCACTCTTACTGTATTAATTGTTTCCTACAGTGGGATTAGTAGTCAGGTAGTTTTCATTCCCATTCTCCAGATGAGGGAGCTGGTGTGTACTCCAGCACTGAACCAAGGCTTCTGTCTGTATTTCAGATTTCCTGATGTTTCTGCTGCCGGCTGATGGTGGCCAGGAGTCATTCCAGATGTATAAGGATGAAGCCCTTGAATGAGGGTAGCCAGTAGATAACCAAGCACTGAGAGTTCTGTGAAGGGAAAGGAGTTTGTTAGAGTTACCTGCATTTAGATGCTGTGTTCTCACAAGAGGAAATGCTCACCAAAGGAAATGAAAAACTCCCACATGGGGAAAGAATAGCTTGATGGATGTCAGTGCTACTGTAAAGCCCAGTCACTAGTGCCTTTCAAGGCAGAATGGATGGGCAAACTGCTATCAGATATATTCTTTTGGTGACAATACTACCTTTCAGTTTCTTGAACATTATAAACACAGTTCGTTTTTGTTGTCCCCTGGGCACATCTGTCTTTCTTTGTTAGTGTCAGTAAAAAGAAAAGAAAAAGAAAGAGAAGCAAAAAAAAAAGGCTAGAGAAGATGTAGAGCTTGTCTTAGTGCTAGTCATTGTTTTGTTCAGGTCTCTGCTTCTTAGAATGTGTCATGGGGTGCTTGTGTGGTAGCATATAACCACAGGACATGTGAAGACAGTGAGCCCAGGTAGGTCAGATCATTTCACCTGAGAAGCCAAACCAGGTGAGAAGGCCTGGACACAAGATTATCCCCAAGCTCTGAACACAATGAGATATAACTAAGGCTATGATATTGTGAAGGGTGACATCAAAACATATTAAAATGCCACCAGGTTCATCTTGGCTTTGCAGTGAAAGCCAAAGACATGGACATGTGCAAGCACATGCACACATAGAAAGATGATGAAAATGTGAGTCTTTACACATTTTTATTGTGGTGAAAGATGCATATCCAGTAATCCTCCTCAAATAACCCCCTCACTTTGCATGCTCTTTTCCCATTGCACTGGCCCCTACCAGAGCAGCTCTGGGCTCCTCCTCTGTGAGCACCTTCAGGCATGCTGTCACCGTCACCTAGATGTCCTGAGTAGACTCAACACATTTATTTTTCATGGTGGTTCTGATTTTGTAAAAGAACCAGAAGTCACACATTCCCAGATCTGGTTAGTAAAGCAGAGAAGGACATACCATAATGTGCATTTATTTTTTTTTTTAAAAACATGTGTACCCACAAACATTTTGAGTCAATTCAGGACATCAAGGTAGGAACAAGAAAACACTCGTGAAAGAGGACTTGGGCAATTGTTCCAGAAAGTGGCAAAAGTAATGGGATAAGTGTGTCTAAATTAAGAGATATTTTCAAGGGAATTGATGACAATATGTCTTTAACTATAATATTTCTTTCATTTTTCAATTTAAAAATTAACCATAATTTTATCACATTTCATATACACATATCTTTTGGAAGCCAATCCTAAAGTGGATGTCTACCTTCAACTCCCACTCATAAATCCAAATTCCCAATAATAATATGCTATTTACTTATTTTTCCTTTGGTGTCTCAGCTGCTGAGCTCAAGTTCTTCATATTTCCAAAAGCTTCTTTTGATTTTTTTTTTCTATTTTGAGACATGGTCTTGTTCAATCAGAGTAGCCCAGGTTGCATTCAAACCTGTGATCCTTCTGTTTCACCACACCAGACTTCTGAGACTTCAGGCTGTGGTCCTGTCCAGTTCCACTCATTCTTAATTCTACTCTTGCTTCTATTGTGTGTCCCTTCTTTTCTGAGAGACTGAACCCAGGCATACGCTAGTCAAGGTAGGAACAAGAAAACACTCGTGAAAGAGGACTTGGGCAATTGTTCCAGAAAGTGGAACAATTTCATCCTCAGAAACTGTCTTTGTGAGTCAAGGTCTCACTAAGCTGCACAAAGTGACCTCAATGTGTGACTTTTCTTGTCTCCATTTCCCAAGTGGCTGGACTTCCTAGCATGTGCTACCACATCCACTCTGCTGGTTCTTCTCCTCGTGTCACACCCAAGGTGAACCTGCTGAAACAGACGTCATGGTATATTGCTCCTTTTGTCAACCTTCAAGGAATGATCCCCATGCTTGAAGTGAACATAGGCTGCCACACTCATGTGATCTGGTCTCTGGACACCATCTGCCCCCTGTTTTCCCAGTGCTCCCCACAAAAAATATCACTAATCAAGACTCTATTTCTGCCTATTTCCTTTTCCAGGAAACCTATACTCTCAGCATCTCTGGGCCCTCTTCCCACTCATCTCACTGGTGACTTGAGACTACTCTCAGAGTGAGGAAAGACTGCAGGCTCCTACGTGTTCACATAGGATAAGTTTGGAAATGAGGGCATCTGGATTCCCTGGTGCTATTGTATTTCAGGCTGGGCACAGGGGTGGTGATGGAGAAGGTGAGGGCTGCTCCGGCAGTCACAGCACAGTGGGCAGGCAAGCGCTCCAAGCATGCAGTCTTTAAGTACCCTCCCTGGGAGTGCTTCCCTCTGAATTGGAGAGCTCTAGTTTTAGCTTGATGAACTGATTTCTGGTTAATCCAACTGTTCTAGTCCCTAATGCAACTGGAGTAATAGAGATTCAGAGCAGAAAATGTGACTATTATAAAAAACACAATGAATAGGTTGTCAGACTGAGCAAATAAAAATACATAATGATAGGTCAAGTTAAGGAATAATTTTTTGGCATATATGTTTCCAATATTGCACACATATTCTCAAAAATTACAAAGGACATGCTTATAACTAAACAAATGTGTGGACAGAGGGTATAATTCTATGGCAGAGTGCTTGCTTAGCAGGTGTAAGACTTTGGGTTCAATCCCCAAGACTGCAGAAATGTTTCTCTGAAATCCAAATTTGATCGGACATAGCACATTTTATCTGGCACCATAATCATAAATAATAAAAATTTAATATTTTTGTTGTCAAAGGCAATAATTGATTTGATCATCTATTTGATTCCCTAGCATGAATAGCTATCTTAGATATTTATCTTCATTTTCTCGATATGAAATATATGTTTTTTCATTGGTATAAAACTAACAGGAATATCCACATAGATATGACTATTTGTTATCTACATGTTAGTATATGGTATAGGTTAGGTTTGTTTTCCTTAACTTATGAATCAAAACAGTGGATATGAAGTACTTCACTAAATTTGCATACATAATCAACAAAATAGATTGGATAAGTTCAGGAATCTGAAAAATGGAACCATCTCTCCATCATAATAATGTGTGTTTCTTCTACAACATTGGGAAAATATTTAGTAATGTGCAAAAATTACACTGTAATTAAAAATATTTTTATATCTTTTCCAGAAAAACTTAAAGATTATGCTGGAGATAATTATATTATGCTGTGTTGCCTTTTAAAAATTCCCTTTCCAAGCAAGGCATGGTAAAATGTGCCAGTAATCCTGTACTTGGGAAGATAAAGCAGAATCGTGAATTTGAGGCCAGCCTGGGCTATATCGTAAGACCCTATTTTGAAAATAAACTACTAAATAAAATTCACCATTACAACATGCCTTTCTATTTCATTAAAAGCAATTATAAAACATTTTTCTGGAGCTACACTATTTTTTCTTCTTATTGTTTTGTTTTTTAGAGACCTAAACAACATGGGGACCGTGAGATTTTGGGCACAACCAGTAGTATCCTAAGGTGTGAGAGTTTCTGTCGTATGTCTCTTGTGGACCGTGACCTCTTTGATGACTATTGCAGTTGAGCAGTTGTGATGGTTAACCGGCTCAAGGTGCACAACTTCAGCAAACATAGATCAGGAGACCTTTATACCTCACCTTAGTCTTTTTAACAGAGGTGTAGTTTGAGTGAGATGGAAATTAGGATGCTAGAGGAAAGTCTCTTAGTTCTTGTTAAATACACCTTTAGGATCAGTCTATAGAATTTGTAACTGTTTGGTGGTGAGTTTTGTCTTCTTCTCTACAGTGGGCTGTTGGAGGCCATTAACCGGTATCCATTCTATTCCCCTGCTGAGTTAAGTTTATGGTTCTTCTCACCCCGCCTATTTCCCATAAGTCTCCTGCTATGCCCTGGAGGTGGGACTTCCTGTTATGTTCCGGTTGCCTAGTTACTTGCCGCCTTTTTACCCGCTGACGTCATTTTCCTATGCCTCCTCTATATATACCCAGCACCTCCCCTAAATAAACGGGACTTGATCAGAATCCTGTCTTGTCTCCATTTCTCGCGTCTCCTGTCCTTTGTCCCCTCTTCAATTCCTCACTCTTCCCCCAGGTGACCTTCATTGACTGACCCACTGGTTCGGGACAGTGGGCCATTTTAACAAGGATAGGAGGAAAAGTTCAACCCTGCAAGTATGCTGTACTCCATGAGGAGCAGGCGGCAACAGTGTATGAGTTCCATTATCTCAGTCTTGTGGGTGAAAAACACATTCTGCCTGAGTGTTTAGCTTCTCAGATCTTTCCTACATCCATATTTAATGCCCTCAGCTCTGGATTTCCAGTCTAAGTTTTCAGAAAGTTTCATGGCTAAACTATGAGAAAATAAACCCCATGTTTAATGTTCTTCTATGGGACAGGCCTAAATTCCAGAGGTGACAAAGCTAAAGAAAAAGAATATAAAGCTGTGAATAGGTCAGAAATGAATCTCCCTTCTCTCAGGTTTGGATTCCTCAGCTTTACATGTGAGGGATGTGTTATACAGCTTTGCATCAGTGTGACAAAATATGCAAGGCAACAAACTTGCATGAAGAGGAAAGATTTATTTTGCTCACAAATTTAGACTCAAGGACATGGGACCTGCTTTGGCTATGTTCTGGTGAAGGTGAGTAGTGGTACTTCATAGTGGAATGTGTGTTCAAGTACACCACTCAGTCACAAACTAGAGCAGAGAGACAGGCAGTCTTTGGGAAGATGTGACCCCAATGACCTAAGGATCACTCACTAGGTCCCACCTCCCCCAAATCCCACCACTTCCCATGGCACTCCCTTGGGACCAAGCCCTTGATATATGGACCTTATTCTCATATTCAAATCATAATTTTCATAAAAAGCAAAAACTTATGACCTACCTGTGGTGGATTGACAACTGGTGGGCAACTTGGGACACCCAGCTGAACTGAACCAGTGTGGCACTGGATGTAAGAGACCGACCTGAAGATTGTTGCCAAGAAAATCTAAAGGAGAACTGGAGAAGAAGAGATGTTATTAGGGGGTTGTTGGTTCTCCTGGGGCTGATGGTTCTCCTAGGGCTGTTGGCTCTCCCGGGGCTGTTGATTCTCCTGGAGGTGCTTATCTTGCTGGCTTTCCTGATAGGAACTCAGCTATTCTCATCATCAGAGGAGCTCAGGACTTTGCTGAAATTGAGGACTGTTATTGTACTTTCCAGCAGAGCTCTAGCTTTTACGTTGAGTGTATCTTTCTGGCTCCAGTGCCAGTTCCTCAGCCTGTTGGCACATATCCTTCACCCCCGACACAGACTTTCTGGCTTCCACTGCTGATCTTGGCATTTTTGCAGTGTAGATCCTTGAATCAGGGTTGCGTATGGCATTATTGTGAGCTCTTGACTCCAGGTAGACTCATGGGAGGCATTTTGTCTTCAGCTGAATTCAGGCAGGACATTGCGATGGTATCCAGCTAGATCCTTTGGGTCTTTAGTGTGTGGACAGATTTCCTGCATTGTCTTTGTATTTGACTCTTTTGGTGACTCTTATAAATTAATTTTATAAATTCTGTGCCCTGTATTAAGTTTTTCCTCTTGCAAACCCTGACTAAAACACCACCTTAGGACAGAAGTGTTCCCTTTCACAGAACTTGTGGGCATGTGGGGCTGAATTGTGGCCTCTGCACATCCATATGTTGAGTCCTAGTGTCTACAATTAGACTCCCCCTGGTGACTTATGTCTTTATATGAAGACAGGCATAGAAAAGAGACCATGTAAACACACTGGGAAGAGGCAGTCTTTTATAAGCTGAAGAGAGACATCTCAGAATTAACGAATCTTGTTGAAACTGTGAGTTCAGACTTCTAGTCTCTAGAATCACAGGACAGTAGATTACTGCTCTTTAATCCACCTGGTTTGTGGAACTTCATTATGACAGTTCAAGCAAACCAACACACTTGCTGAAGGTAGAACAGGGCTGATTGCTCTCAGTACACTGTGCACTAAACTGGGCAGTGTCCACATGATTCCGAGGGTCAGCATCCTGCTGAATGCTGGGTGCTGAGCCTGTTCTGAAAGATGGAGTTGATTCTCTTGCAACAGCTCACAGTGGCAGCTCCCTGGCCTCAGCAGTGCACTCCACGCACTTGCATTCCAATGTACTGCAGAGTCATTATAGCAATGCCTCCCACTACCTTTTCAGACCATGTTCCTGGTAGGGGTGACCACTGACTACAGGCAGTGGCTATTTTCTAACTGTACCACCTACTGATCCTTTTCTGTAAATCCATGCTTAATCACTTGCTACTCAGTGAAATGCTGAATTGTTCAAATAAACTTTGCAGGGAAAGCAAAGATCAACAAGTTAGGCTTGTATGTTAGCTGTCATCTCCAAAAGTGGGTGGAGAGACCCAGTCTTCTGATCTTTACTCTGCTGTCTCTGCCATGATGATGGTTTGCCCTGCCACAGCCTCCAGTCCAACACTTGAATGTATTAGGCTTCTCTTCTTTGGGATTCTGGCTAATTAATCTTATGTTCAATTCTACCTTCCTATTTATCACATTATTCTTTGGAAGTATATTAAAAAGTCTATTTCTAGTCCATAAACTTTTTTAATTCATCGACTCTTTATGTCTGATTCATCCCTACATCACTAGGAGTTATTCAGTTCCTATCACAAAGAAGGTATCAAAAATTGAGAAGCTTTTCTTCTCTAGCACCGACCAAGAATGCATTCTTACACATTTTTCCCTGTCTTTCTCCTTAGTTCACTTCAACTGAACAAATAGGTTGAGTGTCTACCATCCACCAAAAGCTGCCTCAGATTTCCAGACAATGAGCTGACCTAATCATTGTCCACTGGAGGGTCCATCCCACCAGAGAGAGAGAACACAAATGCATGCAAAGCTGTAACACAGTAAGTACCATGTCCATCTTAAGAAGAGTGAAGACAAAACATTGATTCCCAAGTGAGAAGGTGAAAATGCGTTTTTAAAGAGGTGGCAGGAAGCACCTGAGTGAGTGGGTAATATGCTAGTTGACTTGGAATGCCATAACACAGTACCACAGACTGAGTGCCTTTGTCTCACAAGCTTGAGATAAAGGTATCAGCAGTGTTAGTCCCATCCGAAGGCCATGAGGGAAAACCTGTTCTGGCTGTCAGCTAGCTGCTGGTGGTGCGCTGGCCATCGTTGCCGTTTCCTGGCTTGTTGAAGCATCAACTTAATTCTCTCTGTGTTTATGTGTCTCTGTAGCTGAATTCTTTTTTGCATCAGGATATAAAACATATCAGAGTAGGGACTCACCTTACTCTAACATGACTCATTGTATCTAGTTATATCATTAATGACCCTATTTCCAAAAGGGTCACATTCTGAGGTACAAGGTGTTTGAGCTTCAGCATATGAATTTTGGAGCAGGGTACAAGTCAGTACATAACAAGTCAGTTTTATAGAAGGCTTGGATTGAAGGCAGGAAACAAAAGGAAAAACACTAGGAAGGAAGAAATAGGAACACACGCTGCTTCTGATACATTTTGGATCACTTCCACTCCCCTTTGCTGCTTCTTTTTTAATATTTGTTTTGGCAAGTCTTTATGCGAAGAATATTCTCTGTTTTCCCTGCCTCTACCTCCCTATTCCAGCCCATTCTGTTGAATTCTATCTGGCACTGACTATGAAGTACAGGACTGCTTTCTGGACAATGCAGGCCGCATGCTTCAGAGCATCGTCTCTGGTTATTTTTAATCATTCTCTTCCATAGGGTACAAAATCAGGAAGGCAAAAAGATATGTGTCCTTCCTGAGTTCACATCTTACCTCACCTGCATTCTATACCAAGTTCTAAGCACCTGGGACCCACAGCTTTCCACCCAAAATTTTCCAAGCTTGTATGCAGGGCACGCTTGGAGAATATTCTAGATCTCTCATTTAAAGGGTGGATCATGTAGTTGTAGGTCACATCCCTAGAAGATCATGGCAGGAAGAGAAGCAGAGGACCTCTAATTAAGGAAATCTAATTACACTACCCAATCTAATTGCCCTTCCTAAGTGGTATAGGGCAAGTTGCCTATGAGAATTAACTCAGATAACACTCCATTTTCTCCATGAAGTCATTGCTGATCCTTTGATGCTTCCTGCTCCTTATTCACCTTTGTGCCACCATCTTGGCTAGGCACTTC
This sequence comes from Octodon degus, assembly GCF_000260255.1. Lineage (NCBI taxonomy): Eukaryota > Metazoa > Chordata > Mammalia > Rodentia > Octodontidae > Octodon > Octodon degus. Next base: position 14,693,673 of record NW_004524595.1, on the reverse strand, counting down.
ACTGGAAACTCTCTAAGGCCACTTGCTACATATTATTAGAGCCATATCAATATTTGTGATAAGTAATGCTTTGTGTCAACATGACCTGGCCAAAGGAAATCCAAATAGCTGGTGAAATCTTTTTGGGGTGTGTTTGAGAGCATATGTTTAGAAGAGCTGAGCACTTGAATTGGTAAACTGGGAAAAGAAAAGCCATGCTCACCAACATGAATAGGCATCGATGGTGGGGCATTCAATCTGGTGAGGACCTAAACAGAGCAGGAAAGGGAAGGAATAGAAAATTTTCTGTCCTGCCTTGAGTTGGAATGTACATCTTCTTCTGCCCTTGGTTATGGACACTTCTTGTCTTGGACACTCAAACTCAAGCTACAATTTATGTCATTGTCTCCTTTGCTTCTCAGGTAATCAGGTTTGCAGGCAGTGGCTTATGAAAATTCTCCACCTCCATAGTCACATATTTCATTCCTTCATTAAAAAATCTGTCTGTCTGTCTGTCTGTCTGTCTGTCTGTCTGTCTGTCTGTCTTTCTGTCTAGGTATTGGTTACAGTTTGGATCATAAGTGTCATCCAAAGGCACATATGTTAAGAGACTGGTCCTCACAGTGCTATTGAAGGAGAGTAACATGAGACCTGGAGGCATTGAGGTCTCTGGGCAGCCCCAGGCAGCTGTTGGCCTCCTTTTCCCCCTCTGCCTTCATGGACATGAGGTGAGGTTTTGCTTCTTTGCATGCTCCTACCATGATGTAATACCTTGCAACAGTCCTCGAGCAGCAGATCTAATGCTCATCAACTGGAACCTCCAAAACTGTGGGCCAAGACAAACATTTCTCCTTGAAAGTTATCTTGGTGTCTTGCTATTGTGATTAACACAATGTCCTATTGGTTCCGTGTCTCTGGATTCTGTGGAAAATGCTATCTTCTTTTTTCTGTTTCATTGTGCATGATTTTATTCTTCTTTGAACTGATTTCTAGGCTCTTTAGAGAAAGGGAATGTGTGTTTTCATCTGATTATTTAATTCAGGTACATATGTAGATATTAGACAAATCTTACTTGAATGCATTAAGAGATTTCTAAATGAAATAGGTTTTGCAGACCTAGGAAGGAAATTTAATAGAACAGAAAAAACATGCTTTAGAGTTGGACAGTCCCTGATTGTGACCTATATCTGCAGAAGGGATAGGTTCACTACTAAACTCTTCAACCTGAGGTATTCTTGTTCAGTGAGGCTAATAACAGCCTCTAACAGGAATGCTTAATTAATCATGGTGACAAAAAAAGGAAAAGGAAAAGATTAATGCAAGAAGTGTCTTACCAGCCTGATTTAGACCACTTTCTAGTCATGTTTAAGATTTATCTGAGAAAGATTTAAATTTCAGAAATATCCTGCTCCATCTCCCAGATCTGGCTTAGGGAGGGTGGTGAGTGATGTTAACCTTTACCTGGATAAATATGACTGGGTCATCCTGTTATGCTGGCTAATTTGGGAGCCACCGTTATGATTGTCCTTCGAATTTATTTTAGCAAATAATAGGAATAATAGATCTTTAATGGAGACTTCTGGTTCTATTCTGTGAATACAAAAATTGGACAAAAACAGATTGCATTGTTAGGTTTATGCTTTATTAAGTGTGCTTTGAAAAATACCATCCAAAGTATTTTAGGTTTCAGAAGGTTTATATTTGATAACTATTCCACATTTAACTGAACTAAACATAATAAAGTAGGATGATTCATTTTCAAGAAACAAACAATAAAAACCCAAGAGCAATTTTATGTATTTTTTAAAAAATCTGTTATACAATGTGGCAAATATATTGCCCAATTTCAAAATAGTCTACACAGCAGTTATAATAAAAGCAACATGGTATTGGCACAGAAATAAGCACAGAAAGTAATAGAATAGAAAACACAAAAACAAGCCACACAACTACGGCCATCTAATTCTTGACAGAGGTGCCAAAGCATGTTTGAAAAAAGAAGACTCATTTAACACATGCTGCTGAGAAAACTTGATATGCATGCATAGAAGATTAAAATTAGATCCCTATCTTCTATCTCATACAAAAATTACTTCAAAATGCATCAAAGTACTAAATATAAACCCTGGGACAGAGAGAAAATAGTAAAATCAAGGTTACAACCAAAGACTTCCTGAGTAAGACTCTACCATCACAGAAAATAATAAGGAATCAACAAACTGAGTTCCATCAAATTAAAAAGATTCTACACAACAGGGAAAGATTCTTACAGAATAAGACTGAATTTTACTAACTACTCTTCTGGTGTACGATTAATATCCAGTATATATGAAGAACTTAAAGAAATCTTAATACCCAGTTCCTCATGAAAAACACAATCAGTGAAGGAGCAAATGAACCAAACAGATACTTTAGAAAAGAAACACAAATGACCAATAAGAATATCAAAGTGGTGTCACCATCTTTAGTTGCTAGGGAATACAAATAAAAAATATATTATCTTTTTCATATGAGAAACTGAAAATGTCAATAAGAACCAAATATATGTATATAATAGATATAATAGATATTGTGAAATAGAAAAAAATTGTACAAAATGAAAGGGAAAATAGTGAGAGTGGTGGAGGAAAGGAAGAACAGTTTCTCAGTTACTTTTCTTTTGTTGCTGGAACAAAGCACCTGACCCCCAAAATTAAAGAAGGAAAGGTTTATTTAGCTCACAGTTAGTGAAGATTTCAGTCCATGCTCGGCTGGCTCCAACACAGAGTTGCACATGGCAAAGGGCATCTGTTGCTGGAGGTAGAAAACAACAAAGGGCAAAGGGAGAAGCAGTGGCTGTGGCAGCTAACAAGCCTCTCTCCCTTCCTTATATTGTATTCAGGCTATATGCCCCAGAGTCAGTGTAGCACTCACACACATAATCCCAGCACTGGATCATGAATTAATCACAAACTCTAGAAGCCTGCCCCAATGACTTCATGATGCTTTGTGGGGACAACTAGACACAAACCATAACAAAACAGAAAATTAAAAAAATGAGAAAAGAAGGATAAAATGGAAACATAGCATTGTATATGAGGATGGTAAAGGGGGTTGAAGGGAGGAGAGGGTATTTGAGAAAAAAGAAATATAAAATATGTCATGTACATGTGACTTTGGTGACCATGATCATTACATATATCCAAATCGTACTAGTAAACTTAGCTAATATGTGTTCTTCCTGAGTTTACATCTTACCCAAGGCTGGCCAAATAGCCCATGAACTAAAGCACTTGCAAGCAGGTGCAGGGCCCAGGGTTTGATCCCCTGGCCTGCTGTACTGGACCTGTCCTCAGGGCATGCGGAGACAGTGATTGAGACTGGACATGGTGGTGCACACCTATAATCCCAGCTCTTGGGAGGCTGTAAACAGGTGATCACCCTGAGTCTGATCTAATAGTGAGACCCCGAACACCCTGTAGATCCTTCCCTAAAATACAAAAACAAAACAAAGCAAACAAACAAACAAACAAACAAACAAACAAAAAAACCAGAAAAACATGCTGGTGAGGATACAGGAGAAAGGAATCCTCCACATCATGGTGGAAATCTAAATTTATACAACCACTATGGAAATCAGTATAAAACTTCTCAAAAAATTAAACATTGAGATGGGATGGTTAATTGATCCAGCTCTACCACTCCTTGTTATATCCCCCCATTAGACACCTACATATCCATGTTTATTGTTTGCTAGCTCATGAAGTTATGGAGTTGATCTAGGTGTCCAAATGTGGTATATATGCACTCAAGTATTGTATAGCCAGAAAAGACAATGAAATCATGTTTGCAGAAAAATGATAGACGTGAGGATCTTCATGTTAAATGAAATAAGCTGGACTCAGAAAGACAAACATTATATTTTTTAATATCAGGAAACTAATTTTTAAACAGACAGTGGATACAAGTGTAGAAAGAGAGCTAATAGAGACGAGGAAGGGATGTAGTAAGGGAAGGGGGAGGGAAAGGCAGCGGTTAATGTGGGGTGAAATAATCAGAATATGTTACATGCATCTATTAATCTGCCAAGATGAAAACCATTAATCTACATAAGGATTAATCTACATAATCTAAAAATATTAATCTATGTTGATATTTGCTAATAAAGTAGAATTTTAGAATGTAGACTAAAGGCAGAAACAATGTACTGCATGCTTGGAGATTGCTCAGACATTGAATTTCAAGTATTCCCACCACAAAAAGGATAAGCATGTGAAGTAAGGTAGTCATTCCACAATGCATATATATTTCAAACAACATGTTTCACACAAGAAATATAGACAGTTTTTGTTTGTCAATTTACAAATAACAGAAAGAGAACAAAAAAAAATCTCTAAATTTCTTATCAGTTTGCCTTAATATTTTCAGTACCTATTAACATGTCAATAATCTTTTGGATGAAATGTGAGCATTTTAATAGTTATAACCTGTATTTCTTATTGTCTAGCCAATGTGACTCTTTTTATCATTCACTGATATGTTTTCAATTTGGTGTTCATTAGTACATGTTTTGTATATGTAATGGTTACCTTTTTCAAGGGAAGTTGGTACATGTTTAAAGAGGTAATCTGGGGCCGGGGAGATGGCTCAGTGGAATAAGTGCTTCCCTGGCAAGCACAAGGACCTGAGTTCAATCCCCGGTTCCGGAAAAAAAAATAAATAAAGAGGTAATCTGATTAATCAAGACACCTGCTAGGGTTTGGTTCCCAGGAAGGCATTGTCAGCAAGTGTTAGAACCTTTCGGAGGTAGTATCAATAGAGAGGTCTTTAGGTTATTGTGGGTGTGTCTGCTGGAAGGAGACAGTGGTACCCTAACCTCTCCTAATTCCTTTCTTTTGCTTCCTCATCATGAGATGGGCAGTTTTTTTTTTTTCTACCATGTGATTTTTTTTTTCCATGATGGGATACCACAGGCTCAAAACAACAGGTTTCCTGAAGAAATGAAGTATCATCTAGATCTTTAAAGGTAAACTGAGTTTAGCTGGATGTAGTGGTGCATGCCTTTAGTCCCAGAATTGGGAGTCAGAGGAATTATGAATTTGAGTTTAGCTTGCGACTTAGCGAGATCCTATCTCAAAATTCACAGGAGGATTAGATGCAGCCCAGTGCGAAGGCCTGTTCCATCTCCATGAACCTTTCTCTGATACCCAAAACTGAACTGAGTTGAAAACATGAGAAGTAATACTTATGCTGTCTGTCTATACCATTTCTATTACTTAATACTCTTGCCCTTTATTTATAACATTTTTGATGAGCTAAATCATATGTTTCAAATTCATTGACAAGTTGGTAATAGCTTATTTCCAGCTCAACATGATTTTACTTGGTAGTTGAAAATTCAGATGGAAAGACTGATATGATTATTATCCCAACTTCCATCCTTTCCTAGATTTCTTTGGCATGCTGGAATAAGCTAGATCTCCTTTTTCAGAAATATACTTCTATAGTATTTATACCTTTGCTTCAGATCCTTCATCTAACCTATCATGCTAATTAACAGTTTATCTCCACCATATTCATGATATCTGTGGTCATGGAACATGTTTTCTTATTGCTTGAACCTAGCATCAAATATTGTACTTGTTGTATAGTAATTATTGTTTAATAATAGAATGGATAATAAGCTATGATCTTTTTAATGAAAATGCTCTTATTTCTATGTGCACAGGTAACATTTAAAATAATCAGACAATGATAAGGCATTTTCAATGTTATATAGCTTCGGCCAGTTAAAAAACCCTGACTATCTTTGTTCATTTCCTACTGCTAATCTTGTTATAGTATAGTCTGGGTAGGTTGTAAAGAACAGAAGTTTAATTTGGCTCTTAATTTTAGTCCAAAATTGAGGAACTACACTGACAGATGGCCATTTTAAGAGGCCAACTAAGAGCATCATGTATCTAGAGAGAGAAAGCTAGAGATGTAGATAAATAGGATTTCATAGCAGAGCTATGGTCAACATACCCATTAATCAATTAATTACACCAATGCTTTAATCCATTCATGAAAACAGATCCATAATCAGTTCTTAAAGTTTCCACCTGGTCCCACATCCTAATATCTTTTAATGGGAATTAAATTTCAACATGAACTTTGGAGGGGCCAAACCATGTTGAAACTATAACATTACCTGTTAGACTATTACAAAAAACATTTATCTTGTTTTCCTCAATAGGCTGAGGACAATTAATGGTAGCTCTTCTGAATAGCACATTGAAACAGGAAGACTTGGCCTATATGTAGTCTTTAAGGATGTTGACTCAGGATGGTCACTGGCATTCTATCAGAAGAGCGTTGTTGTTGAGAGGAACCACATTTGCATGCAGTGTAGTGATTAATCTGAATACACAGTGAGGGTGAAAGTGGGAAAGGGCAGAAAGGTTGTAGACAGATGGTGGAAGGCAGTAAGGAAAGAGCTACAAGGGCCACATCCACAAGAGGATCAGAGCAAAGATGATGAGTGGGAGGAAGAGGCCAAGATGCCAGCTCTACACTATCCAGAGTGGAAGTGTAGGCTCATTGCGAAGAGTAGAAGTATGTGTTTGGTAGCAAAAGGACTCACACAAAGTGGGGAGTTATGTCCTAAGTAGGTTCCTTCTATGGGTTTATAGTATAATCTCTGATATTTACATTGGTCACTCTAAAATAGGCCATAATCAAATAAATCATTTATAATAAAATTTTATTTAGAAGCTAAAACATTTTCTCATGGATTCAATACAGTCTGAACATTGACCAAGTTTTCAAGGTAATTCAAAAACACTCTATAAGTGTATTTTACTAAGAATATCATAGATATGTTTATATGGGCCGATGGAAATCAAACATTTTATTTGTTCAGGTTGCTTTACAAGAAATAGTTCTAGAATAGTATTGTGCTTAACAGTTTATCAGTCATCACTTAAATATTTCTGTAATTTACTTAGCAGTGTTTTGCTTGAAATTACAAATTTTCTTTGATTTCTTCATCATGTAGGAGTTAATGTATTATTTTCCATTTTAAGTTTCCACTACATATTAAACTTAGAACAACTTGTTCAAATCATGGTCTTTATCTTGAGTAACTATTTCTAAACTCTCAATGAACATCTTGGCTTAACTTTGGTTTTGGAAAATCATCAAAATCTTTTCTCTCTTCACTTATTTCTTCAGACCCAAATTCACATTTGTTTTTCCTTGGTAATTTTTTTTTGTTAGACACATCTTTTCCAGAAATACAAGACAAGTATTTTTCGGTCATAGCTTCTTTTGATACCACAGTTACACACATTTTACAGCATGATATCTGCATACAGTGTCACTTTGTGCTTGTGTTCAATATACCAGAGTACTGAAGTTTTAGGGCTGTAAAGAAGCTGTCAGACTTAGCCTATTGTGACCTCTTCAATTTACACAGGATAAAAATAAGTCCACAAACGGCGGATAATTTCTTCACCACTGAATGACAAATTAAAGAAGAGTTACAGCCAGAACTCTGATGTGACTCTTGACTCTTGATATATTGTTACCTTGCCTATAGCATTTCAGAACTAAAGGTAGCCCTCATTCCTGTACTCAAAGAAGGACATCAGGTAGTTTTATGTGAGTGTCATAATTTTAAAAATAGTTCACTAAGTAGATTCTTAGATGCAAAGGGATGTAAGCTTGAGTATTTCTCTCAAATTTTTAACAATTTAATTTACAGAAATAGAACACTGAGACCATGAACAGCACAGATCTTGGTTCTGCATTCACACCCCTGAATAAGTAAAATAAGATTTGTGGACACATTTCTTAGTAGTTGACACTGAAAACAATGAGGCTTAACTGCATTAACTTGTAGGTCAATGATGAAATTTATGGGTCAGAGAAATGTAGTACCATAGATTTGGATAATGCTGCTCTACAATGGTTACTTACTTTAATCATTCAATCAACAAGCATTTACCAGTTTCCTATGGTCAGGCAGACAGGCATGGAAAGTGTGATTCACTCTCCATGTGTTCCTAGTTTGAGGTAGGAAAAGGGAAAGGATTAGGAGATAGAATCTGGGACAGAAAGATCTTTCACTACAGTATTGATTTTCCTCCTTCTGTGCATTCTCATCAGTTTTAGTCCTTTGTCCTTGTGTTATTTTCATCTTTGCTGTCTGCTGTCTCCATTGTGCCTTGATTGTTGCCATCCATACCAACTTAGTTGTATTTCTACAATCATTTATCATAGTTGGTCCTTGGAATAACTTGAGGTATTATGACAAGAACTTTCATGTTTTCCAAGAAAAGTGCTCTAAAAATTACACATAAACAAGAATTATTGTTTTAGGCAAGCCCATCCAAAACAAATAATCTCTGCTACCAAATTCTGGCATAACTGTATCACTAATCATCCACTTAATTCATTTTGGAAGTCAAACACTTTTCTTACCTTATGCTTTTTCATTTCTTGCTTCCTCATTTTATGACATTGCCACATGCTGACAAATATGTTTTATTAGTGATTATATGTGTTGCTGCCTTGTTTGATATGCCCTTAGTCAGCCCATGATTCAGGTTGAGTACTTCAATTCTATATTTGCTGGTAAAGGACATGCTAGGGTTGTTTGTTTGCTTTTGTATTTTAGGGAAGGGTCTACAGGGTGTTCAGGGTCTCACTACTAGATCAGACTCATAGTGAACCTCCTATTTACAGCCTCCCAAGAGCTGGGATTACAGGCACATGCCACCACGCCCAGTCTCAATTGCTGTCTCAATGTGCCCCGGGGGCGGGGCTGGCACAGCATGTGGGGGATCAAACCCTGGAGCCCTGTGCCTGCTTGAAGGTGCTTTAATCCACTGAGTTATTTGGCTGGCCCTAGGACATACTATTAAAGCAACTGCCATTCAGATTTGGAGTAACAGATCTGGTGAAAGGACTTAGGCCAATTATTGAACCAAGAATGTTACTTGCTTTTCGTGAAATGTAATTTCTTCACAATGGAAGTAGGGGATGTGGGAGAAAGACTAGGTACCTTCAAGGTGAAAGCTATGTAATGGCTGAAGTTATGTGTTCTCAGTTTAGTTCCTGGGAAAATAAAAATAAAAATAACAAATAACACTTTGATATATGTGCCAGATACTCAGGTAAGAAGATTATATGGGGGCTGGTGAGATGGCTCAGTGGTCTAAAGCACCTACTTAGAACAAGCTTAGCAAAGCACAGGGCCCATGGTTCAATCCCCCAGCACCACATGCCAGCCAGCGC
>NW_004524595.1:14673539-14684336 GCF_000260255.1 Octodon degus | reverse complement strand
TATATGGATTATAATATTTAACCTTCATGGTATACTATGAAATAAAAGTTGCATTTTCCTTTTATAGATGTGGAGAATGCAATTTACTGAGTTTGAAGCCAAGGATTAGAATTTTAAGAACTAGTTCTTGATCTAATGACAGAACTCAGTTTTGTCTATCTGTTCTTGAGGGTTTAGTTCCCAATTACTGTGTTAAATTTTTCTTACTAGAGTTAAATTTTTAAAAAAATGTTTCCCTAGCTTCTCATTTTTTCATTTAAACCATGGGCCTTGTTTCGAGGACATTTCTAACATGCATCCTGTTAAGAGGATCTCAAATTATCTCAGAGGAATGTGCATTCACAGAACACCAGGCTGTATCCTGCTCAACACTCCCTCCACCTCTGGCAGCTGGTGATGCTAGTGAGGGATCGTAACGTTTTGGCGACGTATTATAACAAAAAGTGCCAGAAGAAGGGGCATCCGGCTAGCTCCAGGGGCAGCTGTCTTAGGGCTGGCCTCACAAAATATTGACAAGCGGAGCTCTCCCAATCTGATAAGAGCTAATGCACTAACCCATACTACATCAGCAAGGTCAGGCAAGCCTTGCTCTAAGTCCCTGATGTGCACTTATTAGCTATATAATAAAAATACAGAAACCGTACTTCTCTGAGCCTAATTTACTTTGCTGTAAAATGGCAACAGAAGGACAGATGACAGAATGGCTGTGACATTAGGGAGAGTACTGAATCAGTTTCTCTGCATTCTCTTATGTTTCCCCTCACTAGCTAGGCTGTCAGTTGACTTTTATTTCTCAGTCAATGCAATTTTTTGCAGCTTCAACTCATTGTTAAGATACTGTTTAATTTGAAAACTCATGATCATTCCAGTTAAAATGAGGCTCATCTTTCAAAAAGATAAGATAATCCAAGAGATCTCTTAGAATTTCAAAATGGTCAGGACTTGGAAGCAATGCAATTTAATTTTATTACTATTCAAGCCAGTGCTGAAGCCCAAAGAGGTTCAGTGGGCATCCCAAGATTACACAGAAAACTGGGGGCAAAGACCCCCATATTCCCCACTCTAGGCAGAGTCAGTGTTTTGAGGTTGAATTCTCATAAATTCAAGATGAAGATGGAAGTTAGAAACAAGACTATTTTAATCAAATTTTGAAGACGACAGTTTATACTTAAGGTTTTTATTCTGTTCCCATCTCATGATTATTTTACTTTAAATAATTTTTTTTTCATTATTGGATACTGAAGAGTTAAATAAGTTAAGGAAACCTTTTAGCTTATAGAAAGCAGCAGACATACATTTATCATATTCTTTGGCTAGGTGACTGCAACTTAAACTCTGTCCCAATTTTCGTATCTGTAAAAGGAGAATAATGATTATAGCTTTCTATTTATTAGAAATATTGAATGATACAGTGGATTCAAGCAGTGGGGGCTAACTCCATAGTCATACCAGAAATACATACTTCATTTTTCCAAGTTTTATTGTTTATTTTTTATATTAATTTTATTGGGAAAGAAGTAGCAATGAGACAATTTCAAAAAAGGTTAGAAGGACAGTTACAATAATTAATACATTACATACTGTTACCTTTGTAGTAGTGAAAAAATATATACCTGTCTATACAAAATAGCATAGATAACACAGCTACTTTCTTTTAGTTCAGTGAGAAGAGAGTATTGAACTAATAATGTTTAGACAAGATATCATGTCTGAATCTTGTACTATGAATAGCTACTACAGAAATACATACTTCTAATGGTTACAGTATTAGTGTAAAGTCTGCATGAGTGACTTCAGCCATCTCCATAACTACCTTATTCAAGGATGAGTTTATGCTTGTGAAAAGGAAAATGACTAATTTCACTTCAAAGACAAATAGACACACTACAGTTTGGGTTTTGTCTTGGTTGCTTTTCTCCTGTTGCTGAGAGAAAATACCTGACACTCAAAATTACAGAAGGAAAGGTTTATTTTAGCTCACAGTTTGTGAAGGTTTCAGTCCATAGTAAGGTGGCTCCAAGGCAGAGGGGCATATGACAAAGGGCAACAGTTTAGGTGGAAAGCAGAAAAAGCAGCAAGAGCAAAAAGGGAAGAACAGTAAGAGAAAGCCTCTTTCCCTCCCTTATATTGTATGTAAGCTATTGGCCCCAGTAGCTTGTAGTGTACTTATACTACTAATCCCAGGGTTGGACCATGAATCAATCATAAACTATGGAAATCCATCCTATGACTGCATGAAGCTTTTGGAGGACATCTAGATGTTCCTTCAGGAAAGTTTTTCCCACCATGGACCAACTTGGGAATGCTGACTGAACCAATCCTTATAGTGCACGGGGTTTCCCAAAATGACCCCAGAAAAGGTGCTTATCATCCACCAGACAGTCATATTTCCATTGCCTGTGGATAAATAAATATTAATTAAATACATTGGTGATTAGTCTATGGGATATGAAAACTTCAAGGAAGAGATGAATGTGGAATTAGAGCAATCCTGTAAAAAATTGAATGAACTAAAGCCAATCCCTGTTTTTTAATTCTCCCATTAAAAGAGATTTAATAAATTCAAAGATGACTATATGTAAAAGTGTTCATTGTTGTTTGTATAAATTGTCTTGGCTGAATGATATGGTGCTAAATAATGATAAATGCCACTAAGAGAAACAATTTTTATATGTTCTTTTTAATTTGAATAATTATAATAGTATATTTCCCCTTGTTTTAGGGGCTTTTCAATCATAGGATATTACAATATTTAAAATAATCAATTAATTTTAATTATTAAGTCTAGCATGCTAGAATTTTAAACTTTGCTATATCAATATGAGAAGTTTCTTAGTAAATCATGAATTCTACCCTATAGCAAGAAAGATAGTGTTCACTTGGGTATACCTTATGCAAATAATAGCCTCTTGATAATCTGTTTCAAGAAACCTCTGTTTACTTACATTTACTGTGTTGGTGAGAAAGTAAAATGTATTATTATAATATTTATTATTTTAAGATTTATTTTATAAAAGATTTATAGAATTTAGATTCACAAAGTGTGAGCTAAATAAATTTAACATTTATATTGTCAATATAAGATTTATTATGTTTTATAATAATATGCAGTCTCTGACATATTATTATTGCATACTGTTTGATTATTTAAGCTCCATGATAAGGGAAACTAGAAGGAAAGAATATGTTGAAGAGGAAATAGGCTCAGTAAAAATTTAAATTAACTCCATATGGAATTTTACATCATCTCCCAGAATATACATTGATTATCCACTTTAAAAACTCCTTGTGGTAAGGGATGGCCAAACAGTTCAGTGGGTTAAAGCACCTGCAAGCAGGCACAGGGGTCAGGGGTTCGATCCCTGGGCCGGCTGTGCTAGCCCTGCCCCCGGGGGGTGCTGAGATGGCAATTAAGACTTAGTTTGGAATCCCAGCTCTTGCGAGGCTGTAAACAGGAGGATCACTATGAGTCTGATCTAGTAATGAGGCCCTGAACACCCTGTAGACCCTTCCTTACAATACAAAAAAAATATTGTGGTAATATAATAATGAATATGTAGAATCTGGCACATATTTGACTACTTTGGCAATACTTTTAGACTTGAAGTGTAGCATTTTCTAGTAATATAATTTTTTTATCTTTGAGTTTAAATAGCTTCATGTTCAGGAAAAATCAAGGGGGGAGGGAGGATGGGAGAGAGAGAGAGAGAGAGAGAGAGAGAGAGAGAGAGAGAGAGATTTAATATTTAGAGCAGCTCTTTCTCATTTTAGCTTAACTCCTAAAATCCCAAATTGAGAACACACAGTCTTGGCTGCTCCATTGCCTAAATAGCACAGGAGTTTGAATCAATAACTCTAAAAAGAAGACATGCCTATTGAGGGGTGGGGCCCGGAGCCCTTCCGAAGGGTTCATCTATCTCTGTGTCTGTCAGCACTCATTTCTCATTTTGTCTTTCTGGCAAGAACAATGCTGTCCCTTCTTGCCTTTTGTGTCTAAACTGTTTTTACTGCTGTATAAATATTTCATAATTTGGAATATTTCCACTTGAAATCATGTCATCTTTAAGAAATTTGAGCATGCGAAGAGTACATGTTATCTCTGGTTGTGATGAGTTGATTCATTACCGGATGCTCGTTAGCCAAAGATAGAAGCAATTTTTATACTATTAATCATGTTTCCCAAAAATTCAATAGTAGTTTTCAAAAAAGGAAAGTTGCATCAGCCTTTTATCCTTTACTGTCATCTTGGTGTTTGAAGTGTGCTTCAGTTTCTTAGAGGGAGTGTGGTGAACTTCAGGAGCATTGTGAATCTTATATGATCATCTGTGGTTTCAGAAAAGGGAAGAGTAGATGTGATACTCATATGTGCAACCTCAAGAGAACTCACTTGACATTAGCAGGGAAATAAGTATAAGATGAGTATGTTTTAAAGTCAGAAAACATTCTCCTTTGTTGCGAGTTTTGTCTTAGTCACTGTCTTGGTGTGAAGCTCAGAGAAAAGACTGTGTTTTGTAATCTGTGAGGTTCTGGGCTGGGTCAGGAAGACTCATTCTCTGCTTGACCTTGAGTCAATCTTGCAGAAGACTTGGCATGACTTAGGGTCCTTCTGTGAAGGGGAAAATGAATTACATTCATTTATGGGCTGTTCACCATGAGTCACAGAACATGTTAGGCACTGAAGAGATAAAGGTAACTTCACTTCTTCTGGAGCATGGCTATAAATGAAGATGAGAGGTTTCTACTCCTCTCATCTGTATACAAAGGACAGCTGTGGGGACCTGGTCCAAATTCTTTATTGTATCATCTCAGTGATTCTGGATGAATCAATTCACCTTTCTGCATCTGTTTCCTCACTGACAATGGCAATATTTCCTTGAGAAAGATAGAATTAAGGTCGACTGAGAAATAACATGACAGCACTTTGGAAATCTCACAAGCACCCTCCAGTTTCTCAGAAGTCTGTGCTGTCCTCCCTCTTGTCCACCTTCTGCCCTCTCTCCCTGCCACCATGAAGGTGCACCCCAATATCCTGCTTGATGCTCTAAAGAACCGAAAGCCTGATCCTCATCAGGTCATGCTCCAAGGTCTCTATATGGTTTCCGTGCTGATGAAGTGTCATTGCATGGGAGAACTTGAACTTACTGATGATCACAGGACTGGAAAATTGTTGTGAACCTCACAGGCAGATTAAGTAAGTGTGGAGTGACCAGCCCAGAAGTGATGTGCAGCTGAGAAAATAGCAGAATAATGTGTTCCCATTCTATCTGTTTGGTTTCATTGTACTGACAAGTTCAAGTGGCACCATGAACCACAAGGAAATAAGACAAAAACACACAAGATGGAAAATTTTGGAATTCCTTTCCAAGGGATGTAAAGCATGCTTACAAATAACAATGTCTCAATGGACTCTGAAGAAAAGAATACAATAGGAATGGTTCATGAAAGAAGCACTAAGCTATGGAATGATCATAGGAAGATAAGAGCTGGACTGGGCATAAGTTTGGGGTCATTAAAATCAGTTCAAACTTTATCTGTTCCACTTAAGATTTATTTGAAATTGTTATGAAGTTTAAACACAGAGTTTATTTCAAACTTACATTCATTCATTAACCTATCCAACAAAAGTATTAAATACCTATTCTCTGCAAGGCCCTTCTCTAGAATTAATCTTGAACTCGCTACAAAGGGCCGTGTCATGGGCCTTGTCTGCTCAGTTGCAAATGATCAGCTGGACTGCACAATATGGTAACAGCCATAGAATCCTCATATGGCCCTGCTGCAGTCTGAGGCAACCGTGTTCATAAAACAGGTGATGAACTGGATTTGGCCTCTGGGGTATAGTTTGCTGTTTCCACCTGTGATAAGTGCTACACAGAACCTGTAACCTCATAGTGCTTTTATTTCAATGGAAAAGATAGGACGAACATAAGTGAACAAAAAATTAACATTAGCACAGCTACCCTTTGTCTGAGCAACTGTAGAATGACTGCTGCGCTTCTGGGCAGGCCACAGGGCAGGGGGTTGGTGAGCCCTCTGGGAAGGGGGAGATCTGCGCAGTGACAGCGTCTGGCTTTGTGCTTGTAGCCAGATCTGCTTTTGAGCTTTATGGGTTTGGGTAAGGAAATGGGGAGAGTACTTGAATTTCATTCATTTCAAATCAGTTCATTTGAAGATGAAGAAGCAGTCTCCTGAAGAGGTTACTGATTACACGTAGTGGCTTTGGAAAGTGGCAAGTGTTGCAAATGCAATGGATTTCAATCTGAAAGTAAATGACTAGATTTAAAAGTTTTTTATAAATGGTACTTTTAACCATTTATCACTTGTATCTGCCTGTACACTGCCTTCTACGTTCTGGCCACATTTAATTTTTCAACTAATCCTAAAAGCTAGGTGATGCTACTATTCCCACTTTACATTTATATCACTTACAGATGACACAAATGAAGAAGAAAAGTTGCCTCCAGATGGACTGCAAGAAAGCCACAAGCCTTGGATCTTGACCCCAGCTGCTCTCTGCGGGCATGAGACGTGCTCTAAAATTACAGAACTACTTCTCTCTTCAGTTCTAATCACACACTGAGATGTGAGTGGGTCCCGGACAGTGCTGCCTCTTGAGTACAAACTTGCTCATATATGAACGTACAATATGAACATTGGTTTACTAGAGCGATTCTTTTCTAGGGAACTCCCTTAGTAATGGTCTCAAGTCCATCAACTTAATTAACAGTTAGTAGCTTTATTAATTACACATTTTAAGCAAGTAAGTTTTGAAGGCAGTGGGTTGAATACTTTTTGTACGTCCATGTGATAGTGAGTCCTATCTTGGGTGGTACTGGGAGTTGCTGAAGAATTTACCAAAGAGTTCTCAGCTGAAAATTTCCCCAGAAGCCTCTCAAGAAAAACAGCATGTTTTCTACTACTTGTCTCATATTAGTAATTTGGATGATTAAAAATAGTGAAAATAAGAGTTTGAGAATGGAAGTAAACAATTTCTGGGCAAGGGAAGGTTGTCCAAATTCTCATGATTGTTATTATTCTTATGAAAAAAGTAAAATAATAGAATTGAATGAAGAAGAAACCCAAAGCCCTACCTACATGTAAAGCCCTCCTGATCTTGCCCTGATGGGACTCTTGTCACTGTGCCCAGTCCTGCCTCCACACTGGGTGTCCTTCCTTCTGTGCTGTGCATTCCTCCATCATTTTCTGTCCATTTATCATCTAATCAGAGCAGCCGCCCTGACGACCCAGAGCTCAGTTCTCTCACTGTTCTTTTCTGTGCTTCATACTCTTCGTTATCATCTGGCATCTCTTGCAGTGTTGTTTGTTTGTTGCCAATTTCTACCACTGTGGAGGGAGTTTACTGAGAACAGGGGTACTTCATATTCAACAATGAATCCTCATCAGAAAAGTGCCTGCTAAATGCTAGCTGAGTGAATAGACCAAAGACAAGAAGATGAAATCAAAAGCATGCTA
The DNA here is from genome assembly GCF_000260255.1 of Octodon degus. Taxonomy (NCBI): domain Eukaryota; kingdom Metazoa; phylum Chordata; class Mammalia; order Rodentia; family Octodontidae; genus Octodon; species Octodon degus. The sequence goes on along the minus strand of NW_004524595.1, from coordinate 14,676,863 downwards.
TTCTTTGCAGACTTGCGGTCTGGATTGAGAACTGTAACAGTGACCACTGGGTGGCCACAGCTGCCTTCCACATCTGCATGGAGTCCCTTTCTCTGCTGACCACACTGTGCCAGAGCTGTGCCTGATATTGTTTTCCTGAGAGGAGGGCTTCTGATTGTTTGCATGGGTTCTAACTGCCCAAGGGCCATAAGAATTGGTCAGGACATAATTACCAAGCAGCTTTAAAATCCATACTCATTGATTTGTTCAACATTTGTTGGACACTGAAAGAGCTCCAAGTGTTTAGGGGACTGAGGCAAATGCTCCATGGGCCCTGCTGCCCCTGGCCTGGCTCAGGTGTATTGGTGGATACAGAGAGGAAGTTTTAGTTCCTGCTAATTAGGGCTCTGATAGGATCCAAAGTTATGATAACATGCATGAGGGGCACTCAACCCAGCCTGTAGGAAACAAGTGTCCCCAGCAGGATGACAACATTGGGAAGGAAATTAGAGATAAGCTTGATGGAGTGAGAAGCCTCCTAGAAGAGGAAGCAGTAGGTAAAAATCTCCAAGAGCTCAGAGAACTTGTCACATTTGAGACTTCAGTACATTACTGACCCTGCAATAAGTACTCAATGGGAGAAGAAAGAAATGAAGTTTGAAGCATAGACAGTGCTTAAGGCAGCAATGAGAAATTCACCTTACAAACCAAATTTCAGAAATGGGTACCTCTCAGCCTGTGGGTGTATTTTCAAGAAAACTTTCAATGGGAGGTCGTGGAATATTATCCCATGTAAGTCAAGAAGCAGAAGGCAAGAAATACTGAACCAGAATAATTTATTATTTTATATTCAGTAATTTGAACACTTGCTACATGTCCCTTACTGTGTCAGGTTGTAAAGATTCAGAATTAAAATGAATAGTTCACAGAACTAAGACACTTTTTATGTTGATCAGTTTATATCCAGAAAGTTAGAAATTGAATCAAGATAGAAATGAATCAAGACTAGCTTTGTGGACGTGAGACCAGGGCCCTTGGAGCAGAGGGCTCCACACTGGGTTTCATGTCTTATTTTTGGTCCCTTCAAAATCTTAAGGCTTGAGCAGAGTATTTGCAATGGACCCTGTATTCAAAATTAAATTGTCAATTTAACCTAGAGCAAAGATACATAAACAGTGTCCGGAAGTCCAAATCCAGCCCCACTTAATTATTTTTGTATGTTCTATGAGCTATGAATGAGATGTTTTTGTATTTTGAGTAGTAGAGAAAACAATCAGAAGCAGAGTAGTATTTTATAGCATTAAAATTATGTGAAGTTCATCTATGCTTCTGTAAAATATTTCATTGGTGCACAACCATGTATTGTGTTCTGTATTATTTTTGGTTATTTTTATAATGCTGTGCTACATTGTGTGAGACTAGCTTGTAAGGCCTAAAGAATTTAATACTTGAACCTAACCTAACATAAAAGTTCACTGGCCTTTGAATTAAAATGATAATCTACTTTTTAAGTTATTAGATTAGTTAGTTTAGCTAAATAATAACTGTTCCATTTGGTGTTATGGTTCTAAATTTCATTTGCTTTTTTGGCTCTAGACAACATAAACCTTATAGACTTGTTGGAGTTCCTGGGTTTTGGGGTGTGTGATACCTGAAACATACAAGGCATGCCAGCATATTTCACAGAAATGGAATGCTGTGGGGCGAGTGTGATGTGGCCTTTCTCAGTCTCATTTTCTGTCTGATTGCTCAGGCTGTGGTCATATGGATGGGAACTGCATTCCTAAAAGTATCCTTGCATTGCTTTGAGTGTAGGATGTTACGCTTTTGCTCCATAAATGTTTATGCCAATAAAGTCAGTACACAAAGTTTGCTGCTTAGCAAAATGTTGCCAGTGGCAGCTGAACTCCTTTAGATGTAGCATATTTATCAGTGGACAAATTCTTAAAGTATGTTTGGAAGTTTTGAGATGAAAAAGATGAAAGACTGGTGATAACAAGTAATTTTTAATCTTAGGGCACAAGGCTTTAAGAATCTGTTGTCCATGAGAGAGAGAGAGAGAGAGAGAGAGAGAGAGAGAGAGAGAGAGAGAGAGAGAGAACAGCCAGCTCCATGAGTCACCTTCCCACAGTGGCCTGGAGAACTGAACATGCACAGCGCTGACATGGAGTAAAATCTTGTTTATATACTTGTAACTTCAAGAGCTATATTTTTTCATCCTTATTTCTAAACTAACATACTTAACTGTTATTTGACATCTTCACTGGACACATAATAATCAGTTAAAAAAATCAAGTCGACAACTGAACTGTGATCTTTTTTAATCAGCTTTACCCCTAGTCTTTCCTGTCTAAGTGACACGATCCCAATAGTTACTCAAGGAATCTGTTGTCAGATAATTTGTTTGACCCTCATTTCTCACTTCCTTCTCCCATCTAATACAGGAGCACACCCTTTTCTCCTTCTCCATACTATGTCTAATGCCACCTGTTCCCTGACTTGAATACCACATCCTCATCCTGGGATTACCCCCTAGTCCCCTCTGGACTGTTCCAATGGGTTTCCTACTTTAGTGTTGATCCTTCTCGTGGCTGGCAGAATGATCTTTGGAATATGAAATATTTTGAACATATGAAAATTGCAGAGAATAAAATAATAAATACCTGCATGCTTATGACTGAATTTTTAAAATAAACACAGTATCCTGAATGTTTTGGTAATTTTTTCCCATCTTCTCAAAAGTAATCATTTCCTTTAACTTACTAAATATCATTATTGTTAACGTGGATGCTTTTTCTTTATATGTTTCTAAGCAATGTACATTTGTTGTATTTTGCATATTGCCAACTATGTAAATGATATCACACTGTTGGAGTCAGGAAGTTCTTTTTCCTCTCAGATTTAGATTTCTTTATTTTTTAGATTAATTTTATCGAGAAACAAACAGCAAAGAGACAGTTGCAAAATCGATTAGCAGGATAGTTTCAATAATTAACACATTGCATATTGTTGGTTTCATAGTGATTATTCATAGTACAAGATGCAGACATGATATCCTGTCCAAACACTATTAGTACAAATCTTCTTCTCATTGAATTGAGAGAAAATAGCTGCATATCTATCTATCCTATTTTGAATATACAGATACTAAATGGTCCTTCATTTGTATCCCCCTTTTTGTTTAGTTTTGTCAGAGATGGGTATTCCATTGCCATTTAAATATTGTAGGTGTGTGAATTCAGCAAAATATGCCAATATAGTCCAATCATCCATAATAGTGGTGGGTTTTCTGTAGGACTGACAATGTCAGAAGTTGTTGACTTGAGCCTTTTACAGCTCAACATA
>NW_004524595.1:14654860-14667375 GCF_000260255.1 Octodon degus | reverse complement strand
CACACTCACCGGACCTGGGCTAGGACTGGGTCTGGGGGCTCCCGGAACTCGGCAGATAATCCTACTCGGTGGGTGGGGTGGGGGAGGCACTGCGGAGTGGTGGGGGGCGGCCCAAGGGGATGGGAGAGGGTCTGGCCCACGCTGCGCCTGGGCTGGGACTGGTCCCGCTGGCGCAGGGTAGCAGGAAGCTCTCCACACACTCACTGGACCTGGGCTAGGACTGGGTCCTGCAGCACTTCTTTTTCTCTAATTTTTGTCTGCAAACTTAGGCTTTTAACCCTCCATAAGAAAAGCTTACTGATATTATTACCCTATAACATAGGCAGTTGAGCTTAACTTCACTATCTATCTGAATATCAAACATATTAGACATAACGTGGAACAGGTATTTTCCATCAAGTATTGAAATGTTAAACTTTAAATCCCTACAGAAGGTGAAGAAAAAAATTAAAAAATAAAAAATATTTGAAAATAGGAATAAACAATTACATATTTTTACACAGAAATTTAGAAATCTAACCATATACAGCATTGTAGCAGGACAGTCCTATGACATCTTTTTCTTGTCTCTTGTTTTCATTTATTACAGTTTTTTAGAAGCATTTACTTGAGAAACAGTATGGCAGTATGGCAATAATTGCTATGACATGACAAGCAGTACTTATTTAGAATATCAGAATGACAGGCCTTCCAAGCATGACCCCAGTATCACACTAGTAGTTTCTTAAACACCTACACTATGAGAAATCCTAGAGGAAGATGTTTAGATTGAAGTGAATGATACTCAGCAAACTTCAGGAATGAGTATAGAGGCAAATATTTTTCTAAAGTCTTTAGAAAGTGTTGTCCATATGTTTGGTTTACACAAACAATAACCAAATTTGTTTGTTTTAAACATGAAGATATAAGATGAAGAAAAGATGGTCAAAGAGATCTAACATGAAAATAATAAATGCAAGAAAGCTGGTCAAAATATACAAACTATACAAATGGACATTAAGAAGCACTATTAGAGATAAGAGAAATTCTACTTTTGCCATATGACTAAGAGGTAAATTGATTTGGAAGGTGATACAGTCCTAATGAGTATAGTTTGCCACAGCACTTTAAAATGTATAACATCACAAGTGGCATAATTTGATTTGTAAGACCTTCCTTCAGAAATTTATACAATACATTTTGCATTTAAATACTCTACATCGTCAATCACTTTCCTCTGTGGACCCATAATCTCCTTCATCAGAAACTTTGAGATACCACTAGGTTACAAGATGTCACAGCACAGGTTCTCTTATGACCTGAGTCCTCCCACTTCTCCCTGACCTTGAAGGGCTAAGGCTAAAATATTGACTATCCTTGTAGCCCCTCAATTTTTCAGAGATATGTATTCCTCTTCTTATAAACACAGCCAAGATGGACTCATTAGGATTGTATCACCTCCCTAATCAATTCACCTCTTAGTCATACAGAGAAAGTGGAATTTCTCTTCTTCTTAATGTCCGTTTGTATAGCTTGTATACTTTTACCAGCTTTCTTGCATTTATTATTTTCATGTTAGATCTCCTTGACCATCTTTTCTTGTATACATTGTCTTGTGTACAGAGGATGTAGCTAAAGTATGAAAAGATCCTTTAAATAAATTTAATGCAAAATGGATTTACTCTGAGACCATGTACACCACCTTGTAGATCATTTGTCAGTGTCAGCCGTCTGGATGAGTCATGGTCATTGCTTGACCAATTTGCTCTCTGTGAAAGCCCAAGAGGGTTTTTTCTGTCTAGATGACTCTCCTTAGGCAACTCTACATTTTTATTACTACATGTTTGCAGTATGTAATGCCTACATTCATCATGGGCAGTTGATGCATGGACATAGCTCATCTTAGTTCTTTATGTATCCCTGCCCCCTGCTTTCCCTCCCCTCTGCCTCCCTCTCTTGGTCTCCTTAAAGATCAAGAATATGAGTATTTAAATAATGTTATCAACTAATATCAACTTGGTATTTATATAGCACTGTAACCAACTGCTGAAGAATATAGGTTGTTCTCAACATTCACCTATGTTGGTTATAAACTAGATCCCACTAGATTTCAAGGAACCAATAGTCCGTAATGGTAATGGGTTGTCAGCAGAACTGGCAAATGTCTAAAGTTGTTGACTTGAGCCTTTTACAACTCAGCCTTATGCAGCTCAGCATATTAAAATAGCATTACTTTCTATACCTCATGGTTATACTTTTCTGATGGATAGTTACTACTTAGTTAAATGAAGACCAATATAAATAACAATGTAATTTTAGTATCTGACAAGGTCAGTCAATTGCCCCCAGGATTTACTCTGAGACCATGTACACCACCTTATAGATCGTTTGTCATTGTCAGTCATCTGGATTAGTCATGGCCATTGCTTGACCAATTTACTCTCTGTGAAAGGCTGAGAAGATTTTTTTCTCTCTAGGTGACTCTCCTTAGGCACATTCTACATCATCAATCACTTTCCTCTGTGGCCCCGTAATCCTCTTGATCAGAAAATTTAGGACACCACTGGGTTACAAGATGTCACAGCACAGTTTCTCTTGTGTCCTGAGTCCTCCCTGACCTTGAAAGGCTAGGGACAAAATGTTGACTATCCTCATAGCCCTTCTTTTTTCAATTTTTGGTCTGCAAACTTGGGCTATTTTGCTGAATTCAAGTACCTACAATAGCTGAACTGGCATCAAGTATGAAAAGGTGCTTTAAAGAGCTCTCAAAATACAGCTTCTCTAACAGCAATGGAACACCCATCTCTGACAAAACAAAACAAAAAAGAAACATAAATGAAGGACCATTTTGCAGTGAAAAAATTATATATGTATATACAAAATAGTTAGGATAGATATACAGCTACCTTCTAATAAGTTTGAAGAGAAGAAAGGTCTGTACTGACACTGTTTAGACAAGATATCATGTCTGCATCTTGTCCTCTGAATAACTACTACAAAGACAATATGCAGTGTATTAATTATTGTGACTGTCCTACTAACCTCTTTCAAAAATGTTTCATTGCTATTTCTTTCTCATTAAAATGAATAAAAACTTAAAGAAATAAATTTCAAGGAACTGAAATCATATAGAAAATACTCATGACCACATTAGAATTAATAACCCTAGTATATCTAGAGTCACTCTAAAACACTTGCAAAAGAAGGAAGGAGGGAAGACGGGGTGAGAAGAACAAATGAGGGGAAGAGAGATTTACCCTGACTGCACTATGAAACATTGGTAATCAAGAGAATATTTGGTATTGGCATACGCACAAAAACATAAAAAAGAAAGTAAAATCATATGCACATAATCAAGTGATTTTTAACAAAGGTGTCAAGTTAATCCAATGAAGGAAAAAATGTATTTTTATATATTCCTGGGAAAACTAACCATCCATTAAAAAAAAACAACTTAATTTTAACTCTTTCTTCTCACCATAACACGACTTACCTTGACATTAATTAAAATTCTATAAGAAAACTTTAGACTATTCAACTTCATAATTAAAATGTAGGTAGGTACCTTTGTAGCCTTAGGCCTCTTATAGGACAGGAAATGCAGGAAACATAAAGAAAAAAATGACAGATGCCACTCATCAACGTAAACATTTTTTTGTCATCAGAAGAAACTCTAAAGAAAATAAATAAGATATTAAACTAGGAAGAAAAGTATCTGGAAGTAAGTATATTTGACCTAGACCTTGTACCCAAAATCAGCAGAGAAGTCTTACAGTTAATAAAAGGCATTCAACCTAACACTGACCAATGAAAACATATTTTGAAGAAAAGACGTAAAATGGCCAATAAACACATGAATGTGTGCAAATGAAAACTGAAATCACAAGGCATTTCCTTTACTGGGATAGCTAAGCAGTAAACAACTAAAAATACTAAATTTCGTCAAATCTGTGATGTCTCTGAGATTACCACACATTGCTGGTGGAAATATTAAGTGATTCTACCACTTGGTTAAACAAGGAATTTCTTATAAAGGTAAATATACTGTTACCTAATGAATCTGTTTCTTTTTTTATTTTTACCCCAAAAAACAAAAAACCTAGCTCCATAAGACTTGTACAAAAGATTCATAGCCACTGTTGAGGGGAGAAGTGAGGAGTTCCTGGACCAAGGCTGTGAAAAAGAGAGAAGAAGCAAGTGTTAATTCATCTCCCCAGAAGCTGGGACTGCTCCGACCACAGCAGGGTTCAGTCCCTGAGGGACCTGTGATGGAAATGTAGAATGTACTTGAGCTGATTTGGCTCCTGATTTGGGTATAGGAGGTGGAGATGATTCTCAGTATTTCTAAGGTCCTTCCAGGAAGTGCATAGATTTAATAACCTATACTATAGTCTTCCTGAGGCACTTGGGAAAAGAACCCTAAACTAGGAACCTCAATTTCTTCATATGTAAAAATGGAGATACTATAATGTCTCTGTGGGAGTAGTATTTCAATAATTAAATGAAGTAAAGCGTTTGATGTAATAATTTGTTATGGATGGGTGTTATTCACTGCATCTGTTAGGGTGGCTTTTTCCTTGATGTCACCATACTTTGATGTTTATTCATGTCAATACCTTTTAAAACTTTAAATCTTGTTTTAGAGAGATGTATTGACTGAAGTCTGGCATTTCTGTCACCATATAGCTGTCTTTAAAAATTACTGCAGGGCCCGTGCAGATAGCTCAGTGGTCTAAGCACCTACCTAGGTAAGTGCAAGGACCTGGGTTTGATGCCTGGTACCACATGCTGTGCTGGCCCTGCCCCAGGCGCACCAAGCTGGCCACAAAGGCTGGGCATGGTGGTGAATGCCTGTAATCCTAGCACTAAGAAGGGTGAAACAGGAGGATCATGATGAGTCTGTACCCAATATAAAATAAATAAATAAATAAATAAATAAATAAATAAATAAAATTATTGCATAATGACAGTATTCTGGGTATTTACAGTTTGCTAGCATAGGTACAAATGAAAGAAATGGTGAAGGCTTGATTCGGTGAAAGAGAGTGAAGGGCTGAGATGAAATTAATTCCTTGCTCCTGTTCATCTCTCTTCTTAACTGTCATCTAGGAGTTAAGAAAAGCTTCCTGGACATATTCCTGTAATCTGGAATTACTTCCTCCCATCTCTACCAAAGAGAGTCTACAGCCAGCTTCCCTACCAGCATAGTGAGCCCAGGAATAAGGGCCAGGAGGTGCGAGCAGAGCTCAGCCCAAGGCTTCAGTGAGGCTACAGAGCACATGGGCTACTTGATCTCCTTGAAATTTTTACAGTAACTGAACAAGTCATTAAAGGGAAAAAAAAAGAACATGTCATGCTGAAGGAAGTGAAGAGCACGTGTGGGCTGTCTTCCACGATGTCTTTGGAAGACAAGCAATGCACCTAGACACATTTCCAGTTTCCTTACTAGTATAGTTGATGGTTGTTTAGTTCATCTGGATGACTGGCAGCAATGTGAACTTTCAGAAAGTGGTGGTGAGCTTGCTGCTGTGGCATCACAGATGGGGACCAGCTGAAGCCTAAGAGGGCATGAGATAGACAGCTCCTGGAAGGGGCCCATACAATGTGGACCCACAGGAACAAGAGGGACAGACGTCAGCAATGAAAGACTGCATCCCCTTCACTGTTTCCTTTGTTATTATCACTGAGCACTTGAGATCCATGAGTTCACTGAGCTGTAGTAAAATCCTCAGCTGAAGAGAAATGCAAAGCTACCCTTGTATTTTGTACCTGTTTGTTTGCATAGTTATATTAGCAGAATACAGGGAAACCTTATCTTCCTTTGTAGTCGAACGTTTTGCGGTTCAGAAAGATAAACAAAAGAACAAAAATTTCAGTAAGTCCTTTTTTAATAATTTTATTGAGAAAAATAGCAATGAGACAGTTTCAAAACCAATTAGTAGGATAGTTTTAATAATTAATACATTGTATATTGTTGTCTTCTTAGTGGTTATTCATAGTACAAGATGCAGACATGATATTCTGTTCACAAGTACTATTATAACAAATCTTTCTATTCATTGAATTAAGAGAAAGTAGCTGTATATCTATCCTATTTTGAATATACAGATACAAAATGGTCCTTCATTTGTATTCCCTTTATTTGTTTAGTTTTGTCAGAGAAGGGTATTCCATTGTCATTTAAATATTGTAGGTGTGCGAATTCAGCAAAATATGCCAATATAGTCCAGTAGTCCATAATAGTAGTAGATTTTCCATAGGACTGCCAATGTCAGAAGTTGTTGACTTGAGCCTCTTACAGCTCAGCATATTAATATGGCTTTACTTTTTATACCTCATTTTTATACTTTTATGCTGGATGGTTAAGACCAACATAAAGCAAGACCTATACAACAAGAAATGTAACTTTTGTATCTGATAAGGTCAGTCAAAACCCCTCAGGATTTATCCTGAAACCCTGTACTGCAGTTTGTAGATCCTTTGTCAGTGTCAGCCATGTGGATGAATCACAGCCATTACTTGACAAATTTGCTCTCTGTGAAAGCCTGAGAGAATGTTTTCTCTCTATGTGACTCTCCTTAAGCACACTTTACATCATCAAGCACTTTCCTCTGTGGCCCCATAATCTCCTTGATCAGTAAACCTGGGACACAACTGAGTTCCATGATGTTACAGTGTAGGTTCTTCTATGTCCTGAGTCCTCACTGACCTTGAAAGGCTAGGTCCAAAATGTTGGCTGTCCTTGCAGCCCTTCTTTTTCTCTAATTTTTGGTCTGCAGACTTAGGTTGTTAACCCTGCAGAAGAGAAGCTTATTATTATTACCCTACAACATAGGTAATTGAGCTTAATCTCACTATCTGTCTGAATATCAAACATCTTAGCCATAACATGGAACAGGTATTTTCTCTCAAGTATTGATATGTTAAACTTTAAGTCCCTACAGAATATGAAGGAAAAAAATTAAAAAATAAAAATATTTTAAAATAGGAATATCCAATTACATATTTTTACACAGAAATTTAGAAATCTAACCATATACAGCATTATAGCAGGACAGTCCTGTGACTTTTTTTTCTTGGCTCTTGTTTTTATTTATTACCACTTTTTTAAAGCAAACATTTACTTGAGAGACAGAATGGCAGTAATTGGTATGACATGACAAGCAGTACATATTTAGAAGACCCGAATGACAGGCCTTCTAAGCATGACCCTAGTATCACACATTGCTATCTTCAGTGCAGTTGTTTAGTTCACAAGTATCGGCATGTATGGTTAGTCAGGGTGAGAATCCTACCAATTAACTTCTAGTAAGTTCTTGAGGTCATACAGGCAATCCTGTGGAGCTAGGATTCACTAGCTGCTCTGTATGGCTCTGGCGCTGCTCTCCTCAGCCACTCTGTGCTGCTGTTTCTGTCCTCGTGGCCTCCGATGTGCTGCTCCTACTCTTGTTCACCACTTCCAAGAGTCTCCACTTTTGTTGTCTTCACGTATTCCAGGGCCAAGTCACTCGTGGAAGACATGATCTGTTTTACAGTACCATATTTGCTTCTCACAATGCAACCATTCTCTGTGATCTTTGAGGCAGATTTCCATTCATAATACACACTGCCTTTGAAATGTGACCTCTGTTTGCATTTGCAATATTTTCTCCCTGAAGCGCTCCACGTGGCACTGCCTGTGTACACTGATGCCCAGTTACTTGTAAGTGCCCACATGCCCTGTTTTTTCTCTGGCCTACGCCATGCTTCCCCTGATGCCTTAGTAATTCCAAAGGATCTGTTATAGTATAGTTTATGAAGTCATTATTGCTGGTCTTAGGTGAGTTTTATGTTACTTCTGTATCCTCTCAGAACATTGCAAACTTCTTTCCATGAAGGGTTTTTTTTCAACTTTCTGTTGAAATTTTCTATTACCATTTCTGCTTTTCTCACTAGATTCCAAGAGTCCTGCAGGTAGGCACCATGAACAATTTGATGTGCTACTCCTAGTATCTTGCAGGCAGGCAGAGTAATAATATACTACAAGTGTAATAAAAATAATGAGTTTAATTTTCATTTCTTTAACAAAATGTATAGAATATCTGTGATGTACCAAGCCCTATCCTAGATGTTTGAGAAAGCTGAGACAAAAAATATAGTCCCTGCTTGTAAATAGCAGTGACTAACTAAGAGAGCAGAAGATATTTAAAGCAAGGGTTGTAGAAACATCCTGTGGATTAAAGTGGATGGACACTTTCTACTCTGGGGCCTCAGAGGAGGCTACTGAGCAAGAGCCCATCCATGGCACTCAGAGGATTGTAATCCATGGGACTAACCATCTTCTTTTGATACAGGTAAGGCACTGCCTGGCATCTTATGTCATTAGTTCTTATACAAATCCTCTCAGTACAAATCTTGGGAGGTGATCTCAAGTGAATATTCCAGTTTTATCCTTCATAAAATACTCATACTAATTGTATCTGTCATAGGGTTGTTGCAAGGAAGAAATGTTGGTTGGGTTGATGTGTTGCTCTCAATAAGTGCTTGCTAATAAAGCATTTTCATTACTATTAATATGCTGATCTTGGAAAACCCATTTCTGTAACATAGGGATGAGCCTTTTCAACAATATAAGAATATACACTCATACCACCAGCCCTGTATTTGGTTCATGCTTACACCTTGGTGACTTGTGACAAGAACCCAGAAGGTGGGAGGGAGACAGTGACCTCCGGCTTCTGTGGGAGAGCAGAATTTCAAAGAACTGAAGTTTAAGTGCAAAAAATGAAGTTATTCTAGATTTTCTTTTTCTGTTGAAAATGATGGAGATACTTCCCAAATCCTGAGCTGGAAAGAGGAAAGAGATATTTATTTTTCCCATCATAATAGCAGGGAAATTGTCATGCTACAAGTCAGCAATCTGAACTAGATGAGAAAAACAGGCTGGTGAGTTTTCCAGCATCTTCGATGTTTGGTGAAAGATATGCATCTGACAGAGTCCCCCACTCCCAGTCTGCAGCTCTTAATGCTTTCTCCTGGAATTTCTCTGAATTCCTCTCACACTCATAGAGATCTTGGAAACATCCAACCCCACCATGTGTTCCCTTCTGGGAATTTTCACCAACTCCTAAATAAATGGCATGGCTTTTCAACTGTAATTTCACAACCACTTCTGTCCTTCTCCCCCAGCCTTTTTTGAGTCTTGAAAGTTGTGGTTTTCTATCATTCAGGCAAATCCCAAATGCAGAATTCCTCTATCTTTGGTTTTATATCTCCCTAGTTTGCAAATGTATTTCACTGCATGGGTGGACCTATCTGATATAACTAACCTCTTGCTTGGAAAGAAACAAGGACTCTTGGTAGCAATCTCCCTCTGCGTTGTCCTACTATGTCTAGTTCTGTCTTGATTTAGAGTCTGTCACAGAGCATGTGGACCCTTTGTTCTCAGGAGGAAATGCGATATTCTCAGGCAGCTCCCAACACCTTCACTGGCTGCTTCCCCACTTCTGTCTCTCTGTTCTCACCCTGCAGCCTCCCAGGACTAATCCCACACATTCCCCCTTCTTGGTTGGCCCAACCCTTGCTCAGCTCCTCCCTCCTGGCCTCCCCTACCCCTTCCTCACGACCTCAAGCTGTAAACTGCTGTAGTATCTCTGGATTGGGCTCTTTATCTGGCCCAAATTCTTTCCTTCTCTTGCTAAGACATTGAAGAAGAATGTTCATTTATAACGCTTGACTCTCTTGCTTTTCCCTCTAGATTTCTTTAGATGACATTTTGCTTATGCTATCAAAAAATAAAATGTCCTTTTCTCATTTGCTGGAGGAGATGTGGCATCTCCCCAGAATTAGTTGGGATCAGATCTGTACATTGTTGCACTGTGGTGGAAATTGTTTCAACAAAACTAGAGATGGGCTGTATATCAACACAGAGAGGGGTGGGAGGCACTGCCTGATCTGAGCACAGAATCCTCCTTCAAAAGTGGAATTTCTGGCATGATCTTCAATTTCTCCAGTTTCCTTTTCTCTTCTCCCACCCCCTGAAGCACTATAGGAAAGTAATTTCATAGCATATAAGCTTCTCACCACCAACAACTTACTGTTCTCACATGCTTTCTAGCATTCTGTGAGTGAATGTCACACACCACACACCCTCTAACATTGGGAAAATGTGCTTAATGACTAATGTATGTCCCTTGAACCAACTAGGAAATCTTGTGACTAAACATAGTCTGAGTGAATACCCACGTATTAGCAGAGCACTTCCACAGCACCCTAGCACAACCATGAAAGTCGGCTCTCCTATTTTTGTCCTAGTGCTAGGCTTTGAGTGAATGGCTGTCATGTGGTTGAGAAGACCTGCCTTCACTGTTAATGTGAAATCTTACCTGTATGCAGAAGACTTCAGCCTATGGATCTTTCTTTAATACAAAGAGAGCAGCACCTGCTAAGGGAATTAGACATAAAATCATGGAAACAGAGCTTGGGAATTGGCGCTCAATAAATGTTAGTTATTATAAGTACAAGAAGGGTTGTGTATATTTCTTCACTTGAACTATCAACCATACTTGAGGATCACTGTTGTACCAAGACAGGTTAAGTTCAAAGAGCTGGTTTCTGACCAAATTAGGAACCAAATAAAGATTATGACCTGATCGAGTTATGCAGCCAGAAGGCACTGACATCATGACCAAACCAGACATCTTGTATCATTCTTTCCACTACATCATTCTGCCATGTGTGGAGCTCAGTAATGCAGATCTACTCAGCCTGGACGGATACACTGGGCACATACTGCAGCCTGGGCACTGCGCTCAACACTGGAGACTGAGCTGTCAGCAAACCTAGTCCTTCCTTCAGTGAGCTCATATGGCGTGTTTGGGCTCTGTTTCTATCGAGTTTGTAGAAACGTATGTGTTTGCTTAGAAATGTGGGTTCTTGGGAGATGTTTCATTTATTTTTCTTCCCTTTGTAATATAAGACAAACAGTTTATAAGGCACCATAATATTATATAAAATATTTATAAAACCAACTGTAGTTATGGGAACTCATTTTATAGTAAATGTTGTATACAGATGATGAACAACTAAGACTATTCACAAATAGTCCAAATATTGGGATGTGGGAGCATATACCTATGACTGCATATAAATAGATACATACATGTGTATAATATGTATATATTGAACATATTTCAGGGTGTTTCAGGGTTAACATGCTAGGTAAGATATTTTTGTCTAAATATTTTTTTTTCTTCACGGATGTGTAAATTAGTGTTGCTTACCTCTGTAAATGGCCACTTCCTAAACACGATTCTATTCACATACCATCGGTTTGTGGTAGTGCTGAGGAACCTAGCAGCTCTGACTCGCAGAGCTGGCATCTTGTCATGGAAGCCTTGGCGTAGGGTATGCACCTGTGAGAAGTTCACAGAAAGAGAGGCTTCCATGATGATCTCCTCCAGAAGCTTGAATAGCTGCATTAGCAGGGTCACTTGGGAAGTTTTATACAGTATTTTGTGATATAGTTTTGGAATGGGAAGCGGCCATTGTTTCTCAAACTTCTTTTACTCAGATACAGAGCACAAATTCTGAGGCACACAGTTTCATTGAAAAAATGAAATATGTCCATCAGAGCTGTTACTATAAAACATATATGACTTTTGCTTCATCCCAGACATGGATTTGAAGCAAGGCATTCTGGAGAGGAAACCCAGCAGGGCTTCCTTAAGATACACTTTGATTGTGATCCAAGGAAGAACTGATAGTTAAGAGATTAAAACATTTCCTGGTAATTTACTGCTTCCTTCATTTTTAAAGGTTTCTTTATGTCTTAATGGTTAGTGATAATTTATATATGCCATGGCAGAAAGAAGCATGGCCAGGGATTTTCTCTGCCGCTGAGAATCCTGGTTGATTTAAAAGAGGAGATGCTATCTCAGCCTGTACTGAAGGAAGCCAAGACTTGTGGGCTTCAGTCAGCAGCCAAGTCTATCCATAGATGCTGACAGGTTTTATAGGCAGCATTTTTTCTGAGTTCCTGATTAAGATCAGAATAAGAATACAGATAATAAAGAATGTAATGGGAAGGCAGATAGGACAGGAAGACCAGGAGAATAAAGTAGAATTGCTACTGTATGTGAAATGCTGAGATTAGCATCAGCAATTAATAATACCAGAGCTTCTGTAATTTGCAGAGTGTGTAGTGACTACTCAGTAATTGTGTTTTGAGAACATATGTGGGCATTGTTCTGGACGCTGGAAAGTTACAAAGATAAGGCAGGTTCAGTCCTGAGTGATCCAGTTGGGAAGCTCTCCTATGGACATTTTTATTACCAAAAACAAAAAGAGTATCCAGAGACATTAAATGTGACAGAGAAATAGAAAGAAAAATACTGTGAAAACAAAACCTAAGATTATCTTGAATTCAGAGATTGGGAATCTTAGATTGAAGAAAAGCAATATCAAGAGAATTTTATAGGAAATGAAGATTTGGTAAATAGATATGGAAAAGAGAAATATTATTCTAGTAAAACATACCATGAACAAGGAGTAGAGAA
>NW_004524595.1:14652044-14654760 GCF_000260255.1 Octodon degus | reverse complement strand
ATATTCCACTAAAAATGCATACACACTTCAAAAAAGCAAAATAGTATGGTGTTACCCTTGTAAGGGAGGACCCTAGAGGATGTTGTATATTACCAAAAACTACTGTGCTGATCCTTAGAGAAGAAGCTAAAAATGCATGTGTAGTAATTTCCATAACCAAGGATACCCAAGCAGAAGTTTGCCTTACTAACAAATGTCTGGAAGTGAATCGTCATTACTTTGACCATGTCTTGTAATTGTAGAAGCCAAAGGTGATTTATATTAATCTAATGATGTCAGGAGCAGGAGAGATAGGTCAGTGGACTAAAGCTCCTGCTTAGGTAAGCATAAGCAAGTGCAAGGACCGTGGTTTGATCCCCAGCACCACATGCTTCTCAAGCCCCACCCCTAGGGTGAGCTGAGCCAACCAGAATCTGGGAGTGGTGGTGCACACCTGTGATCCCAGGGCCAAGGAGGCTGAAAGCTGGAGGATCACCATGAGTACGAGCTGTGTAGTGAGACCCTGCAACAATCAAATACACACAAAAAGAACGAACAATGTCACAAAATTAGTATGAGGTATTTTGCATGTTTTTCTTTTCTTGAAGTATGTATACTTTTATTCAGACTTCGTATATTTACAGGTTCTGTCTGGAGAGAGTGGATTAGTGAGTAGCTGAAGTGAAGGATGCTTTCGGAGTGTGTGTCAAGGATACTGGGCCATCCTTAGCAGGCTTCATTTAGAGGGGAGTGGGTGGGTATTAGTGCCAGCTTAGATCCTGACAAAGCCTGATGAATACTGGTTGTAAGTTTATCTCCAGCTGTGTTCCATCTCTCCATGCTACCACCCATGGTTCATGCTAGGGTGAACTTCTCTATGTCATAAAATAGATTCTAAGAAACCTGGAAAGATGGTTAGTCCATAAGAAGGATTATTTACTGCTGAGAAAGCTGGGTTGCATGCCATGTTGGAGGTTTTCTTGGCTTTCGAGATGAGCCTTGATCCAGAGGTGACATCTTTGGACAGTGTTCATCTTTCCCATCCATGAACTTCAGACTCATTCCATTTAGTTGCTAGACATAATGTCTCCTGAACTGTGATCTTCTTCCAGCTCTAATGTTTTGTTGCTGTTTTTCTACAAAGATGTAGGTTGAATAGTTTTTCAAGCTGAAGATTCTAGTAGTAGCTGAAGTTTACAATTGATCTTGACCTTTGGGTAAAACACACTTGCAGCTGATATTATTCAAGTTTGGTATGAAAAGGCAAATGTCCAACTATTCTTCACTTATAAATGTGAGTCTATGTAAGTACGGTGTGTGTGTGTGTGTGTGTGTGTGTTCATGTGTGTGCATGTGTTTAACCCAGTTTCTTCAGCATGAGAACATAGTAGGCAAAAACCTTACTACTGAGTTATGTCTTTAACTCTTCGTGTAATTTATACCAAGAAAAAATTTTTCAAATATTTGTGTAAACAAATAGCTGATAGGAATGCTAGGTTTGTTTAAGCTTTGGAAATCTTAGCAGAGGAAGTAATATTCTGTAGTTATTAAATCAAATGGCTATATTTGGAATTCCTTACAAAAATCAAGCATTTACAATAAATGTTGCTGTGGAATGTTGGCTGGTTTCTGTACAGTCATGAGGTTGTTTAACTTCATTTTGAAAACAGCAGAACATTAAAATAGAGAGGTACATGAACATTTAACCCTGCAGCTTAGATTCCTTTTATTTTAGGAAGGAAAGGTATAAAGGTTGGAATACAGTAGTATAATATAGCATGATGCAGTATAAAATAGAATGGCCACATGTTTAATGCCCCACAAATGGAACTTCAGAAAACCACAGTAGCTCTTAAATGATGCATTGCAAGTATAAAAACATGATCCAATCCTGAAAGCATTCCTGCTGGGTGGCTAGATGTTCCTGCCTCTTAGGCTTTACTTTTCTCAGGAGTAAATCAGATCTTGTACCACCTTTTATAGAGTGAGGCATAAATTGTTCCATTATGCTTAGGAAAATATGGGGAAGGAGCTAAGTACTTCGGCAAATTTTTATGCTAATTGAATCAGTAAGGCAGAGCCAAGAAATGGAGAAGTTTTATTTGTGACCCTTTGATTGGGGTGACAAAGTTTGTAGCTAATACATAGTGTGGGAATTACAAATGGTTGTTTGCCTGTCTCGTTTACACAACTGAGTTGTTTCAAGAATAGAACTCAGGAGCTTTTGGGGTGTGCATCTCGGTGATGAGCAACTTGATGCAGTATAGGGAAGGAATGTTATACACACTGACACACACATGTGCACACACACACACACACACACACCTGTCAGTGGTGTCAATGACCAGTATGTAAATAAGACATAGAGGACCAGGAATAATTATTTATACAATTGAAAAGAAAAAATACTCTTTGTGGTATAGTAGAATGAATAATATAAAAAATGAATAAGTGAGAAGTATCAGCAAACATGCTCAAGATTAAATCAGAAGAAATTGCTGTCTTATGAAATGAAGAATTTCTCAATACCTGTCAGCTTTCATACAATATTCTATTTAAAATGTATTCATATGTATTAATTTCCTGTTTTTGTACTGGGATGAACCTTTTTGAAATTGAAGGCTTTACAGTCCAACAAAGAGAGAGGCAAGTTCTAGAGATTAAATGCAAATCTTCAGGTTGTTGGGTATGGAATGATAACATTGTCTCTTGGATCCTTTATATGCTACAAGTGAAT
>NW_004524595.1:14649762-14651944 GCF_000260255.1 Octodon degus | reverse complement strand
CACTGAGTTTAAATTTCATAATAGCTCTCATGTTACCCATCTTGGGTATGAACATCTTGACATAGAGTAGCAAAAGACACCTGGGGCCTTGGAAGTCATATTTATTTTTCTGGGGTAGGAGGTAGAGGCATAGATCAGAGTATATTTTGTGTGTGTGTCTGTATGTGTGTGTTCCTTGACAATTTTATTTCTTAATACTACATATCAAATATGCAAAATGATAGAAAACTAAGGAAAAGGAACTGTACTTTCCTCTTGCTGATACTGGTTTACAACTTCAAAGCAAAGATTTAGGGATTGGTGTGATAAGTTACCATTTCGCTGTCTCTGCTTTCATGCATGTTGCTGCTTATGTCCGGTGCCTTGAAAGTGCATGTGTGGTTTAAACACAGATTTTACACTGTAAATTGAGACCCTAATCTCAGTTTTAGAGTAGGGAATTCCTGAGATAACTTCACTTTGTAAAAAATGAGGTCATTCAAATGATGGACAATTAATCCTAAGTGCTTTAATTGTCATCTAAGAACATAAAAGATAAAGTGTGTCATTTCCCTTTTATCTTTTTCTTTGGGTTTATTTTAGAGAAAATAATTTTGTTATCAATTCTACTGACATAGTGTGAGTCTAAGTCTTAAGAGTGAATGCTATCAGTTTTAGTATATTAACTAAAGTTAAACTATCTACATTGAGTAGGAGATGAGAGCTTTCCTGGCATTAAAACCAAACAATTTCTTAGTAAAATTTACAATAAATCTGGTTGGTTATTGCATTATTTAAATGCTTTCCATCCTAGTGATTGTGGTTAGTGTACTGTTCTTTGTATATTTTGATACCAGAAGCACAAAAGATGACACAGAATTGGAAGAAAGTGGAATTCATTCGTTTGAATCAGTTGCTGAGTCTGCTGGAGGTCACAGCTAAGAAATTTATCTAATTTTGGCATTCTTTAGGTAAAATCCAAATGTATTTGAACTAGATTATTGGGAATTACATTAAATATTATTTTAAAATTATAATCTCTGAGTTTCAGATGGATGAGTATGAAGTCATGTCATACAAGGGAAGGATGTGAATTTATAGATTTGAAAATTGAAAAAGTCCCAGCTTGAGAACAATAAGAAGCAATTCAGGGTCACCTAACATACTCTTGCAATTTCTTTGAGCACAAATTATATACTGAATAATGCAAGGAATAGCTGGATCTGCAATAGGGGTACAGTCTCTCCTTTTATAAATGTCCCCTATTCTATACTGTAGATCCATGGAGCACTATGTTTATATCTCCATCCTTGAATTGGCTTTTTTGAATTGAATTTGTCCATTTAGTTGTTTGTCATTTCACCCAGACTCTGATAACCAAGTCAAGGGCAGTGCTTGCTTTCTCTCTCTTTCTTTCCTTCTTTTTTCTTTCTTGCCTTTCTTTCTTTCTTTCTTTCTTTCTTTCTTTCTTTCTTTCTTTCTTTCTTTCTTTCTTTTCATGTTGTGCAAGGTCTCACTAAACAGCTTGGATTCATGGTGATCCTCTTGTTTTCAGCCTCCCCATCACTGGGATTACAGGTGTGTATGACCATGCCAGGTCTCTGGTGGCCAGCTCAGCATGCCTGGGTCCGGGCTTGCAGGGAATGTGGTACTGAGGATCAAATCCCAGTCCTTGTGCTTGTCTAAGCAGGAAAGGCAGTGCATTATTTAATCTTGTATCTCAAGGGAAAAAAATACACATATCAGTACAAAATACTTTCAACTGACCTAGTATGTTTTGTACTATATGATTTTCTTTTTCTTCTATTTTACCATATACAACACTGCAGTGATTCATTTCAAATAAAATTTTGTTTTCTTTGTAAAATATTCTTAATATAATAATAAGCTAATATACATTTTGTGAGTCAATTACATTGCTCACTATTTTACATGTGCTGTTTCAGGTAATGTGCATGATAATTCTCTGAATGTGTTCCTGTATCCATTTCACAGGTAAGCAAACTTGTGCTGGGAAAGATCAGTAGTTAGTACTGCTGTTAGTGTACTGTCCTTTGTATGTTTTGTACCAGAAGCACAAAAGATGACACAGAATTTGAAGAAAGTGTAATTCATTCATTTGAATCTGATGCTGAGACTGCTGGAGGTCATAGCTAAAGAAATTTATCTAATTTCGGCATTCTTCACATAAAATCTAAATATA
>NW_004524595.1:14645584-14649662 GCF_000260255.1 Octodon degus | reverse complement strand
TGTGGTTAGTGTACTGTTCTTTGTATATTTTGATACCAGAAGCACAAAAGATGACACAGAATTGGAAGAAAGTGGAATTCATTCATTTGAATCTGATGCTGAGACTGCTGGAGGTCATAGCTAAAGAAATTTATCTAATTTCGGCATTCTTCACATAAAATCTAAATATATTCTTTTTGAACTAGATTATAGGGAAATATATTAGATGTTATTTTAAGATTATAATTTCTGAGTTTCAGATGGATGAGTATGAAGTCATGTCTTAATGTCCAATAAGTAAATCCAAAATATTAGAGCCCAACGTCTGTGTCTTTGTGCTGTGTGCCATATTTTTAATTATTTCCCATTAGTAGGATTAAGAAACACATTAAGATCGTATATAAATTTCTGGACTACAGGATGCTCTCTGGTAAGGGAACTTGATAAGATGCCATAGTTGCCCTATCAGAGCTTTGTGTCCTTCATTTCCTTAACCTGTAACATGCATGACTTTTTCTTTTCCTAAGAAGATATCTGCACACTTGTTGAGCTGGATGATTACAGAGTATCTTACTGCTGCAGATCCTTCTCACCTCCAAGTTTTAATATAGCTCATTGATTGTAAGTAGAGCAGAGTAAAAGCTGGTCACTCACTAGTAGGTGACGCCAAGATTAACTAATGAACTCAAACATCTCATCCTTATGGCACTGAAGCTGTGATGTAGCCAGACTGGTACATCCATAGCTGCTAGCATGTGTGTGAGTCTTTGTGTGGTGCTGCTGTGTAATGACAGCTATGGACACAAGTTTGAAACATCAATATCAGTGTGTCTCAAATCATGAAGCAAAGAAAGAACTATTGGCTTCTAAGGTACCTATTGATCAAGTAAACCTCCTAAGCTAGTTACCATATAACCTGTGTGTAACTGTGTAAGAAAGTTGTGACCAAAGGTCTCCGTATGCAGTGTTTCTTTACATTTGACAAATCTCTCAAAATGTGGTGAGAATAATTTTGTATATGTGTTAATGATACCCAAGAAATATTGTCCAAGGCATGGATGAAGAATCTGCATTAGCATTTGGATTATGTAGACATATGTTTCTATATAAAAATAATCTTCTGTACAAAGGTTTCTGTTTCCTTATCTATAATACAAGAAGGCTAACATAACTTAATCTAATAATTTTTTTCTGGTTTTGAGTTGGTGTATGGAATATTCTAGCATAATGTTTCAAAGCTGGTGTTTCTGAGTTAGACAGAAGTGTGTTCAAATTCTGACTCTACAATTTATTAGGGTTGTGATTTTGGGTGTCTAACCTATCATTGTGGACATCAACTTTAGTTATGTAAAATGGAAATCATACTTTATTGGGTAAAGTTTTTTTGTGTATATGAAGCTAAGTGTGTAGCACATAATGGTTCCCTATAAAATGAGAGTGTGATAATGATGAAGTGGCCTCTATGACCCTACTTCTCTATCATAGTTATTTTTATTTACTGGGGCAAGATATCCAGCACCCACAAGGTTAAGGGAGAAAAAGTTTATTCAGCTCACAGTGTGTAGAGTTTTCAGGTTATGGCCATCTGGCTCCAAGACGGCACTATGGTAAGAAACAGCTCATGGTGTTGCAGGCAGAAGGCATTGAAACAGCAAGCAGGAGCAACAGCTGCAGCAATAGCCACTTGCCTTCTTTGTGTCACTTTATGCCTCATCTAGGTTATAAACCCATTGTTTGGTGTCACCCCCACATGGGATAGAACTTCCATTACCCACATCCAGTCTTCCTCCCAGTATCACATGCCCCAATCCAAAATCACACACCCTAGATTCAGCCAGCTTCCAAAAGTCCCACTAATAAGTGCATCAAGCTTTGGTGGGTATCTGAATAAAAGCCATAACATTCTGCCCCAGGTCCCCAAAAGACTCATGCACATCTCTCTAAGCAGTATCAACTCTAGGAGGTGTCAGAAATCTAACACTTAAGCATGGCTTTAGGGGCATCAGGAGGAGAAATAGTTTATAGTGGGCAGAAATAAGTAGAATATCAAATAGCAGGCAGCAAGAGATAATAGCAGCCCTCTTTCTGTCCTTTATATTCTATCCTAGAACCCTTAGTCCTAGAATTTCACAGTGATAAATACAGCATCACATATTCTTGATCCACTTACCTCCAAAAAGCCCCACCAATGACTGCATAAAGCTATGTGGTGACATCTAGGTATAAGCCACATCAAAAAGGCTTTTCTGGGCCAGCCAAATAGCTCAGCAGATTAAAGCACCTGCTCAGGCAGACTCAGAGGTCAGAAGTTTGATCCCCAGCCTGCCATGCCAGCCCTGCCCCTGGGGTGCACTGAGATGGTGATTGAGACTGGGTGTGGTGGCATGCCTATAATCCTAATGCTTGGGAAGCTGTAAATAGGAGAATAACTATAAGTCTGATCTGTGTAGTGAGACCCTGTAGACTCTGCACTAAATAGAACAAAAAGCCTTTCTGAGATTTAAGGCAAACTCTTAGCTGCAAGACCTTGCACAAATGAAAATAAAGTTAAACATTTCCAAAGTAAAATGACGTATGATAAACATCTCCATTCTAAAATGTAAAAATAGGGGATAGAAAGGAATTCAAACAAATCAAATGCAAAATTGAGCAGGGCAAGCATCAATCCCCATATTTCTTTGTCCAGCATCTGGAGTAACCTGTGCCAAGATGTGAACTCCAAAAGACTTGGAAGCTCCACTCCTATAGCCCTGCTGGTCATGGTTACACCCTCAACTTCTCTCTTGAGCTGGCTCTGCTGTCTCCTTGTAGCATTTATTGGAAGATCCACATTCCTGGCTTCTCCAACCACGTGGAGTCTCTATTTTACCTTTGGCTTCAGGCTTGCAGCTTCACTCTGCCTGGCCTCCAAGGGCTTCTTTTGAAATCTGGGTGGAAGCCTTGTTGACCCCATAATTTTGCATTCTGTGTATACCTAACACCAACACCATGAGGATGGTGCTGAAGTGTGCCACCAGCTAGTGTAGAAGCCAGACTTTGTTCTTAGTTCTAGGTTTGAGTGCCTGGACTATTGTGCACTCTGAAGCTGTGCCCAAGGAATGAACTCTATAGGTCACTGTCAGCCTGGTACATAGTGTCCTGGGCCTTTCTTCTCAAGAAACAGTCTTTCATATTTGCAGTTTTGAGGCTGCAAATTGTGGAGTCCCATTGATTCCTGGAAAGTCCTCAGATAATTTTTCTATTGTCCTGTTCCTTTAGAGCAGCCAAATATTCCTGTGCTCAATCTTTTCAGTCTGAAACTTTAAAGGCGCTTCCTTTCTGGCCAAACTCAAAACATTTTAAATCATTCTTCTGGGATTTTGCTCTTGATGTTTTCAACATAAATCTGGGTAAAAGTTCCTAATGGTGTCCATGCCAAAAATCTAACATTAGCGTATCTTCAAATTTCCTCTGCCAGATTAATTAGTCTCAGTCTCAGGTAACCTCAGAAAAACAGCAAAATGCAGACAAACATTTTGCCAAACTCCAACAGCCACTGTATTATTTTTTCATGACTGAAATTTCCATAGCCTGGTCTTTACCAGACATTTAGGTCAGCATCTGTTCTTATCAGCTCTGACCAGAGCCTCTCATCAAATTCCTCTTTCAGAATTCTAGTAAGCATTCCAGTTTCTTCAGTTAGCATCTCTAAACCTTTCCAAACCTTTCCTGAAAGCTTGTTCCAAAGACTCCTGAACCACATGATCAGATACAATCAGCAATGACTCCACTTATTTAGTACGAAAATCTTTCTTAGTTACTTCTTTCATTGCTGGGACAAAATACCAAACATCCACAAGTGAAGAATTGAAAAGTTTAATTAGTTCATAGTTTGTGGAGTTTTCCATCCATGTTCAGCTGGCTCCAAGGCAGAGCACTATAGCAGAGTGGCACTGAACAGGAGAAATAGTCCAAGGTATGGTAGACAGAAGGCAATAAGCAGTAACAAGCCTGCTTTCTTCCTCTCCCTTTGTATTCCATTCAGGCTACAATCTCATTAATTGGTGCCACCTACATACAAGAAGGAGTTTCATTATCTCCACCTATTCTTTTTAAAATT
>NW_004524595.1:14639216-14640420 GCF_000260255.1 Octodon degus | reverse complement strand
AAAGATAATTTAACTTCTTCTTTACCTATTCTTATTCCTTTTATTTCTTTTTCTTGTCTAATGGCTGTAGCTAATGCTTCCAGAACCATATTGAATAGGAGTGTGATAGAGGACATCCTTGTCTTGTACCAGATCTAAGAGTAAAATATTTCAATTTTTTTCCCATTGAGGATTATGTTAGCCTTTGGGTTTTCATAAATAGCTTTTACCAGATTGAAGTAGAGGCCATCTATTTCCATTTTCTGAGTTCTTCGAATCTCCAACTGTTCTTAATCCCAGTATATCATATGCCTAATCCAGCATCAGACATCTTAGATCCAGCCACCTCTCAAAAGTCCTACCTATAAGTGCATGAGGCTTTTTGGGACATCTATATAAGAAATCATAATGCTCTCCCACAATGTACAGCACAAAGTCATAAGAAATATGCAAGGTCAGTATATCTGTCTTGGTTACTCTTCTCTTGCTGTTGGGACAAATATACACCACTCAAAATGAAGGAAGGAAAGGTTTATTTAGCTCACAGTTAGTGGAGGTTTCAGTTCATCCTCAGCTGGCTCCAAGGCAGACTGGCATATGGCAGAAGGCAGCAGTTCATGGAGGTGGAAGGCAGTAAAACAGCAAGAGCAAAATGGAGGAGTAACAGCAACAATGGTTACAGAGAGGAAGTCTGTCTCCCTTAAGTTGCATTTAGGCTATCTGCCCCAGGCTGGGTATAGTACTCACACCCATAATCCCAGTGGCTTGAGAGTTAACCACAAATTCTAGAAGTTTGCTCCATGACTATTTGAGGCTTGGGGGGACAACTAGATACAAACCATAACAATATTTCACAGTCTCTCTGTGCACTATTTCCCACTTTCCATAGTGCCACTAATTTTTTCTTTCCATAGTGCCACTAACTCAGTGGCTGATTAACAATAGAAATTTATTCCCAAATACATACATATCCAAGATATTTTGGTAGGATTAGTTTCTTTTGCAATTTCTGAAGTATAATCAGTTCCAAGTCTCTTCCTTTGCTTCTAGAGTTAAGTGGAAATCCTTGTCATTTTTATACACATGATTAATCACTCATATTGTGAATCTGTCTTTATATGGCCATCTTTCCTACATATATCTGAGTCTTCCTTTATCATTATTATGAATATGACAATTATTAGATTCAGTGTCAGTCAGCCACTGGATTTATTATACACACAAT
>NW_004524595.1:14630877-14639116 GCF_000260255.1 Octodon degus | reverse complement strand
TAATTTCCAGCCAATTCACATTCTTTGAGCAATGGGGAAATTCACCATATCTTTTTGATGAACATGAATCTACTCCCAATACAGGGAATGACAAAAATGTAAAGCTGTAAATTTATTATTTGTAATTGGAATGACGATGGGTTCTTCAGAGTCAAAATATAAATGAATGACTTAGCAGATAACCTTGATACTTCTATATGCCATTTGCTTCTAGACATTAACAGGGAGGATTGGGTATATTCCCAGACTCATAGATTACCAAAGTCATTTGACTTTTCAGGTTTGGGAGTATAATCTGCTTTTTTAAGTGAGTCTTGATATCTGTAGAAAATTTGATCTTATGTGTCTCTAGGGTTAATGACTGTTGGAGGTAGTTAATTTATTTTAGAGTCCCAGAGAAGTTTACAATGACCATTTTCCAGAATGGCTGTTAATTCTGTGTTTGCTGGGTCATGGATCAAGTGATCAGAGAAGAAGATTTATACTAATCCCATTGGCCTGCTGTCACGTGAGCTCTCCTAAGAGCTCAGAAATTCTTCACTGCATCCTACACTTCCCATAACAGCATCACCCCCAGGATGCATGACAGACAGAGCTCAGCACCAATGCCATTCCTTTTTGAATCACTGAGCAGAATCCCTCAATAGCAAACCTATTAGTATCATGGTGTTCTGCTCTAGACTGCAATTTGACTAGCAAGTGTGAATTCTGTGGGAGTAGATCTTAAAACCTCAAGATATACAATCTCTACATGAGTGCCAAAGAGCTACGATATTTAGGAAGGGCCCTGGGCTAAGAAAAACATCTTTTCTAGGACACTTCAAGTTTTCTTCCTCCCCAAACACATGAGTTAATGATCCCATATGTGAATTGTAGGGCCAGCACATGGTGATGCCTGACAAGCCATGTTCAATTTATTTTCTCTTGTGTCCAATACACTTGAAAAATAACATTTTTGTTGTCTAAATTGGAATCTTAGTCCTACAATTGATGTCAAGTTTGCCAGACACCTACTGTTTTATTCTCTCTTAGATATATCTGGAATGCTGTCTAGAAATCTTAGTATTCTTCTAATACATGCCTTTCCTAGTATTTTTGTATCTGTAGCTGTCTCTTCTATGTGTTTATGAAATCTTATGATTGTAATAATGCACTTTGTAGATACTACAATCTGTATTTTTTCTATCTATCTATCTATCTATCTATCTATCTATCTATCTATCTATCTATCTATCTATCTACTTTTCATGTATTTTCTATTTTCAATAGCATGCTATCTTTGAATGTATGTAAATGTTTTAAAGCCAGAATATTTAATGAAAAATTAGAAAGAATAGAAATTATAATAATGACAAATTTGTTTCCAGGAATAATAAACTAACTCTTCTTTTAATTTAATTAAAAATTAATTTTCTCATTTTTTAAAAGCTTTGACCTTATTATTCTTCAACACCTGCATTCAATTAACCCTTTATTCCCTGCTAGGTTTTATTTATCTGAATATCTAACTTATTTATTTTTCCCATCATATCTTTCTACTTTCTCCCCTTTTGCCTCCTTTTATCTCACTCCTTCCTTCCTTCTTTTCTTTCACAATTCAGAAAGATTCAAGATTTAGAAGAAAAGGAAGAAGAAGGAAAAGAAAGAGGAGGAAGAGAAGAAGACAAAGTGAGAGAGGCAGTGGGAGGAGGGGGAAAAGGAAACAAAGAAAAGAAACAAAGAAGAAAACACATGAAAGGAAGGGAAACCAAGCACAAGGAAGTAAGATAGGATGATGGACACAGAAAAGATATAACTGCCATCTCTGATATTAATGGGATGTCTATTTAGCTTTATATTTTTTCTGGCACATAACAAATGGGAAATATGAATAGTTGCAAGATGTACTTTGTCCCTAACCTACAGTCATGGCATTTGCCTAACAAAATAAGAAAATTAATAAAATTTGAGATTCATATATATTAGTCAGCTTTTGACTCCTATTACCAAATGTCTGAGCTAATTACCAAAAGGAAATGTTTATCTTGACTCACAGTTCTAGCGTTTTCAGCTCATTACTGAGTCTCTCCATTGCTTTGGGCCGCTGCTAGGGTTCCAGAAGGCCATGAAGGAGATCTTGCGGTGGGCTGGAAGTGCCTACCTCATGAAGTAGGAACTGGGTGTGTGGGGTGTCAGAAATCCCCAATGCCAGACACCTACTGTTTTATTCTCAAGAGGCCTGGAGACTAGAGACTAGAGGCCTGGAGACTTCTCACAACACCTTATTCCCAGAATTTTGTTATCTCCTTACAGCACCAACCTGTGGACCAGTGCCTTGACCATGGGCTTTGGAGGATCCTCATCAATATCACAGCAGAAGTTATGGCTTTCTTTTCTTTTCTTTTTTTTTTGGGGGGGGGTGGGACAGGGTCTCGCTATATAGCCCAGAGTGGGCTGAACTCACTGCAGTCCTCCTGCTTCAGCTCCTGAGTGCTGGTATTATGGTGTACACCATCATGCCCATCCTGGATTTTTTAATTTTATAACTAACCCTACATTAGCTTTCAACTAACTATTGGTTAAGATATAATAATTCAGTTTAGTGGGAAGAGTGAAACTGAATTTCATAGAGCTGCTAGCTACTCTGCAAAGCTGCATCCCAAGCTCTGTCTCATGGGGCCTAGTGGTGAGAACACAATGTCTGCTGCAGGAGTCTGGTATTTCTGCTACCTGCATGTCCCTCGACCCCAGGAAGTCCTTTTTTCTCTGTGCTTTATAAGGGAATCATGAAGAAAACAATCTTACATGCACACAAGTATTATTATTTGTTACTAATTGCATGGCATTCCAATCTCGGATGAACAGAATTTTGCAGTGCATTCAACATTGCTAAAATATTCAATTCTATTTTATTCATTTAGAATTTTGATATTTTTACGAAAAACTTGAACATTTTTTAGTGGCCAAAGCTTTTCATTTTCTGTTTTCCAGGTTACATTTTCTGTTGGCGTATGTTAAAAATACACATGGAGGGCATCAACTGCAACAGCTCAATATTCTTTTGGATTACTTTTTAAGGGAAAAAAGAGGGAATAAAAACCTTAAAACAACACCTGCTCTTCGGCAGAATTTGACCTGACCCCTTTCTCCTTTTCTTGTTATTATAAACATCAAGCTCTTTAAGTGAGAGCTGTTTAAAGGATCCAGGGCTGTGAGTGTTCCTTCCTACTTCGCAGATGCACTAGGAGACGGATGGGCTTTTTGATCTTTATTTTATGAGCGCCTGATAAATTGCCTCTGGCACCTGGCAACTGAAATTTCACTATCTGAAAACGAACCCTCATGTCAAACAATGTGACCAGCCTCAGCCTCCTGATGGAGGCCCCGCGACGCCTGGCTGGGGACGGCTTCTGCTTCCTGGATAGGTCTTACAGACACACTCAGCCCTGTACACACTTTTAATTTCAGAGAGCAGAGAGGATTATTACAGGCTATGCAAAGATGTGTTTTTTGAAGGATTTCATCATAGCTCTCATTCTGGGGTTCTTGAACAAATCAAATAAAGACTTCAACACTCTGTCTACTCTGAAAAAAACACCCTTGCAAATAGGCTAGAGATTTGCAAGCCGAGGTCAGGAGCTGCTCCTCGCTAGGCTCAGCCTGTGTATTGATACAAGAAGAGCACAGGTGGTCTTTTTCTGGAGGCAGAAGAACTATAAACAAATTCATCAGCTGGGACTATTATCACCTCGAGGGTTAACAACTTATCTGCAAGTTCAATTAACTCAATCCCAAGAAAGTGTTTGAGTTCTTTGGATTGATAGAAATGGAAATGCATCTTAAATTTTAAGGAGACACAAGTAAAAATGACACAAACACTCTCACTTGGTGTTGTTTCTTAAAAGTTGAAGATGCCAATGAAAGTACTGAAAAATCATAAGACACACCCCAAATTCAGGTTTGTGTCCACCCTGACTGAGGACACAGCTTCAGGGAGAGGCGTCTGGGTGCGCAGCAGGGCAGTGCTGTCAGAGTTTGCACCCTTGCTCTGTCTTCTACCTGTTCCCATTTAGAAACAGTCACCACCCAGAGGACGCAGTGTGCTTAAACTAACTTTTCCCTTGGAGGAGATTCCTGTGAATCCTGTAAAGTTCACTCCGGGTGTGGCTTTAGTACCCTCCAAGAAATCCTACAAAGGGCTAATGCTGCATCTGGGTGGATTTGGGTTTGGATGGACTTGCATGTTGTGTAAATTTTTTTCTCTCCTCCTTGCTTCTCCCTTCTCCTTCCTTTTCTTCTTCTCTTTTTCTTTTCTGGCTTCCGGTAAGAGGTTTCTGTTGGGTCTGACTGTCTGAAACACATCCATTTTGTTTTCAAAATGCCAATGTCGGTGCCAGGGAGATAGCTTGTTGGTCTAAGAGCCTGCTTTGCAAGTGCCAGGACCCGAGTTCAATCCCTGGTACCCCATGCCGTGCTAACCCTGGCACTGTGAGGTCCATTGAGTCCAGGTATGGTGGTGCACACCTGTAATCCCAGCACTGGGGAGGCTGAGACTGGAGGATCACTATGAGTCTGATCTGTGTAGAGACCCTGTACCAAATACATAAATCAATAAAATATTTTTTTAAATGCAAGTATCTTCCCTAGGGCACTCAATTTCTTACCTTGCAGCCTTTCACTATTTATTAAGCAAATCTTATTATCCTCAGCTTGGAACATACAGAAGCAAATCTATCTGTCTATCTATCTATCTATCTATCTATCTATCTATCTATCTATCTATCTTGTCCACAAGGGGCTCCTTTTCTCTCATGAGAGATAAATGAATATACTCAAACAAGAAAATACAACTTTTGTCCCTGCTTTCTTAAAAATTTGTATTTAGAAGAATGAGACAACAGAGGGGTTTGATGGAAATTTTGAAGTGACAGGGTGACATATGCACTAAGTGCTGAAACTGAGAACGCCCTCCGTCATGTGGGCAGGCCTGGTCGGCCAGCCGAAGCAGAGAGCAGCTGGAAAAGCCCAGAGCGGGCAGATGTGGGGAAGCAGGAGGCAGCTGCAGGGCAGCGAGCCGGGGCCCTGTGAGGAGACTGTGTTCACACAGTCAGATGCATCAGCTTTAAGGGTATAAATACCGGAGTGAAAGTTTGTAAGTAGGAATGGAAAAGGGAAAGTAAAGAAAAGCAGAGTGCTGAAGTTGTGCAGCTTTTCTTTAAAAGTACAGTACAAGGCATTTAAGAATAAAAGTGAACCAGCAATAGAAATTATTCTTTCTCCATTATACCTCCGGGATTGAAAAGGTCCTAGTGCCTGTCACATGTCATAGCCCCTTAGCGCTAAAAGTTAATCCATTTCTCACAGACCCTGGCTCAGTATCTGTTCAATATTTTCAATTTTCCAGGGAATCATTATGGAAATATAATTTTAAGGGTGGAATTCTAGGATGAAATCAAGGCTTTAGGTTAAGGTCAGAAAACCAATAATGAACCTGATCTTGAAGGCTGGGACTCATGTTGGATTTGGTTATTACACAGCACAGAAAAACAGAGCAGCAGCAAAGGCCAAGAAGCTTGCGAATGCCGGCAGGAGGTGGGTACCAGGGCCACAGCTCTCTGTGCTATGGATTCAGGCCACTGTTTAACCTGTTTAGGGGTCTCACACCCCTACCGTGTGTTTAGCAATGTTTCAGGTATGTTTATTTCATGAAACTCACTTCCAAGCACATCGGAGCTCTGTCTCTTTGCCTACCACGTTTGCCTCAGCTACATCTGAATTCATGGAATGAGTAAGTCAATTTTGTTTCGAAGATGAACAGTTGTGCTGCTTGTTCAGAATTTTCTCCGTAGAAGGGGCAGTGTGAGGCGCATCAACACAAAGCGAGTGTGCGTGCATCACACGGCCTGGTTTGAATATCCACTCTCTGACTTCGGGCTGACACAGTAGCGTCTGCAAAACTTCACGTTCTTCATAGATGAAACACGGACATTTATTTTCTTCTTCTTCCTCTTTGTCCTCACCCTAGCCTTTGAAAACGCATTGTGCTTGGAACAGACCAAGACAGGTTGTTCCCGTTCTTGGAGTCTCTGAGGGGCAGGAAGAGCTGGATTGTTTCCAGGGGTTTTTAAGGAGTCCAGCAACGGAAATTCAAGGGGAGGTTTCTGAGGCTGCCTGGGCAGATCCTGAAGGGCCCATTATATTCAGAGGAAACCAGGGTTTGGTGGCTTCAGTGCTGAGCAGTCCCAGCACTGGCCACAGAGTCTGCTAGACTTTCAGCTCTGCTGTCCCCAGGCACGGCTGACGCACATGCCAGGGCCGACGCTCTCACACTCGGGGCCGCTCAGTACTGAAGGCACCATACCCTGGTTTCCTCTGAATGTAATTTGAATTAAGTGACTACAATTGAAATGGGAGGAAGACTTCCTCAGGAGTTGTTGCTCTCAGCCATCCAGAGCCAGATGGAGTCTTAAGTCACTGAGAGAGTTGAATTTGTTTGTCAACACACAGAACTTTTTTTTTTTTTTTTTTTTAAGTGAGGATAAAGAAATTCGTGAAAAGCATAAAGAAGTGTCACTCCACATCAGTAATCGATAAAGGTCCTGTGAATGACTGGCTTAAAAAGTTTAGATCCCTAGGCTGTGTATTGGAGCTCTCAAATGTACAATAAATCTCAGAAAGATAAGAAATCTACAGAGTCCATTGTTTGCACTGGCACTTATAGCACTGACAAGAAACTGCACTTTAACAGCTATGTTTTTCATGTTTATAAAAATGAGGAATGCTTGTAAAAGTAAGTATGGGTTTGGGAAATAATAGGCTTAAAAAGAATAAAATAGCTGCACCCAGCCCTGTCTCTGGCTTTCTTTTCCTTCTGTCTCTGTGGGTCAAAAAACCAACGTGGTCAGGAGTAAGCAGTCTCCTATTGTGCTGAGCAGAATAGCAGGCTTTTCCATCCTCTTTGTGTTGTTGATAGTTAACCTGGGTCTTGAACTCAGGAGCCCTTCTGAAACTATTTGTTGAATGAATGGAATGTCTGCAACATCTGCTGGTGTGTGGGGTCGTGGCTGAGTAACAGGAAGGCTGTGGTACAATCCAATGAAGTATTTACAAAGCTCACTCCTGAGCATGGTCTGGGCCAAAGATAGAAAAGTCAGCATCTGTGATTGCAACTGACTTCATCTTTCTATCAGCCAAGCAAAGGATACAGTGAGATCTCTCTCTCTCTCTCTCTCTCTCACACACACACACACACACACACACACACACACACACACGGAGGTGGGAGGTAGGGTGCATGTATGTGAGTGAGCATGCAGTGTGGGTGAGACATATATGATACATGTGCAAATATAGAAAAAAAATCTCACTAGGGCCAGGATGGCACTAGGGACCCAGCACTTTGTGCACTGGTGCTTTCCCTTGGATAGCAGAAGCGGGACCATCTGCAATGTGTCAGGAAATGAAGATGTTTGGATATGTCTGGTTCTGATGTCATTAAATGACCAATGGATTAAAGTAAGTGAGGGCATCGGAGTGTGGTTGTCTCTGTTGTACAGATAAGCTGGAGTGGAGCTGCGAGATGGTGCTGTCTAGCCAGGTTGGGAGTAGAGGACCTGCTGCTGCTGAAAAGTAGTTGAAAAATAGTCCCACTTTAATTGTTTTATTGTCTATATTATCAGGACTTGTGGGAGAAAAGAGTTATAGATAACAAAAGTGACATAACCCATGTGCCTAAGAAGCCCCTGTCAAAAGGCACGCAATGCTTTCTTAGGTAAGTAACATTTCATTTGGTAAAAAATCACTCCTAGCAAGTCTGGGGAAACAGACCGGAGGGTGCCGCAAGGACTCTTGGTGCGAGACTGGTGGAAGGTGGTTCAATCAACGGTACTGTGAACAGAAACACACAGAAATGAAAAGCTCAGCAGTTTTCATAACTGTTACATTGTTTTAAGGACTTTTCACTGCCACTAGAGGGTCCAATATTTTCTTAATTTTTGAACTTATTAGATGATTTTTTTCCAGGAATAAGATCCCTCCTAGAGGGTGCTTGTTGAGGTTAGCATTCTAGAATCTATATCTGAATCTTAGAAAATTTAGGAGGAAAACATTGAAGTAGGAATCAAGGAAATGCATGGCTATCTGTTGTCTCCTGGCTCGTTTTCATTATTACACATTGCATGCCCCCAAACACTCACCCCCACACAGACCCATTGTTTTTTCTTTCTTTTCTTTTTTTTTTTTTTTTTTTTTTTTTTTTTTT
>NW_004524595.1:14615513-14630717 GCF_000260255.1 Octodon degus | reverse complement strand
GGCCCCTGCGTCTGCCTAAGCAGGCGCTTTAATCCACTGAGCTATTTGGCCGGCCCTGACCCGCTGTTGTTTGTCTCTGTGATGCTGTTCTGGTTGCTGCAATTCGGTTTGCAAACCTGTCTGAGCACAGCCCCGGGAGCAGGTGCATTAACTGCTTGGAGGATGCGGACATGGAAACTTCATGTCCGTGGGTGAAGAGTCAACGAAGAGAGACTTGCAGCAGATGCAGCACATTTCCAGCTCTTGCCACTGGCTAGCTCTCAGATCACTTAATTCTGTGATTAAGTTTCTCATTTGGAAAACTGCTATGATAAACAAGTTTTTGTTTGTTTGTTTGTTTTGCAATACCAGGGATTGAACTCAGGACTTTGCACTTGCCAAGCAAGCACTTATTCTACTGAGCTATCTCCCCAGCCCCCAAGATACAAGGTTTGGTTTAAGTCAAACCTATATGCTCCATTATTATACTGTCTCTCTAGGTGTCAGCATAGATATAGACATGGTGTGGTGTAAATTATAATTTAAGCTTATTTTATATATTATTAAAATTACGGAATATTTACCTGCTCCTTTGCAGTTTCAAAATGTTTTCTCAAACACTACCTTAATCAATATTTGACTGAGACAGAGCAGTAAAATTTTTATTATATGTCAGTGCTTTTGCTTAAACAACACATTTTTTTTTTTTTACTTTTAGTGCAATCATCTTTTATGCCATCTTTGACTTGTTAGTGCAAAATGGATTACTTTGGGGGCCATAGAAATCCTGATTTGATGGAATATTTTATATGATGTCTGAGTAAATGTAATTTGCTATTGAAAAGGAAGCTAGGGGCCAGCCAAATAGCTCAGCAGATTAAAGTGCCTGCTTTGGCAGACGCAGGGACCGGGAGTTTGATTCCTCGGCCTGCCATGCTGGCCTTGCCCCCGCAGCACGCTGAGATGGCAATTGAGACTGGGCATGGTGGTGCGCGCCTGTAACCCCAGCACTTGGGAGGCTGTAAACAGGAAGGTCAATATGAGTCCGATCTACACTGTGAGACCCTGTATACTTTGTGTACCCTGTAAATTAAAATAAAAAAAAAAGGAAGCTACAGATGTGGGTTGGTATTGTTTAAGTCTGAGAATCATTCATGGAACTTCTTTTGCCGGTAATAAGTCTTTCTGAAGAGGCTACAAGGACCTGACGAGACGAAGTGAAGCGGGAAGGGGCCAGACTGTGGAAGGGGGGTGGCTGTCGGGAGACAGCTGGCTTAGCCCTGCTCTTAGGACCTGTACCATGCCCCCTGGGGAATTTGAAGCCTAATTTTAAACCCGTGCGAGGCAGTGTTTCACCTGAATATTTCTGTTGCTTCTGTCTTCTGTCCCTAAACCTCTGTTATCCCATGATTCAAGGGCAGTGCAGTCTCAGGCCTTGAGCCTGGATGCAATTCAGAGCTGGAGACTCTTGTGGGATGAGTTTTTGTGTGCCGAGTTCAAGCAGAGTGCAGGGTTCTTGGAACCCAGCTTCGGTGCACCCCATCCTGTAACTATGATATATGAGAAAAGCGAAATT
The DNA here is from genome assembly GCF_000260255.1 of Octodon degus. NCBI lineage: Eukaryota > Metazoa > Chordata > Mammalia > Rodentia > Octodontidae > Octodon > Octodon degus. The sequence goes on along the minus strand of NW_004524595.1, from coordinate 14,629,162 downwards.
CGCAGCCAAACTTGACTGTGTTCAAAGCAAGGTGTGAGTGGAAGGATGGGATGGAGGATAAATCCCAATGGATTAATGGGTCACGATAAGTGTTTTATTATAAGAGCTTGTGACTGATTAGATAATTCTTACTTCCAAGAGGGGAATTTAACTATTTCTACCTGGCTTGTTACCAAAGTCAATGAATCACTTAAGTATCTAGCTAATAGTCAAAACTTTATGTGCAAAAAAAAGGATAGGAAAGGTACTTTTTCTTGTAAATAGTCAATACCTAGGTTACTCACTGCTTACTTTTTATTTTTTATTATTTCATTTATTTTAATATTATTTATTTATTTACTTTTTTGTGGAACCAGGGATTAAACTCAGGTCCTTGCGCTTGCCAGGGAAGAGCTTATTCTACTGAGCCATCTCCCCTGCCCCATTACTTACCTTTTAAATAATATTTACTGGTAATTGAACAACTCTGTTAATAAACAAATAACCTTTTCATTATAGTATGAAAGATAGTCCATTTATAATGTATCCATTCTTTAAAATGAAAATAAAATGGCTTGAAGATTTTTCCAACCAGATGAGTTAGTAGAAACAAAACATTTAATGAAATAGTTTGCAAAAGTTTGTTACAGCTCTCTAGGCATCCCAGGCCAAGTCTCTCCTTCCACCCACGCAATTCCCAGGGAGTGCAGCACGTGCCAATTTGAGGGCAGAAACCAAGAATGATGTCCATTTGAGCTAATTTTATTTTTGATGCTCTGAGGTCAAATTGTCTTGGACCCCTTTCTAAATCTAACCCATATTCTTGTAAAGACCTAGAAGCTGAGAGGGTATTATGTTCACCTTGGGGAAAATGTCATTAACATAATTCTAGAATGTGGTTTAAATTCCTCTTATACCTGGATCAGTGATTGGATTTACTGGTTTTCACTTTATTTTTTTCATGTCATTTTTGGACACAATTATTGTAAAAAAAAAAGTTGTTTTAATAATGGTTTTACTCATTGCATGTATTTTTTTTTCTAAAATATTTCACTTAAAATTACTATTGGAAACATTTGTCCAGAATGCATCTGGAAACATCTTTTTGTCTTTTGAATCAGTCAAATCAAGATGCATTAAAAACTTTATGGTATAGAGTTTTTGAAATGAGCTAGCAGGTTTTGAAAGTCTGAGTCACTCTAAACTCTGAATCATTTCCAATGTGAAGGTACTAATGTCCACATGTGTTTTGCCATTCTTGTAATACTAGGTGAGCTGGGTGCAGCGACACATCTGTAATCCCAGCACCCTGGGAGGCTGAAGCAGGAAGACCACAAGTTAGAGCAATACTGGGCAACTTGGTGACTTAGGGAGACCTTGTCTCAAAAACAAAACAAAAAAAACACCCCAAAACAAACAATTCCTGGGCTCCATTCCTAGTATGAAAATCATAAATTCTCCTTGACAGTATGATAGTAATTTGCTTAGCCTAATTAGCACAGCGCACAGTAGGTAAGGAGTATTTAACAGGCATAGCCTTGTTTTGGTACATCAAGTTCCATTTGATAAATAGTTCTAGTTTATAAACATGTTTTTCTGGCTTGCTAAAGCTAAACTTCCATAATTTGCTTTTTGTTGACTAGAAATGTGATAAAGCAGAGTCTGAATTTGTCCAAAATCCACAGCTGTTTCAATTTCAGGTCTAAAGCTTCTATAGAAAAGTTTTGTTTGTCTCAAGTGCAAGGATTTACAGCGTTAATTCAATTGGCATTTATTTAGAACCAAAGCAAGTCATGGAGCCTGAGTATTTGTATCCACATTGTTTGAATATATAAAGGAGAAGAAAAACCAATAATGTGAAGACCAGAATGTTCTTTCTCATGCATTTGAATTTTCCTTTTTCTATAAAGTTAATCATACAAAAAGCATTTGAATCCTATCCATTCTTAATGTTAGAACTTTATTATATATACACAGTACATCATCAAACTCTCATTTTCTATTTTTAGAGAAGCTGGATACCTGACTTCCTAAGTGATCTTTGATGAAAATGAGGTTTGCATTGATTTAAATTAACATTCTTGGAGCTGGAAGCTGTTTCATACAGGAAGAGTTTTCCCTGTTTGGAGTCTATCTGGGATAGCTCTGTGGGGTATTGTAAGAAACACTAATTGAAAAAACATGGGGCCCCCTGTGGGGTGCAAATCACTGATGGGTGAAAGAGGCCAGAGCAGGGATGGGGTACCACAGTGGAACTGGAGTTGTTTGTTTAAATTGGTGTTCATATGAAGAGTTCTTGCTGAAGGATGATGTTAGTGAGATAACTTGAAAGATGGGCCTAGGCTGAAGGTTCTTCTGTTCTCTCTCCAAATATTGATAGAAAATCTTTGGGTTGTAAGACTAGTCAACTCTTGTATTTGCAAAGCGCTGATTGAAGAAACTATCCAGTTGGAAAGAATATTTATCCTTGAAGGAAAAAAAAAACAGTAAGATTTTAGGATAAGATTCAAATCCAGATGATATTCCATAGAAGTGTAATCAAGTTTAGAGTGTTGATTCTTCAACAGGGATGCAATAAAAAGTCACTTCCTTTGCTGGAGAACAAATGCATGTCATGTATTCCATTTTTAGTGGGATTTGATATCCAGTTTTCATATAGGTTACACATAAGTAAGGGAAAGAGAACACATGCTTATTTGGCATGTACCATTATGCACTGTGTTAGCCACAGTGTCAATGTCATTTTACTTCATTCTTCTAGTGACTCCATGATTCATAGAGATGGAGGCTAAGCGGTGTGGACAATTTTGTACAGAAAGGAAAAGAGGCATTAAGAGCTCAAAATGTAAAGGATCAGCCAAATAGCACAGCCTATTAAAATGCCTGCAAGCAGGCACAAGGGCCAGTGGTTCGATCCCCGGGCCTGCCACGCTGGCCCTATCCCTGGGGCATGCAAAGACAGCAATTAAGACTGGGCATGGTGGCATGTGTCTGTAATCCCAGCTCTTGGGAGGCTGTAAACAGGCAGATCACTACAAAGTCTGATATAATAGTGAGACCCTGAACACCCTGTAGACCCTTCCCTAAAATACAAAAACAAAACCAAAAACAACAACGACAACAAAAAAACCAAACCAAAAGAAAACAACAACAATAAAAGGAGCTCAAAATGCAGCAGAAGGTGACACTTCTGGTCATTTTCAGAACCATGATTTAAATTCAGGATTGTTTGAATCCAAACCATTCTAGAGTTTGGGTGAAGACTCATGAAGAGAACCTTAATGATTCCAGTGACCCTGAGATCTCTTGTCCTCATACATCAGATCTGCTCTCAGCGGGGTCACAGTTTGCCTCTCGCCAGGTGGGGGCTAGATTAGTAAATTCACAAATGCCATGAAGCGGACTGTCTCACCTACAAGATCAACAGTAGGAGTAGAAGATGAGCTAGAAGAGAGGTGTACAGAGATGCAAAGAGAAGTGGCAGAAACTGGAGGTGTTTGAATGGTCATATATGTGTTGGAAAAATGTAATGCCACAAGCATTCTTTGAAGTATTCATGTTTGTTTTTCAAAGCTTACCTGGAGTGAATGGAATCTTCCAGATGGTCATGACCAGAGGAGGCCTTAGTCGTATCGCTCTAGGATGCTAAGGGGAACTCTCACTGAGGAGAACTTGAACCAGGTGAACAGCTTAAAAGAAAATTTCTTTGAAATACACACTTTTCACAGATTCTGTACACTGGAAAATGATTGTCTACCTTGCTTAGTAATTTTCACTTACTTTGCTATTAAGCAGCTTTCTCATTGGTGGGTCAACTCCTCTACCACACGTAGAGACTTCCGTTTCCACCATTTCCCCTGTATCTTCTCTCATTAATATCTTGTGTGATTGTGGCTTGCCCACTCAGGGCCCCTGTATTTCTCCTCCGAGTGACTCCTATCTATGTCCTCATACATATGTATGTGAAGGTAAAGCATCATAGTTGGTTAAGCTTTCCCTCAGTGGGCAGAAGTTTTTGTGCCATTATCTTTACTTAAATATTCAAAGTTTAAAGATTAAAAATCTACTCTATTTTTAACTTTGTAAAGTAAAATACTAGTACTATAAATAACCCATAGCTATGGCTGCCCAAATAGCCAGGAGAATATCTGACATATTGCCAGGCAAAGGATCCATGATAGACTCACTTTAATTTTATATTCTCTATGGCCCTTTTTAGAATTGATATTCTTTGATTCATAGATTCAGTGACTGAATGTGTGTCCAATTATGACTGTAGGAGTTGTGCTGCTTTAGGTAAGGGGATGTAGCAATGAATAACAACTGTTCTTCCTCATCAAGTTTGCCTACAAATGAAAGAGAAAGGATAATAAACATATAAATAAATAGCACTAGTGGGCTGGGTAGTGTGGTGAGTGCTGTGAACCAAAATGAAGAACTATGCATGGGGTGTGTGTGTGTGTGTGTGTGCGCGTGGCGGGTGGTCCTGCTCTTCGGTAACACTGGGAGAGCAGACTTTGCTGAGAAGATGAATAGATGACTGGAACCGGACATGCTCAGGAGGCAAGCACTGCAGGGAGACAAGGGTAAGAACCAAGGCTGAGTGGCTCGGGGCACCAGGAATGGGCACTCAGTACACAGGCAAAGGAGGTGCAGAGAGGAAGCTGAAGAGTGGAGAGAAAAAGCACGGAGGGCAATGGTGGTGACTCTGCAAGTCACCAGAGGATCAGCATCAGGATGCCATATGCCAGAAAGAGCCACCTCTACTTTACTATAAGATCTAACTTAGATGTTAGGATCTCTTTGGTCACTTTTTAAAGAATATATGTTTGCTGTCAATTGTGAAAGCCAGGAGTTCAGTGAGGAGGCCTTGGACAGAACCTGGGTGTGCAGTGATCATTGCTTGCAATAGGATATTGGAAGGTAATTCTATACTAGAAATGTTTTGATGGCAGCTGAAGGAACTGGCAGGCAGTGTGGACATGAGTTACAAGCAAGAGGAGAGGAGCCAATGGCAACTGTGATGTTACTGGCATTTGTCATTTGTAAAGTGAGGAAGGCTTTGGGAAGAAAGAAGTAGACCAGAATAGATTCAGTTTGAAATCTCTGAGGGACACAGGTGAGACTGTCAAGAAAGCAGCTGGGGACTAGAATTCAGTGAAGTCAGGACCAGAGAGATATTTTAGAAGTTAGCAGTGTACAGCTGGAATCCAAATTCATTGTCCCTGATGGGATCACTGAGCAAGACAGCAGGAGAAGAGAGAAGATCTTTATAAGTGAGTTAGCAAATGCTTCAGCATTTCGGAGCTCTGTGGTACAAGGAGGGACAAAACAAAGGAAACTGGGGGAAAAGTACCCAGTGAACAGATGAATTCAAGAAATTGGTTGGTGACACTAAAAATAGCTACTTTTTTATTGTGAGAGCAACAGCTTAATTAACATGGATGGAGAAAACTGGGCAAAGAAGAAATGGAGGCTGGGATGACAATGACTTTTAGAAGCATAGACATAAATATGGAGGTGGATTGAGTGGAATGTGGGTTAAAGGGATGTTATTGTTCTTTTGGTTTCTTTGGTTTTGATTTTAAGATGGAAGATGCCTTGAAAAGTCATGCTATATGAGTGAAAGGGTCACATGGAGAGTGAAGGCAAGGAGAGATTTATAACTGTGCCTTTTGATAAAGCTCAATGTGCACAAAGCAGATGCCTTTGGGCACTGGGCACCACCCAGTGCAGGGCTGGGTGGGAATTCTCTTCACACTTTGTAACAGAGTCAGCACCATGACAGGGCTCACACGTCACTCCATTTGCTAAGCTAATAAAGAGGGCAATCAAAGGCCCACATGCCCTTCAAAAGGTGGGCTGTATAGTCAGAGAAGGAGATTTACAGCCCGAAGTGAGCCGCAATATTAAAAGGTCACAAATAACATTTCCCTGTCACCTTGACTTTCTACATTTCCTACGACCCTCTGCTCTGGCTGCTTTCAGAGAATTCATCTCAGCAAGGTTGAGAGCAGCTGAACTCACTTGTGCCTGTTAATCAGTGGAGCTGCAGGGTCCTCAGTGTGTTGGGTGGAGGAGCCACTGTGGGCTCACACAGCTGTACTGGGAAAAGAGAAAGGGACCTTCAGCCCCACCCCGCAGGCTGTGCTTCTCACCGCTGCAAGGTTCTAAAGCTTCCTTCCAGAGTTAATGTGTTCTGTTTTAATGGCAGATTTTCAACAACAGCAAGAACCTGTTCTCTCCTATACTTAGGCGACAGAGCCAGGCTATTTTTACACTGAGTATACTCTGTGTTGAGCTGCCTCTCAGGAAATCTAGTTACCTTTGACCCTAAAAGTCTTCGCTACTTTAAGTAACTTTTCCAAGAGAATATTCTAGAACTTTCAGCCATAAGGTGTTCTGCTGAGTAAACCTATTTGGAATCTACCAGTAAAGGGCCAACTCCAGTTTGCTTTTGCCCAAACTGTAGCAAAGAACAGCATCTTGCATGTATGCTGTGTGAGAAGGCATGGGAAAAGTGTGTGTTGTTCACTGAAAGAAACTTTTCAAATATTAAAAACACCTGGTTTTCTAGAAACATCTATTTTATCATTAAAGTTGGTTTAGCAGTGTTCCACTGGATAATATCCTGGTAGTTAAGTGATTCATATGCACATAATTTTTTTAAAACTGCATTTCCTTACAGCTTTGATTCAATTCTACAATGAATGTAAGCACTCGTAAGTAAGGATGGCTATGAAAAATGGTTTTGCGTGAATCAGTAGTCAATGGAACTGAGAGGGCTCCTGGCCTCTCTCAGCTCCCAGGTGGACATGGCAACCAGAAACGTAGAAAGGATTCTTTCTGCTTGCCCTGACTGTCAGAAACCAATAAAATAATAATTCACTCTCTTATCTTAAAAAATTAAACAACAAAGGACTATTTTCTTTATCAAGTAGGAAGTACAGAAATGCAAGGCATAATCTGAAAGATATTTGGGGGTTAAAAATCTCCATAAAGTGGGCTTTTGCACATCGGCCTAATCCTGTTGTTTCCCTTTGATTACTTTGGGTACCATTTAGTCCACTTACTATATCATCTGGTAATTGCCCCGAACAGTTTTTCATCACAAAAGTAGTTACGTTCTCTCGTTGTTTGACACAAAGTGTAAAGAAAAAGTATTTAAAATGTCAGGCTACTTTGGTATGTTATACCACAAAGGATGGAGCAGATGTTTTTAAATAAACATCAGGCCTGGTTGTGCATTGTTGAGACACTGGAAGAGCCTTTTTCAGAAGCAGGGGCAGCTCATGAATCTAGAGGAGGCTTAAATACTGTACTTTCACATAAAACCATAAAAAGTTGGCAGAAGTATCGGGGGCCAATGAATGGGCATAGAGCTGAGCATGTTATAACTCAGATTACCAATAAAAATGTCAACCTCAAATCCGAAGTGAATAGTTTTGTAATTCTGAACTGAAAGCATTTTTAATTGCTTTCAAATGGAAAAACTTCATATAATTTAATAAAATTTATCTACTTTATTATCAAGAAAGCTATTATTGCAGCAAAGGGAAATGGAGGATTTAAATGTCATTCCTAGCATCTAATTTCCCAGCTCTTTTATTAGGATGCTATTAAAACAAGACCAAATGGACTTTGCTACATCCATAAAAGCCAGTGAAGCAACAAGAGTTCATCTGGGCACCGTAGTGTCAGGAAGCTTGGCCATAGTTGTGGCCTGGAGGGTGTGGGGTCAGACCTGCCCTGGAAGCAGGTGTGATGTGTCAGGGGCACTGTTCAGCATTATAGAGCTTATGGAGCCTGAAGAACTCTGGTTTGGGGAAGCCTGGCAGGGATAGTGGCTACTTTTTTATCCAGGGGATCTGCTTGGTTCTTTAACATCCATTGTGAACTAAGTAAAGACTTTGAAACAAATAGTAATGAGCATTTGTTGGTGCCCCAGGTAGTGTTGGACAGGAGAGATTTTTCATCTGCTGGAAAATAACTACTAGGTTACCTGATAGTTACCTGGGTTGGTGATACCTTTTGTGAGTCTACAGGGCTGGAGGAAGGAGGGCAGCCTGGGAATGGAGAACTCTTTAGAGGAAAACATGTGCAGTGGAGACAAGGAGGGATCTTGCTGTCTGGCATTGCAGAGGGGCTGCCAGGAGTATGAATGCATCGATCCAGAAATATACACTTTCTGAGCATGGCATAAGTGCTTGGTGTTCCACAGGGTGCTGTAATTTATGTTCCAGTCCTAATATTCACATTCTCTAAGAACTTATCTTTGTCAGTCATGGCAAATCTTTGGCATGTTTACTCATCAACAATCATCTTCCCAAGTATTATGCTTAGTTCACTCTAAATATCATGTTTGTTCTATGCTTCTAGTTCTGTTCCGGGATCCTTTGCAGGGTGTCCTGGGTATCAAGAATGTCTTATGGCCATTTAATTTCCTATACAAAGAAACAGTTCTCCCTCCTTCTTGCTTCTAGTTCTCAAGGATAGCTGGCAATGTACTCAGAATGTAGTATCCTGAGATAAAGGGAGAGTTGGCTGGAACATCCTAATGTCTGTCTTGCCCTCCTCCCAGATGAATCTCCTATAAGTCTCTACCACAGTCAGTCCTACACCCGAGTGGTCTGCCTGCCAAGAGTTTTTATCAGCAGTGTGAGTTTGTTACGTGAACACAAGACTCCATCTGCTCCAAGCAGCATTGCTGCTCCTCCTGGACTGGCCTACAATGAATCCTGGACTTCTGTTGTCCCTTTTTCGTTCCTCATCCATCATAAACACATTGCATAGAACTTGTTGCATGGGAACTGTGCTGTGTCTCACCAGCACCAGTTGAGACGGTGACCAGCACACAGCCAACCCATGGTAATCTGTGCTAAGGAATCACAACCTGTGATCCAAGTCCTATTCTAACACAAATGCTGGTTGGTTAACCAAAGATGAAAGTTCACGTTGTTACTTTTAATGTGGTACATTAGATGATGTCATCTAGGAATTAAAGTGAGGAAATAAAGAGGGAATAATGAATGTAAACCATTGAGATTTCAACATGAGCAGTGGGATCAACGGGCAAAGGGAACTAATTTTGTTCCCCCACCCTCATGCATGGCATGAGGAGTTCAACTCCTGGGTCAGAAAAAACTTTAAGAAATGAGTTAGTTTTAACCATATGATGAAAGGATCACAGATATACATATGTATGCATGTGTGCATATATGTGTGCATGTGTGTATACATGTGTTCTGATGAATAAGTACCCAAATTTTGTATGCTTTATTTTCAGAAATAGAATTGTTAGACTTTATGTATATATGCATGTATGTGCATGTGCATGCACGTGTGTGTGTGTCTATGTGAATTTAACAGCTATATTAATAGTAACTTTTGAAAACAGGGAGAACCACAATCATATCAACAAAACATAATAGTAGTTTATTTCCAGACTAGTCCGTTTTTATCCATATTTGGACTCAATTTTATAATTACTTTTATCATCAGGAATATTGTCAAAAATGTGGGTGCAGCAATCACAATGATGTTAAGCACAAATATTAGATACTCAGTCCCTGCTGTGTAATATGTGACCTTGGAAAACCTACTGAGTTACCATCACACTGCAGGTTGGGCAAAGGTAGGTGGGTGTGATGTCCAGGTTGCCTTTGTGAGGCTTCTGAGGGGACCGAATGTGATAAAACACGCTGGGTCCTTGCGAGGCAAGGGAACAGGGTGCATTCAGGGAAAGTTGGCTTCTGTTTCCATTCTGTGCTCATAATTCACAGAAATCGTTTTAAATATGCTTTTGCCTCCTTAAAACTATTGGACAGAGTGAGGCAAGTTCATTAATAATGCTGCTCCAACCAGCAGGGTGCTCATGGAGTGTGCGCTGTGGACTGCTCAGGGCTCCAGCAGGCGAGGTCACTTCCATGCCAGAGTCTTAAACAGGAAAGTACAGGATTAACAGGAATCCCACCCAGCCACTCAAATATAAACTAACCATAATAAAGTCTGTGTGAAAGAGCTATAAAACCCAAAGGGACCAAAGTCAGTTTTTTTCCCCTGTTTTGATCTTGTCCCTAATTCACTTAAGTGGACAGTAACGTTTGAACAGAATTCTTACCTTATTTGAACCCCATTCTCTTAATAAAATCTCAAATAGCTAAGGTTGTATTGATCTCAGAGTGTTTCAAACTTAAACAAAAATTAAATAAGATGTATGTGTTGACAATAATGTAGAGAAATCCAAATCCTCATTTCGTGTCAGTGATGATGGAAAATGGAACAGTCACTTTGAAAGAGTTTGGTCAGCTCACGAGGCTAAACGTGCAACAGAATTTTCATCACTTTGCCCTTTGCAGTGGTGCTCCTAGGCACATACCCCAAACATGCGTCCAACAGAAACTTGTGCATGACTGCTCTTAGCAGGGATTACTCAGAATAGCTGAGACCTAGGAACAACTCCAGGGTTCTTCAAGCAATACATGGCAAAATAGCATGCCTCATACTCATCTAGTATGATATAATTCAGTCCATAAAAGAGCAAAGTATTGCTACATGCTAGGACATGGATAAAATATAAAAATATGCTGTGACAGAGGCCAGACTAATAGACTACACATTGCATGGTTCCTTCTATATGAAATACATAGGCCAATTGGTAGCACCAAAGGCACCGAGTTGCTGCTGGAGAATAGTGGGAGGGGAAATGGAGAGTGACTTTTAGTGAGTAGGAGATTCCTTTTCAGAAAGATGACAATGTTCTGGAATTAGAGAGGGCTAACAGTGGTTTAGGGAGTACATTTAAAGGCATTCAATTGTACCCTTAAAGTGTAAGTTATGGCATGAAAATTATATATCAGTAAACAAAGATTGAAACTTAAATAAGTTAAAATATGTCAAACTCACTTGATGGTGCCTGGCATCTCATAAGCATCATGTGTTCCTATAGGTTTTATTAAAGAATTAATCTTTAGGCACTTTGCACCATACCTGAGAAGGTTTCTGTTTGGCCCTGGGAATCAAGTCACTTTTGTTTCATTTTTCTCCAATCACAGTATTTTTGCAGCCCTGTAGAGTATGGATTACACGAGTGGGATTAATAAACTCAAACAAGACGTCAGTTAAAGACAAATCACAAGCATGGTAAGTGATTTATTTTTTGATGGAAAAATATAGATGGCATCTTTTTCAAAAAAAAATTTAAAAATATTTATTTATTTGGTATAAGATCTCCTAATGCAGCTTGGACTCATGGGGATCTTCCTGTCTCAGCCTCTCTAACCCTGGGATTATAGGCATGCGCCACCACACCTGGTTTCGGTGTCTAGCATGGCACACCCAGGGTTCTGGGGCCTGCATGCATGCAGTTCTGGGGATCTAACCTGGGTCCCTATGCTTGCCAGGCAGGCACTTAGACTGCAGAGCTATCTGCCTAGCCCAGTGGTATCTTTTGGATACCGAGAATAGAGATTTCACTTTGAGTATCTTCTAAACTGATAATAGGTTAATGAAGCAGTTGAGATATTCCTGGTGATGATCTAATAAAATCTACTTATATAATTTTAACATATAGAAGAGTTGTGAAAAATTGTTGAAAATATCAAGGAAACAAGCTACATTTCAGGCTGAAGGTTGTTGAAATTGGGCATATTAAATGTGGCAAATTTCTTTTTTTTATTTTACTGGGCATCAAAATCAGGACCTTGCTTTTTTTTTTTTTTTTCCAGGGCAGGAGCCTATGCTACTGAGCTATTTTGTATACTTACTAGAAGAAAGATGGTGTACAGGGACTGAACTTTAGTTTCAGTCTTATATACACCAACCAAAAACTTCTTAAAAATTATCATAAATGAACTAGGCCAAGTGGACGTCATTAGTGCTTTTCTTGAAGGTTCTGTAGGGGCTTCTCTGCTGTTGTTCTTGCTCTCAGTGTATTGAGTTTCAAATCCATTCCAACAATGAAACAAACCTAAATGAATGGACTGTCCAAGACTTGACCTGTTGAATGAAGTTACAACACCAGAGGGAAGAAAGAGGCTCACTGAACCATTCCAGGATTGTAAGGGCAGATAGATGGATGGCAAATACAGAAAGAGTGAATGCTTCTCTCCTTGATGAAATCTTGTCTGAGAACTATGCTACCATTTCTCGGTGTAGACCAAGGCCAAGCTTGTGTACCCCACTCAACACTACATGCAAAAGTGGGCACATGGCGTTGTGAATTGGGTTGTCTAATTTTGGGAAATTATGTTAAATATGAGTAGTCTTGACTGGTACATAATGCTTAACAGCTACTGTACTGTGTGTGTAGTTCTGTGTACCTTGGATGGCTATACCTGATATTCACAGAAAAATTTAAGGTCCTTATATACAGTACTTATAAAAACAAAATGTAACCTCGGGAAGAAACTCTAGCTCTGCAGCCCTCCTCCCTCAACTGTGTAGTCCTAGGGGGCAGCCAGATTCCTGTGGAGCTATCAATGCTCAGAGCACTCAGGTATTTCACCTGATATGTTTGGGTAAACACACAGAGCGTGGTGGGAAATTTCAACACATTGGCTTCCAGCTCTGGAACTTGGAGGGTTTGTGGAATTTTCTACCTAATAAAATTCCATTTGTATTAATACAGATTTCTTTCTTTCTTCATTTAACCTAGTGGACCTTTAGTCTAGCTCATTTCAAGAAGGCTACAAGCTGTCCATGCAAAGTGCATGTGGCTTTTCTCACTCCTTGTTGCAAGACATCTGGAATCTAGCTAGAAATCTTGGGCCCATAGGATATTATTTTTTTTGTCCTCTCCTCCCCTCTGAGTTGAAAACCAAACTGTAACAATTTGGGAATTCTGGAAATAATATTATTTTATAGTAGGAACTCTGTGCCCATTTCACACTGCAATTTCAAATTCTCTTTTCACACTCACGGGTATAGGGATACACAAAGCCAGCTGCGCAGCTGTCCTGCTGGAGATCTTCAGTAGGTGGCAAAGCATTCAAGAGTGGCTCAGTGCTAAAGGTACCATGAAAGCTGGATGACTTTCAGCTCCTGCGCAGCTTCGTTCACAGAGTATCCCAGGGTCTCAGAGCCACGGACACCTCCCTAGCCCACACTACAAGGAAACTTCCTATCCTGCGAACCAAGACCTGAGCTGGGATGTAGAGGCAACATGAGGAATCACACACACCCCATCACCGGTGGTGAAGATGGGTGTGGGTATTTCTTCCTGAGAAAGCCTATCCTTCTCTACCCAGATGCCCCCTTCCTGCTCTTTTCAGAGCAAACGCAGAGCGCATGCAGCAGGGATCTAATGAGACCACCAGAGATGCCCTAGTCAAAGGGCTTCGTGAGGTTTCTGCAAAATCTTCTTCAAGAAAATTGCACTATGAAGGCCCTGTCTCTAGATTAGGAGTCAGCAGTAGGCTGGTAGCACCTACCTTCAGCCAGGGTTGGAAGCATCCTGGATTTCAGCAAGGGTGTAGCACAGCATGAGTATATGCATCCTCCCCTGATCCTAATCCAGAGGTGCTGAGCTGGCTGCCTGCTTGGTCTGACTAAACACGTGGTGTTTAGTTTGCCCCTCACAGCCCTGGACCACACAGTTTATACTTAATTTATTGGATATTTTAAAATGGGGAGATTTCACATAAATGTGTAAAACCCCAAATTTCTTTGGA
>NW_004524595.1:14601717-14615413 GCF_000260255.1 Octodon degus | reverse complement strand
GGAGGAGGGAGGAAGGAGGAAGAGGAGAAGAAGAGGAGGATGAGAAGGAGGAGGAGGGAGAAAGAGGGAGGAGGAGGAGGGAGGAGGAGGAAGGAGGAGGAAGAAGGAGGAAGAGGAGGAAGGAGGAGGAGGAGGAGGAGGAAGAAAAACAATAAGAAGGAAAAGGACTATAAAAGCAGCTTTACCCTTTTCTATAGAAGTTCGGTATGACACTGTGATGTTCCCCCATAGGTCCTGACCTACCACTTGGAGCTTCCTGAGTAGCAGGAGTATCTTTTGTCCTACAAATGTGACTCCTGGTGGTCTTCTGGGTGGGTCTGGGCCACTTAGATGCTCAGGCTGCACCCTGCCTCTCCTGGAAGGGGAGAGTCTGGCGCTGATCCTCAGTGAATCTGCCAGGCATTGTCTGTGCCTATAGAATGCAGCCTCCGTACCAGGCCCCAGAGTACAGGGCTAACAGTTTCTAGGGTGATGAGGAACATATCCATGTGCTGCAGGAGGATTGCTCCAACTTCACTGGCACAGATGCTTCTGCGCTGGGGACTTCTCTGAAGCTCACCTATGTGTACCTTTATCTTACTATTCATTTTTAATCTTCAAAATAACCTTTGTAATAAAACAGACCCCTGGGCCCCAGAAACAAACCCCAGCATATGTAGTCTAATTCTCCACAAGCCCCCAAGAAGATACAATGAGGGAGGGGCTCTTCAACACGTGGTATTGGGAAAACTAGGTATCACATGTAAAAGAATAAAACGAGGTGGGCAAGGGAGACAGCTCAGTGGACTAAGTGCCCACTAATGCAAGTACAGGGACCAGGGTTCGACCCCTGGCACCATATGCCTCTCCTGCCCACCTCCAGGTGCACTGAGCTAGCCACTGAGACTGGGCTTGGTGGCACACACCTGTAACTCTAACACTCTGGGAAGCTGAGGCAGGATAATCACAAGTCTGAGCCTAGCTTGATCAATTTAATAGCCTATGAGAACTTGTCTCAAAATACAATGAAAACTGGATAGGAGCTGTAGCTCAGTGTGAAGAAGAAAGCATTATGCTGTACACCTTAAATATATACAATGGCAGAGTATGGTGGCACTCACCTATAAGCTTATCATTCTCTGAAGCTAAAGCGGAAGGATTACAAGTTGAGTCTAGGCTGGAAAACTTAGTGATATAGTGGACTTTGCCTCAAAACAAAACAAAAAATAACAAGGGTTAAGTTTGTAGCTCAGTTCAAAGTCATATTCAATATCCAGTACTACTATGTATACATGAGAGAGAGAGAGAGGTAAAGAAAAAATGTTTAAAAATAAAAAAACCCAGCCAATCATTCCTTCCTTGGAAAATACCCTCCGACATAAATCTTCAGCAGGAATTTTGCCTGGCTCCTGTGAGAACCTGAGACAAGATTCACAGGAGCTTCTCATTTCTATTTACATTTCTAGGTACAACCTGGTTGGCAGAGGTTGTAACTCAGGAATCTTTCTGCTTATGATTTGCACACGAAGAAGGGGTAGTCTCATGGACAAAGCCCTGCACCGGAGGACTCTCCATGAACTTTAGTGAGTGCCAGGACTAGACAGAATCGAAGAGTTGAAATTAATTGTAGCATGACTTGGTATCTTCTTGATGACGCCTAGGTGTGGGAAATCATCCCACCTGGTCATTTGGGAATTCTGTGTAGAGTGTTGAGGATACAGTAGGAGAAGCAGTTTGCTTTCATTTAAGGTGCAGTGACCCTCTTGGTTTGCAACAACTTCTTATACTCATTTTTACCTGAACTATTCTGGTGAGCGGTTTCCACAGAGCATTTTATATCACCTTCACTTATTTAAATTCTGTGTGTAGGCCTTCTGATTTTGAGTTGTGGGAAGGACTGCCCCTTCTACTTAGACCCTTCTTGTAGGAAATAAGACTGAAAGGTTTATCCTAAGGAAATAAAGAGGTGGTACTTTGATTCTGAGCTCATATGTCTTCGGGAGGCATATGAGTAAATATCACAATCAACTTTTCCCAGTGGAGAGCATTATGTTTGAATTTTTTGTGTAATTTAATAAACGATCAAGGAAAACAATGGAGATTTAAAAAAAATCTCTGTTTTATGCTGTTAGGGCTGAGGAGATAGCTCAGCAGCATAAGCACCTGCCTGTTTAGGGCCGTTAGCGCATTCCTTCATTAGCTTACTCAGCAGATATTCACTGCATGTAATTTCCAAAAAGATCTCTTAGTGTACAAGTTGTGACTTCTAGCCACTCTTGGAGTCTTTCCTGACTCTGTGCCTATTTCAGGTCTTTTCTTTCCCTAACAAAGTACTTACTTACTTGACTTCAATGATCATCCCCTTTTGCATTAATTTTGTTCTTTGCTTACACATATCTCTAGATATTATTAGGTCTTTTCCTGCGAAGTTGTTATGATACATCATTTAGTGTCTTGCAGTCTGTACATTCTCTCCCCACAACTTTTTCTTGCAGTTGATCTTTTGAAAACTCTGAAATTTGATAGTTTCCCGCACAGTATGGATTTTGCTGATTGCACAGCTGTGGTGTAATTCAGTATATTCTTTGTCCTGTGTTTTCATGAAAATTGACTGCAGAATCTAGTAGTCTCATCAGACCTTATTTTTTTTGTTTCGGTCTTTAATTTCTCTATGTGCTGTCTTATTTTCTCAGGAGACACATTATGTTTCTCTCTCATAAGATATAAGCTGCCATTGATGCTTGCATTAGGATGCTATCTACAGCTGTGTAACACATTGCTAAAAATTTAGTACATAAAATGATATCCAAGAACAAAAAAGGTAAGCTCATCTCTTGCAGTGGAGCTGACAGAGATACTAAAAACTATAGAGAAACTGGGGAAAGTGGAGCACAAGACAAAGAAAAAACAAAGAAGCCAGGAAAGCTAACCCTGGTACCTGAGCAAGGGCACTCCTCTCTGCTAACACAAGTTAAGTGCACAGAAGGTGGGGAGATCCAGGGAGAAACAATGGAGTAGGCCAGCAGTATGAGCCCCAAGAAAGGCTGATGGTTATTGTAAACTGCAAAAACAGCTAAGGCTGTGCTCTGAAAGTGACTCCTTCTACATGGCAGTCTAGAGTTGGAGCAGAAATCCAGTGCACTGCCTACAATATATGAAGATGTTTGATCAGGAGTCATTTGGGGAAAGGGTTAATTGTTTAGGATGGAGCTATCAAATAACTACACTCAGGGTTTCTGAGGTCTCCCTAGCACAGTCATTGGATGGAAGATAGTCACAGAGATGGTTACAGAAAGGGTATTGACTAGACAAATTGCTACTGAGAAGTTTAAGATCAGGCTGAAAAGGATCCATATGTCCCTCCCTCTGAGTTAAAAAGCCATGTCAGTTGAGTGAGGCTTTTAGAAGTGGTCCGAGAGTGTTGACATTAAGTTCAGGGGACTATTTCACACACACACACACACACACACACACACACACACAGAAACACACCCACACACACACAGAAACACACACACACACACACACACACACACACACTCTGCTACCTACATTCAACACAGAGCTCAGTGCTATTTGCTTTTCTTGACTGTCACTGTGATTAGGAATACACATCAGTTTAGACACATGTGAAAAGTTTGGTCTTTGGACTCATGGATGATATATCATAAACTCACAGGCCAGAAAGCTATGATACAAAAGCTCATAAGGAGCATACAAAACGACAGGGCTACTAGGAATAGCTGGAGTAGATACAGTCCTGGGGCAGGTGCCATTGACTAACCACACCTAGCAAGAAAACTAGGGTAGAATTCAGTATTCACACACACACACACGAGTAGGAAAAGAAATTAGGATAAAGGCACATTATCCCTCCCACATATCTGGTACAGTCCAAAACCATTAAAAAAAAACCTGCAAAGAAACCACCTCTGCAAAAACATGAAGGATTGTTTTTTGGACTCACTTTGTTTTTTACTTTATTGCTTTTTGAATTTTGAATTTCTTTTCTATCCTTTTTTCTGCTTTCCTTTATTTTTATTTAATTTTTAAAAAAAACTATTTATTTATTTGGTACAGGGTCTCACTACGCAGCTTGGACCTGTAGTGATCCTCCTATCTCATCCTCCCCAGCACTGTTGGCTGAGGGCCAGTATGTTAGCTGGGGGTCATGGGGTATTGGGTATCGGGAATCAAACCAGGGTCCTTATAGTTTCCAAGCAGGTGCTTAGACTGCTGAACTATCTCCCAAGCCCTGATTTGCTTTATTTTACTCTTTGACCTTTCCTTTTTCTTTTTTCTTTTCTTCAGCTAATTTTAATTTTATTGTATTCTTTAATAAGATACCTATTCTCACTTTTCTTCCTTCTTTTTTTTCTTTGTTTTCATAATTTTATTGAGAAACAAATAGTAATGAGACAGTTTCAAAACAAATTGGTAGGACAGTTTCAATAATTAACACATTGCATACATTCTTCCTAGTGGTTAATTGCTGTACAAGATGCAGATTTGATATCTTATTTACAAACACCATTAGAACAAATCCCTCTATTCATTAATAGAATGTAACTATATATCTATCCTAACCACTTTGAATAGACAGATACAAAATAGACATTCATCTGTATCCCCTTTTTTGCTAAGCTCCATCATTTAGATATTATAGGTGTGTAAACTCAGCAAAATATTCTAAAAGAGTCCAGTAGTCCATAATAGTATTGGGTCTTCTGCTTGACTGGCAGTGTCAGAAATTGTTGATCTGAGTCCCCTACAGCTCAACATAACAGCATGGCTTTATTTCTTATACTTCATTTTTATACTTTTCTGCTGGATGGTTAAGACCAAGGTAAAGCAGGACCTATGCAACAAGAGTTGTAGCTTTAGTGTCCCAAATTTTCTGATCAAGGAGATTATGGGGCCAAAGAGGAAAGTGATCGATGATGTAGAGTGTACGTAAGGAGAGTCATACGGAGAGAAAACATTCTGTCAGGCTTTCATAGAGAGCACATTGGCCAAGTAATGGCCGTGACTCATCCATATGGCTGACACTGACAAAGGATCTACAAACTGAGGTACAGGATCTCAGGATAAATCCTGAGGGAATTTCACTGATCTTTTCTTCCTTCTTATTTTCCTATCCTCTATTTTTCAAATTGTCATTCTTTCCTTCTCCTATTCCCCAACCTCCCCATGTTTACCAGAATTAATACTAAACTTTATCTTTAGAAACTTAGTTAATTCTATGATGTTACTATTAAACTCTTTTCTTCTGTTTGTAGTAGTACAGTAGACATTTTATCTTTGGATTATCAACAGTACTGCCGTTCATATCAAGGAACTGGGAGATTGGTAACATGCACTGCACCTTCAATTCCAAATGAACATAAATGGTCAAATCTTGAGATAAAGGCAAAGGTGTCTAGGTAGCCACATTAGAATGTACTCCTGAAAAGCAAACACTAATAAGATTGTCAAGGTAGCAACAAAATATTTCCACTAAAACCAATAGGCAAACATTAACAAAAATCAAACTAAGACTATAAAAACATGAGAAAGAGGAACAAAGCAAAAAAGTTCCTCCAAAGATTCCCAGTTCTCTCAAAGAAAATCCATGTAGGCATTGATGGGCAAGAAATCAAAAACCAAACAGCAGAACTAATCATGAGTAAAGAAACAAATCAGTAAGGTACGCAGCTCACAGATGAGATAACTGAACACATAATTGACATAAAATGGGTGATCTTAGAGAAGACAGTAATAAAAAATTAACTGAGCTAAACAAACTGGTCAAAAGAATAAATGACCAATTTAGCTAAGAATTAGAGGCCATGAAAAGGTGCCAACCCTAAATTCCTGAGATAAACAAGTTCAGTCAAATCAATCCAATATGATGCCAAGAACACTAACGTAAGATTAATTGAAATCAATGAAAAATTACAAAATAGAACAAAGGGCATAAAAACCTGTTCAAAATTAATAGCAAAAATTTTTCCAAGCATAGAAAAGGAACTTGAGAGCTGTACAGATAAGTGAGGCATACAGAACCCCACATAGTCATAATCAGAAAAAAAAAGTTCTACACCAAGGGATATAATAGAAAAAAATCACCTATAAAGAAAAACACTTTAGAATCATAACAGATTTCTCAATTCAAATTATTAAGTGAAGGAAAACTTGGAATGAAATATTTCAAACTCTAAAAGAAAATCTAAAACCCATATCGATGCACCCCACCAAATTATCTTTCAAAATCAATGGAGAAGTAAGGTATTTTAATGACAAAGAATGCCTGAAGTAACTCATGACCAATAAACCAGCACTCCAAATGTTCTGAAGGGTATTCTAGAAAAAGCAATGAAGACAATACTCCATGAATCCAAGTAGATGGAATCTACTAAGAAGGCAATTAAACAGAAGAGAATAAAGGAAAATATGTCCAGGATAAGTCATTATATGTTAGTTATAACAATCAATGTGGCTGGTTTTAACTTACCAGTTGAAAAAAACAGACTGACAGAATGAATGAAGGAACAAGGTCCAACAGTGCGATCCACAGAAGAAGCACATTTAATTCAAATATAAATTCATGCACTGAAAGGTAAGAGATGGAAAACAGTACTCATATGACAGAAATCTGGAAGAAATCAGGAGCAGCTAGTCTATTGGAAGACAATGTGGTTTCAAATGAAGACTGATCAGAAGATACAAACAAGGATATTACATACTTGTTAAAGGAACAATTCAAGAGCAATAGATAACAATCATAAATCTTTTGTGCACCAAATACCAGCACATCCAACTATATAAAATAAACACTAGTGCACATGAAAAAATACATCATCATTACTATAATTGTAACATGGGACCTCAATACTCCATTGTATTAAACAGACACATCAACTAGACAAAGACCTCAACAATGAAATATCAGAGTCTCACTAAATCTTTGAACGAGTGTACTTAGATATCTACAGATTGTTCCATGTAATAACCATAGAATACACATTCTTCCTAGCAGCATACAAAAAATTCTCCAAAATTGACCACATTCTAGTCATAGGACATGTTCAAATAAATTCAAAAGTATTGAAATTATCCCATGCATATTTTCATATCATTGTGCAATGCAATTGTAGGTCAGTGGAGCAAGAAATCACAAAAACTACATAAACAAATTGAGATTAAATAACACCTTTCTGAATAATCATTGGGTCACAGATGAAATTACAGAAGAAGTTAGACAGCTTCAACAATTAAATGATGATGTCAATACAGTGTACAGAAACTTATGGGACACAATGAAAGCAATCTTAATGAGGGAAATTTATAGTGGTGAATCTCCACATCAGAAAAAAAGTCCACATCTGGACTAGGGAGGCAGAACTGAAAAAAATAACCTATGTTGAACTTTAAGATTCTAGAAAAAGAAGAGCATATAAGGGAGGAAATCACAAGGATCAAAGGAGAAATTAATGCAACTGAGACCAAGAAAACAATAGAAAGAATCATGAATGAAAGAGTTCTTTTAAAGATTATATAGCTGACCTTATTGAAAAAGGAAAAGACCCAAATCCATGCAATTAGTAATGAAATAAGTGAATTCACAATGGATCCTGCACAAATCCAAGAGATCATTACTATCTACTTTGAGAACCTTTACTGTCATAAGATGGAAAACTTGGAAAAATAGGTTGATTCCTAGATGATTCTTTTTAAAATTTTTTTTATCTTTTTGGGACAGGGTGATGGTATCTGATTCCTAGATGAATTGCTGGTTCCTGATATGATTTACCAATGCTAAATCAAGAAGATATAAAATTGCAATGTAACCAAGTATCAGTCAATGAAATTGGATAATAATAATGATTACCAACAAAGAAAACCCTTGGTACTGATGGTTTCACTGCTGAGTTCCACAAGAACTTTAGAGAAAATGTAATGCCACTATTCCTCAATTTTTTTAATGAAATTGAAAGGGAAGCAATACTTCAAAGTCATACCTAGAAGTAAGTACTACCCTGATACTAAAACCAGAGAATGATCCAAATATAACAGAAAACCACAGATAAATCTTCTCAATGAACATAGAAGCAAAAATCTTCAATAAGATGTTTGCATACAGAATGTAACAAATTGTGAAAAATATTATGCAGCAGGCCTAAGTAGGATTTATTCCAGAGATTTGGGAATGTTTCAACATACACAAATCAACAAATGTAATGTACCACTTCAACCGAACCAAGGACAAAACCCATACGATCATCTCAATAGACACAGAAAAAACCATTTGACAAACTCCAACATCCATTCATTATAAAAACCCCACAGAGAACTGGAATAGATGGACTTTAACTCAATCTGATAAAATCTATCTATGAGAAACCAATAGTCAACATCATTCTAAATAATCAAAAACTGTAATCTTTCACTTTAAAAGCGGGAACAAGACAAGGATGCCCATTAATACCATTCTTGTTCAATATAGTTCTACAAACTTTAGCCAGAGTAATTAGACAAGAGAAAGAAATAAAAGGAATGTGGGTAGGAAAGGATGGAATTAAATTAACATTATTTGCTGATGACATGATTCTTAACATAGACATCTTAGTTTCTTATGTCCTTGCTGAGACAAAATACCTGAAACCCAGAGGTGGAAAGGTTTACTTAGCTCACAATTTGTAGAGGCTTCAGTCTCTCATCAGCTGGCTCCAATGTAGGGTGGCACATGACAGAGGGAATAGTCCATGGCAGTGGAGGACAGAAAAAGCAATAAGAGGGAGAGACAAGGATCTTTTTCTTCCTTATATTGTATGGAGGCCACCTACCCTAGGGCGAGTGTAGCACCCACATTCTTAATCCCAGTATTGGACCATGAATTGCTCACAAACTCTAGAATCATCCACCTCTGGAAAGCCTGCTCCTTCATGACTGCATGAGGCTTTTGGGGTACATCTACATACAAAATATCAACAGAAAATCTGAAAAAACCCATCTAAAACTTCTATAATTAGTAACCAAATTTGATAGCATAGGATAGTATGAAGTCAACACTCAAAAATCAATAGCATTCCTGTACATGGATAGCAAGTTCACAGAGAGGATATTATGAAATCAATACCCTTCACAGTAGCATCAAGAAAAATGAAATACATTTTAAAGGAGTTTTTTTTTGTTTGTTTGTTTTTTTTTGGGGGGGGGCGGTGATATAGCTCAGTGGACTAAGTGCTTACTTAGGTAACAAAGTGAAGTAGCTGAACACTGAAAACTACAGTACTCTGAAAAAGCAGATATAAGTGGATGTCAGAAAATGGAAAGGGGCTGGCCAAATAGTTCAGTGGAATAAAGCTGTTGCAAGTAGGCACAGGGGCAGGAGTTGGATCCTGGGGCCTGCCATGCTGGCCCCTGCCCCAGGGCTTGCTGAGAGGGCAATTGAGACTGGGTGTGGTGGTGTGCATCTGTAATCCCAGCTCTTGGAAGGCTATCAACAAGCAGAACACTATGAGTCCAATCTAATAGTTAGTCCCTGAACACCCTGTAGACCCTTCCCCAAAAATACAAAAACAAGAAAAAAAAAGAAAATAAATGAAAGGAAAAAAAAGAAAAGAAAAGAAGGAAAAAAATGGAATGAAAAGATACCCTATTCTCGGAGAGGCAAAAAAATGATCATACTTCCAATACTGTTATACAGACTTAATATAATCCCAGTCAAAATTTCAGTATCTGATCTTAACAGAACAAGATTTAAAAATCCTAGAATCCATATGGAATAACAAAAGATTTAAAATAGCAAAAGGAATTCTGGGCAGCAAAGTTGAGGCAAACGGCATCACAAACTCTGATTTGAAGTTATACTATGAAGCCTCTGTGGATCTAGATTAAAAACAAAACTGGCAATGACTGGAATAAAATAGATGGTGTAGAAATAACTCTAAATATACTCAGCCACCTTGAAAAAGGGGCTTAACACTATCACTGGAAGAAAACATCTCCTCTTCAATAAATGGTACTGGGAAAACTGGCTTTCCACATGACAAAAATTGAACCTACACTCATATCTCTTACATGCACTAAACTAAAATCAAAATGGACCAAAACTCTAAATATAAAACAAGCAATCTGCTGGATGGTAGAATAGCTTTAGCTCTAGGAGACATATGTGCAGGCAAAGAGTGTGAACAAAACTCTGATCACACAGGGAATTCATGAAGAGTCAACAATTAGGATCTCAGCATGTTAAAAATCCTTTTTTTTTCACAGCAAAGGAAACCACCAACAGAGTGAAGACACAACACACATTGAGGGAAAAATAATTACTATCTCTTCCTCAGAAAAGGACTAACATCTAGAATATATAAAATACTCAAAAATAACAGTACCCAAATTAGAAAATCCAGCCCAAAAATATGTATCTGAAATATACACTTCTCAGATGAAGAAATAGAAATAGGAAGTAAATATATGAAAAAATGTTCATCATTAGTAGTAATTCAAGAAATGCAAATTAAAATAGCAATAAGATTCCATCACACTATGGAAAGCGTGACTACCCCCAAGAAATGAACGGATATGCTGGAGGGGTTGTGGGGAAAAAGAAATCTACACTGTTGATGGGAATGTAGATTGAAGCAACCACTATGAAAATCAGTGTAAATATTCCCCAGAAAACTACAATTCGAGGTTCGATTTTACCCAGGTGTTCCATTCTAGGTACCTTCCTAAAAGCATACCACAGAGGTATATGCACATTCATGTTTATAGGGCACAATTTGTAATAGCTGAATCTTGGAAACAGTCCATATACACATAAAAAAGTTGAATCGATAAAGAAAATGTGTTATATATATTCAATGAAATATCATTCTGCTATAAAGAAAGATAAATTTCAATCATTTGATAAATGGATATACCTAGAGACCACACAATCTTAAGTGAACTAAATTGGACACACAAGTTTATATATCAAATTGTTTCTCTTGTGTGAGAAACCCAAAGGGCAAATAAGGAGCATAATGAAGGATAGATATTGGGAAGGAGGAAGAACATGTTCAAATAGGAAGGGAACAGGGGAAGGGAAGGAAGAGAACTGGAGAAAAGAGAATTGAAGGGAAAGTGGAAACTAAGCTTGTGAAGATAGGGATGAGAAGAAAAGTTGAAGGGAGTGGGAGGGAATGGGCAAAAAGAATTAAGATATATTATGTAAGAGTACAGATTCTCTATGATGAATGTGATCAATATGGAGGACAACTATGATGTGATAAAAATTGTTTAAAAGTTGTAAAAAGCTATTTATTAATCAAGTTTTAATTAAGAGCTACAAATAAAAAAATGCCAAATAATTTCAAACTATGGCTGCTAACATTCATTATTATTATTTATTTACCTACACTCTACAAATAATAGGTTAGTAAATTGTTTCTCTTCCTTGAGATCCAAAGAATAGATTAGCACCTCTCTGAGATTTTCCAGCGATTTCAAGAGATTCAGTTCATACTGGCAGGCCAACAATTTCCCTATTATGAACAACAATAAACACAAATTAATAAGCACAAAAGCACTGAAAAATCAGAACTGTCACTTAAGTAGGCAACATGGATGAGACAGACAGAGGTGAAGCTAGATAATATATGAATAATAAATAACAAATGAGTATGTCAAGCTAAGTATTATAGGAGAGGAGACAGCATAACAATATTTGAAGTTCTGTTTGATAATGTCTATAGAGAACCATCCTATGCCAAGGGGACTAGAAAACCGTACCACCCTTTGTTGTCTGTCCTTTCATCTAAGTTATTTTTTTTAATTTTTATTTATTTGAGAGAGAGAGAGAGGAGAGAGAGAGAGAGAGAGAGAGAGAGAGAGAGAGAGAGAGTGGTGTGTGTGTGTGGCCAGCTCAGCCCACCAGGGGGCGGGGCTGGCTGGCATGTGGTGCTGGGGGATTGAACCGCGGTCCCTGATGCCTTGCCAAGCTTGTTCCAAGTAGGTGCTTTAGACCACTGAGCCATCTCTCCAGCCCCTCATCTAAGTTATTTTTAAAATAAAATAATTGCATGATAGGAAAAATAACTTTTAAAAAATCTGTTAGAATAAGAAAGCAAATCACTTATAAAGATAAACTCATTATAATTACAGCATAGTTCTCAACACAAATCCAAAGGCCAGGAAAGTTTGGGTCAAAGTGTTTCAAGCTGTAAAAGAAAATAGCTTCCAACTCATACTAAATATCTTGCAAAACCATCTTTCAATTTTCTGAACAGAACTCCTGTTGCACAGGAAACAATACCAAGAATCAACAAATACAGTCATATCAAATTAAAGGGCTCTTCATAGCAAAAGAAACAACTAATAGACTGAAAAGAAAACCTAGAGAATGGGAAAAAATTACCAGTTATTCTTCAGATGATTAATATCTGGATAATTTTTATAAAAAAATTACACGCCCAAAATAAAAGACCCAATCAAAAATAATGTGGATGCAAAGTGAATAGACATTTTTTCAGAAATACAAAGATCCAATAAGTTCATGAAAAAATGTTCAACATCTCTGTCCCTTCTATAAATGCAAATTAAAACAACTGAGACTCTATCTTATTCCATAAAAAGTGACTACCATTAAAAATCAAATAACAATAAATGACAAGAATACATGAACAAACCTTTCTACATTGTTGGAAGGCATGTAATCTAGTACAATTACTATGGAAATTCTTCAAAAATTAAAATTAAAAATCTCATTCAACCCAGTTCTTCCCCTTCTGGGTATCTTTCTGAGATAAAGACATCATAGTTCAATGATACATGCACACTCATATTTATAACAGCCTAACTGATGATAGCTAAATGCTAGAGCAGCCTAGGTTGCTCCAATGTCCATCAACAGATGAAGAAAATATACACAGTGGAATACGACTAAGCCAGGAAGGTAAAGTTAAGTCATTTGTAGGAAAATAGTTACCCCTTGCATCCATAACATTATGTTAAATAACTCAAACACACATGCTCAGTGCATGATTTCTCTTGTCTAAAATGCCTGAAGTATAAATAAATTAAAAGTGAAGTAAAAAAAAACATAATAAGAAACAGCATATAAATCTTTTAGAAATGAGAAGGGGACCAAGAACTAGAGATAAGACAAAGGGGGGAGGGAATGGATATGTGAACAGATCAAAATGCATGATCCAATTCCTCATGGCGAATGCAATTGGTATGTATTGCAAACATGTACTAATAAAATAATATTCATTTATTATCTGACAGTTCTGTAGGGTAGAAATCTGGAATAGCAACTAGAGACCATACTCTTAAGTGAAATAAATCAGACCCCCACGTGCAAGCATAGTATTGTCTCCTTAGTGTGAGATCTTGAAAGAGAAAATAAAATCTGAAGGGCACAGTAGATACTGGGAAAAGGGAATGAACCTGTTTAAAAATTAAAAGGAATTACTGAGTTGAGGGGAAGAACAGGAGAGGGAGTGGGGAAAGAGATGTATCTATGTATGTAAGCTGGATGGTTTGGAACTGTGGATTTCTGCTGGTCTGTGGAAAGGAGCAGCTGATGCTTAGAAAAAAAGAAAGAGAGGCCAGGGAGATGGCTCAGTAGAATAAGTGCTTCCCTGGCAAGCGTAAGGGTCTGAGTTCAATTCCCAGTTCTGCCAAAAAAAGAAAAAGAAAAGAGAGAAAGAAAGAAAGAAAGAAAGAAAGAAAGAAAGAAAGAAAGAAA
>NW_004524595.1:14547808-14601617 GCF_000260255.1 Octodon degus | reverse complement strand
AAAGAAAGAAAGAAAGAAAGAAAGAAAGAAAGAAAGAAAGAAAGAAAGAAAGAAAAAGAAATCTGTAAGAGCAAGACTAGGTTTTCTGTTCAGGGTGACCCAAGGCTGACAAAAGGGTCCACTGTGCTGAAGTCCATTCTTGAGGCTCTGAGGAAAGTCTGGTTTCACTGTTAGCTTGGAGAATTCAACTCCTTGAATTCTGATGTTGCTGGTCAAGTCTGTTCTGCAGACTCAGAGGTCCTTCTGAAGTATTTCCACATGCTCTTAAAGCCTGCATGCCTTGAGTGCTTGACTCCTCTTCAGAAAGAAGCTGAGATTTTGTAGGGCTCATTTGGTTAGGGGAAGCATACACAGACACTCTCCCACCTGCGCGGTAGTGGGTGAGTCAACTGACTTGCATCTGCATAATCTCTTTGGCTATAAAATGCAGCATAATCTCAGAGGTAACAGCAGTGTGCATAGTATGTTGGTCATTTAGAATTATGACTACCAACATGCTCAATACCTAGAACCACTTCAGCAGACATCAGGATGGGATTATAATGGTATAATTTTCCTTTTATTTGTTAGTTAGAATACAGAGTTACACTTTAAGAAGACATTTCCCATCAGCTATAATTTTTTATCTAGTTGTACAATAAAAATGAAAAAGGCAGTATCAGCGATGCTTGATGTTTCTTCATTACCTACCAGTCTATTTATGATAAGTTGACTCCTTAAAATTCTCTGAAATTTAGCAGTTAGGAGTTTTAAAAATAGTGTTATGAAATCATACATGTAAACATAGTTGAAGGGTTTCAATTAAGCACATTTATTTTCTTTTCTGAAGTTCAATGGTTGGATCTTTGGCTCAGTCCTGAGGTATGAGGCCAAATGGACAGAACTGGAGGACATTATGTTAAATGAAATAAACTGGTACAGAAAGACAAACACCACATGTTCTCACTCACACATGGAAGTTAAAACACTTGCTCTCATTGAGAAAGAGAGTCAAATGATTATTACCAGAAGCTTGACAATCTATGGTGGAAGCATGGGCAGAACAGGGACAGATAATAGGGATCAAAATAGGAGGAATAAAGGATAGTATTCTACAGCATGGCAGGGTAGCAAGGGTTCCACAGCAACTTTTTAATATATTTTGTGAGTAGCAGGAAGAGAGGAGTCTATTAGCTTGAAAACCAGATGATGCATTGTTGAAGGAGATGGAAATGGTCATTACCCTTGTTTGATCATTATACATCATATGCATGTGTTGAATTTCACAATATACCCCACACAGTTGTATAATTAATATGTTAGTTAAAAATAAATTTAGAAAATCAAGTTAGCTCCTCGGTATCATTAGTACATTGTGCTATCTTTCTGCCAAGAATGCAAAACACCTGAGAAAATCAACTTAGGGAAGGTAAGACTTGTTTTGGTTCATGGAGAAAGAGGTTTCAGTTCGTGGTCACTTGGCTCCATCATTTCTGGGCCTGAGGGGAGGCGCAGTGGGGGGATCCTGTCCTAGTAGGGACCATGTGGGGGGACACAGCTGCCTAACTGAGGGCAGCCGAGAAGCAAGAAGTGAGAGGGAGAGAGGGAGAGAGGGTAAAATACGGACTTAAAAGGCACATTCCCAGTGAGTGTTTCCATCTTCCAGGCCTAACCACCTCATGCCTCCACCGCCTCCTAAAGGCTCACGTAGCTCCGACTCTAAGGCTAGAGTGAAAACATTGGCGAATTGTGTGAGACCCCATCTCTGCACAGCGCCACGCCATACTTGGGGCCGCCTTCAACACAGGTGCTTTGGGAACCCTTTCCAATCCAAACCAAAACATTTACCCTGTGGTCTTGACTGCTTCGTTGCTACGTGTTCTAACACAATATCTGAGACCCAACTTGTTCATTTCCTCCAACAGGTATATGGAGAAGTTATTTTATTTTTTAAAAAGGTATCAAGGTATCTTGCAGACTGGTATTTAAGAATCTTTATATTTTTAGTGTCCTCTGATTTGGCTACAAGACAATTAAAAATATTGTGCTGGGAATTTAGTCATCATTTTCAGTGGATGCATAGTTTATATAATTACATATGTGTATCTATTGGAAAATATCAGTTTTAATATATGTATAATGCAAAGTATTTATTTAGTTAATGGAAATTAATGTATATTTGTATTTACAATCTGTAGTGCAAATAGTAACAGGAAACAAAACACATTTTCAAAACTGTGCCAGCTGGGCCATGGAGATAGCTCAGAGGTCTAAGCAACTGCCTGGCAAGCGGCAGGATGTGGGTTTGATCCCTGGTACTGCATGCCATGCCAGGCACACCAAGCTGGCCACCAAGACTGGGTGTGTGGTATAAGCCTGTAATCCCAGTGCTGGGGAGGCTGAAACAGGAGGATCACTATGAGTCCAAGCTATACAGTGAGACCTTCTACCAAATACAGATAAAATTTTTTTTAAAGTGTAATCTCTATATCACTGGCTAAAATATGAAGGGGGAAAGCAGAAGTTGTCCATGAGATCCTCAAAATCATTTCCCAGTCCTTTTTTTTTTTTTTTTTTTTTTTTTGCGGAACTGGGGATTGAACATGGGCCCTTGTGCTTGCAAGCATTTATTCTAGAGAGCCATCTCCCCAGCCCCTTCCAGTCATTTCTTATTTGGGCTGTAAAACATATGATAAATGTGCCCTTTACTGCCCAACAGGCTATGAAACAGCTTATGAAATGCTTTAAATGCAAATGTCCTTATTATTAAATAATGCATAATTTTTAAAGAAAATTTGGTGTTTATAAAATAAAAAATAATGGCAAGCCCAAACCACATTAAAAATAAACCCTCAATAATTTGAGATACATTTTTTTCCATTTCTGGAATGTATGTGCATAAACATGCGCAAGTTGTAAATTGGTTCCTAATGTCCTCGTAGTTTTTTTTTGTGTGTGTGTGTGTGTGTGTGTGTGTGTGTGTGTGTATGTGCTAAGCAAGCATTCCAAAACTGGGTTAAACCTTCAGCCTTAAAATTTGTCTTTTAATATAATACAACCATTTCTCATACTTACATCATGATCACTAAGTAAAAATCTATGCCTTTAAAGATTACATGACGACTATTCTATAGGTATACGATTGCTCTACTAGTAAACATTAGGGCTAAGTTTAGTCAACTGGCTTTTGTGACTGAGAGTGCAATGAATACATTTGTGATTAAAATTTTATCTGAACATGCTTATTTTCTTTTTAAAAATTAATTAATTAATTAATTAATTTGGTACATGGTCCCCTTACACAGTTCAGACTCGTAACGATCCTCCTGTCTCCGCCTCCCCAGAGCTGGGATTATAGGCATGAGCCACCATGCCCAGTTTCAGGGCCAGAAGAACCAGCATAGCATGCAGCACCCTGGGTCGAACCCGGGTATGTGTACTCACCAGGAAGGCACTTAGACTACTGAGCTGTCTCCCCAGCCCTGAACATGCTTATTTTCTTTAAATAGATTTTCCTAGGTAAATCTATTTAAAGATGGATGGAAATGTTATATGGAAATGTTATACATTTTATACTTTTCAAGAGTATGAAAATGTTATTACTTTTATAAACTGTTTTTTAAACCAATGTATTATTGTAGACATGGGAATCAAATATAAAAGTTTATTCAAATGGTATCTGAATACATAGTTTATGAATGCCTTCATATGTTAAGATTTATGGCATACTTTTAAGTGCATATCATGTCCTCTCATATCTTATTTCATTTAACACTCCATTGTAATCAGTGTAGTTACTGTTATCTCATATATAATACATGGAATCAAAAGGAAATTAGACTTGCCAAAGGCTCCTGCTAGTAAAGTGTGCCAGATACTGACTCTGAAACCAATCATGTTTACTAAACCACAGGCCTGAGTGAATAAGCTTGTCATATAAGGACTTCCTGACTTTTCTAGAAAGAGTGGTTAGAATGCCCCAACCACCCAGGTCTTCACTAAAGTGAAGATTGTCTCGCTTCAATCCTTGTACGCCCCATGGATTGTCTTTTGTTGCTCTTCTATGGCTAATTAAAAATACAAATAACTCTGTGTGTGTGTGTGTGTGTGTGTGTGTGTGTGTGTGTGTTTAGAATTTCAGTCTTTAAGCACAGAATCTTAAAACTTTATTTATGTTTGTTCTAAGCCATTACTGGTCCAGAATCATTAGGGTGTTTCCTTCTCGTTGCCATTAGCTTGATTATTATTTATACAGACTTTTCCAAAGTTTGACTCACGTACACCCTTCTGTCTCTTTCTTCATGACCCATTCCTCTCTTCCTAATCTTTCCTGAGAGATAAATCACATTATTTATTGGCAACTGTCTGATAATGAGGAATTTAGCACAACACTGAAATTTGCTCTGAGTAAAATTCACTGGCTCTGATTCTGACTATTCAGTTGTGTCAAGTGGCTGCTTTAACTGGACCTGAATGGTGGAAATACCCCTCTCGGGCCCTGTGGCTTGACAGGAAAGCACAGTTTTACATATGCACAGTATTTTATTTTTTAATCACAAAGAGTGGCCTTTCCTTGTCTATTAAGCACTAAGCAACCATATTGAAATGGTTATCTCATCTCTTTAGACTGGGTGGACGTGCTTACATAGGAGCAGAAAGCCTAGAAGAGACCTGGAGACACTCATTTCCCAAAATGTAATTTTGTGTAGATTTGGCCCCATGACCCAAGGGTAATTTGGACATGTATTGTTCTTGGATGCCTCTAAAGAAAAGGCCAGAAGGAAAGAATTCTGAGACCTTAAAATGGAAAGATTGGTGTTACTCATTCTCTGATGACTGTCTTTAAAATCAACAAAATCGAACAGCTGGGCTTTGCTTTTTGATAGAGAAAAGACCAGGCTGTTCTGACTGGGCCCTTGATTGTTACTTTAGTGGTGTTATTTTGCTTTTTTCTGAGGGAGATCACCTATTTTAGTGCCCAAGCTTTAGTCCTGTCATTTTATACAAACACCCGTCTCAGAATCTCTAGTGCAAGTGGGGGTGGCTGGAATGGGCTGAGAATCCTGTCTCTTCCTCTTCTCAGCAAACATTTGGATTCTATTTTACTTTGGGGCCCTAAGCTCCTAATTTTCAGAGACTATCTTCTTTTTGGTATGTGCTTTTGACTGCAAAAAAGTACTTAGCCCAACATTTCCCACCCTAAATCAAATTTTTGAGAGCCATAAATAGGTCATTAAGAACTATACTTTTCCGATGAGATTAGGAGAAGAATGTTCCAAGAAGTTCACACCACTGTTCTAATGTTTCTGAATGATCACAAGAATAAGCCAAGAATCGCACAACCAACCTCGGAGACTTGCACGAGCTAGCATAAGGAGTGAAACAACTTAAAACTGGTGCAAACTTCTTTCTGAAATAATTGAATTATCATGCTCAGGAGCATCATGCACACAGCAATAGGTATTCCATACCAATAGTTATGGAATCACTATTTCTCACCATTCTTTCTGCTGTTGTGCCACTTTTCTCAGCTATAAAACATGGGTCCCTTCCTAGAGTACCTACCAGTCCTGGCTCTAGTCCATACATTTTAGCCACTGTAATAGCTACAGAAAATATATAATTTGATATTCAGGGACAACTAGAAAAGCATAGTAGTCATTTAGTTCAATGAGTATGTGTGTTAGGTATAGCTCAAAGGTGATTAAAATGTATTTGCAAAATATGATGAAGAACTGTGGTGAAAGTAAATTAAATCTATGAGGGGAAAAAAACAATTTTAAGTGTATATGTTTACTCTTTGTAGCAGACATACTAGGAAGATGTGAAGAATGCTGAGGGACATCATTTTGCAACCCAGTTTAACAACAAGGGGCTCTACTGAGGGCATAATTATTAAGATTCTCTAGAGAGGAGAATCATGAAAGTTCAGGAATGGCACCAGTTAGTCCTTACTTACCTAGAAACTTATAAACCTCCTTTAAAAAATCTTTAATATAGTAAAGAGATAGGGAATATTGTGTTACACATCTGTAATCCCAGAACTTCAGAGGCTGAGGAAGGAGGATCATAAGAGTTTGATGCTAGCTTGGGCTTCATAGTTAGTACGAAGACATACCAAACTATATAGCATGGCCTTGTCTCAAAATAAATAAATAAACAAATAATAGAATGAAAATAAGTGACTAATATGTTAAAGAGACATTACTGAGGTTGCTAAAGTCCATGTCTGACAACCAGTCTTAATATGCTGAGGCAGTGCATATCACCAAAGTTCAAAGGCGCCAAAGCCTCTGTGATGCTCTGTCTTAGGGAGGTGCGGGTGCGACTTACGTGCCTCTGTATCTTTCTCATTGATGAAGAGTAGGCTGGGTGGTTGTATTGCTTGGTAAATTGCTAGCCCAGGAGATGTTTAATTTTTAGGTCTGGAATAGGGACAATCTTGGCTGACATCTACTGGAACAGAGATGATTAACGAAATTGGAACTAATTTTAAGAACATGTCTATCCTCTGAAACAACAAAAAATTACATGTGGCATTGTTGGCACATTGCTCGAGTGATGAGTCTTTGCAGAGTTCTTTCCACATGCGGTACATGAACAAGTGAGCAATAAGGAGGCAGAATCAGCCTTGCGGAGCAGCTAAGATGTTATACTCTATGCAGCACCTACTGGGCTGATATTGCCGTCAAGTTGGATCACTAGGTTAGACTGGCTTCCAGAAACAGAGTTAGTTGATAGATGTCAAAGAATACTCGAAGCAAGAGAGATGGAAGCTTTATTCATCAAATCATGTTTTGAGAGAACAGCAATGTGAAAATGAAAAGTCACAATGAATATTTCTGGGCTGGGGACTATTTTGAGCATTTCATTCTAGTGTCTCTGAAATCCCACTAAAATGGCATTTTCAGATTTTCTAAACATCAAATAATAAAATCAGGGGAAATTGAGAAATGGTAATGTCATCAAAGTTTAGAAAGAAGGAAAGAAAAAACATAGACACCGATATAGTTAGCTGACCTGAGATAGCAGAGTTCTACATAAGCAGTAAAAAAAAAAATTATGCAGCTGTACGGTCTACATCTGTGTCTCCCAAAAGGCTCAGAAATTGTTAGCACCAGGTACCTCCAGAGTAGAGAGGGTGAAGTATAAAAAAAGGCTGTTAGAAAACCTCAAGGTGGGTTAAATTCTGCCTCAAAGGTCTGTCAAGCCACCAAATTCTCTCTCCTACTCTACACAGGGGAAAGAATTTGCATTCCTTGCTCTGGCAGAAGACTGGAAGTTCATCCTCTCATCAGGCAAAGTTGGCTCTCTAGCTTGGAGATACAGGGGATGCCCCAGAGGGAGCACATATTCCAGACTGACCTCATGAGTTTGCATGTTGAGTGCTCCTGGATGTTTTCTTCTCTACTCTCAGAGGATTGGGAGACTGACTATTGTTTTCTTCATGACACTGGAAGACTATTCTTTGAATAATTTATATATTATCAACAGGAACAGACTTAAGACACACATCAGTGTTTTCTTCAGTGATATGGCCTTGTTTGGTTTCCAATGAAGCCCAATGTTGATGAACAGTCAGTGATCACTAGTCCCAGTGGTTCCCCAGAGAGCCACTCTGCACCATGGACACAGCACAGAGTCCCTTGGAACTTCAGTACAACCTTTAACTCATGTTAACTGAAATAAAGAAAAAGGAAACAGCAATGCAGATGCAGCAGAATATGCAGGGAAATGAAAAATACATTATTATACCCAAAGAGCTACCAGAACCTTTCGCATCAGTGAAACAAGAATAGTGAGACAAAAAGGAAAACATTGGAAATCAAAAATATACAATATGATGGAATAGCTTAGACTTTTAGAAGCTAATGATGAGAAATTCTCTTAAAAGAGATGGGAAATTAATGAGATAAAATGAGATGGACCATCATTGCAGTAGGGTCAATAACAAAATGTGTAGTCATAATAAGACAAAAAAGAATTAAAGATAAGCTCACCAAGAAAGAAAACAAATATCTCCCACAATTGTAGATGAGTTGTATAATTAAAATTAATAGGAACTGCCTGGCAAAATGGATGAAAGTAGAACCACAATATGTCCATTCGTAATTCAAATATGGCTAAGAGAAAATACAGCAGTGTCTAGACAGAATTAAACTCAGATATACCAAGTTATAAATAATAAAAATTGTTTTCGTATTTTTCAGGGAAAATTTTTTCCAGACTAGAATTCTGTACTCAAAATGTCAACCAAATGTGAGAGTAGGTTAAAGACATTTTTGGAAGGTAGCATCATCACAAATTTACTTCCTATTCATCCTTTCTCAAGAGGTTACTTTAGGATGTGCTCTATCCGCTGAGAAAGTAAAAGCAAGAAAGGAAGCCACAGGAACTGGAAATGAGGGTCTCCAGTGCAGCAAGGGCAGAAGGAACGCCCGGGGGAGATTTCTACTGCTCAGTAAACATCATTCCCTTTTCTTGTTAGACACAGAAGGAGGATGGCTTTCTAAATTCTCTCACCTTGACCTGGAGCCTCAGGTTACTCTCTGTGCATAACATGGACTGTACTATAACCAGGTCACTATTTTCGAAAAGTGAGCACTCACATTTTGGCCTTTGTTTGGGCAGCTGTTTGCAGATGAATACAAGGCATCAAGAGATGGTGAATTCACCAAGAGATGGTGAATTTCTAGGGAGAAGATGTGGATCCCTAGATCACCACATGGAGAAGAGATATCTACAAACCAAAATCACCATGCTGGATTATTAACGCGAACAAAATTTAGCTTCTATTTTCTCCTCTCGCTGCAGTTTACCCTATGTACCAAGTCTAGAAACTAACCAGCCCAGATTGGAGCAAGTCAGAGTTTCTGGAAGAAAAGTTTTCTGAAAACATGCAATTGATAGAAAACTGGATGTATTTGAACACTGGGGAAAAGTTTTGGGGGTGAATTAGTCATAATAACACAGGCAACGAAGAAAATAAAAGTAAACAAAACATCCATCAAATCCAAGAAGAGCAAATTTATGCAAGATAAAAAAAAGTGATTGTAGCTTACTGCTTGGTTCAGTTATAAATAGTATGTATATGACCTTGTTGGTTGGTCTAAGCAGTATAAAAATCCAACTGCAATGAGATACTGGCCCCTGAAGCATTGTGTGTATGTCAGTGTGGGTGAGAAAAAAGATTTACATTGATATTTCCCATCATGGAAAGTCAAGAGATGACTCCGAAAACTGAAAAATTAAGAGAACAAAATAACCATTTTAACTATATGGAGATAAACATCAAGATCAATACATGGCTAAAATTATTTGAAGTATTGAAATTTTATTAGCCAGGTCTTCATATTTTATAATAAGCACATAGATTCATTTTGTGGTTTAAGCCAAATATATGTATAAATATATATTTAAAAGCCTACATTTAAAAAATTAGGGCAACTATCTTTTGATATGGCTAAAAATATAGATACACTACTATATATACTATAATAAATATAAATTAGGAAGCATTTGCTAAATGTTTTTGCATTTATGACAATGATTTGAAATAGGTGCACCATTGGTATTCCCTCTATAAAGAGATAGATAGGAAAAAAAGAAGAAAAATCCTATGTAATGAAAATCTATATACAGTAAAATAAGCCTGAAAAATGCCTTTTCAGTTATGAAAATCATTAATTTTTAATATAAAATATGCCATTGAAATATATGAGGATTATTAAGACCTTAGCAGATAGAAGAAAAATATATTATTCCAGAGGATATAGAATTAGTTAACTGGTGAAAAGATAAAATTTGCCATTAACTGAGTATTTTCTAGAGGCAGTATCACTTTTATACTTAGTCAACCTAAAAATCATAACTTTTTAATTTCTTTTTTTTTTTTTTTGTATTTTAGGGAAGGGTCTACAGGGTGTTCAGGGTCTCACTACTAGATTTGATTTGTAGTGATCCATCTGTTTACAGCCTTCCAAGAGCTGGGATTACAGGCACGTGCCACTGCACCCAGTCTCAATTGCTGTCTCAGCATGCCCCTGTCTCAGGAAAAATCATAACTTTAAATGTTGCAGGAATCAACATTTAAAGTTGCTAACCACTGGCCTTGTCAGGGCAAATTCCGCTGTCCCTGAGAAGAAGGATGAGATCAACAGCTCTAACCATGCAGATTCTTCAAAATCTTTGTTAAAATTTCTGAGATATATCCTAAGTAAATGATCAAGCAAAGGAAAATAAGTTATATACAGTAGAATAAGGAAATAATGAGAATTATAAGTAATTATAATTCTCTTTCATACAAAGCAGCAGCCTAATTATAAATATAAATTGATCGTGTCGTTATTATACAAAAAATATAAAAGAGAGTATTATGTTCAAAATTGTGATTATAATGTGATACAATACTATGATTTGATTATTCTGGACACAATATTAAAATTTCACAAATTTGTATCTTACTTATGCTAGCATGTAGATTAATGGCCTTTAACTTTTCTTCAATGTTACAAATGAGATGCGAAGTTCACGTGCTATCTACATGCTTGCCTTTAAATTAATTTAGACAAGGCACATAAATTATAAAGCCTCATTTGTTTCTCATCGGAGAATAATAAAGGAAGTACTATTTGTTCACCCACCTCAGAGCACTATCACGAGAATTCCACGATACAAAGTACATGTAAGTGTGAGGTAGATGCAGAGCGCTGTACAGATACATGGAGCTATGGCCATGATTATCGCCAGGGTTATGAAGAACATTGCTTTGGCCGGACTGCTCCTCTGTGGACCTCAGACAGGCTTTATCTCCTGCCTCCATATGTGACACATTAGAAGTTACTCAAGCCTAAGGTCAGTTTTTAGCTTTGGTTCCTTTGGGAAGCAATGGAGTAAACCAAAGATCAATGTGAATATTTTCCAAGAAAATCATCCAGAAAGAATACCCAGGGAGGGCTGGAAGGCAGTCAACGGACCCCACAGGAAGAAGGAGTCCTTGTCTGGGAGCTCTGTGGTGTGCTAACAGCATGGTTGTAGCCATTGTTCACCCCTGCAACAGAAAAGACTTTACTGGAAGCACTTCAGGGCCTTCATAAGGAAACTTCAATGTAAGGAGACTGGATCTTTCGGCCTAGTCAGAATAAATGGACCACGATCAAGTTTGTGCTATTTCATATCAAAACTATGCATTGATGTTATTTTTAACTGAGGGTCTCTCTTTGTCTAGCAAAGTTTAGGGAATATTTTCTGAGAGTATTTTCAAAGAGAAATTTAAGTGTTTGGCTATGTTTTCAGCAGAGTATACTATAGTGTCCCTTATAGCCTGTTAATTGATAATCTTGTTCAGTAGGTCTAGTAGACATCTGTATTTGTTTTTGTCAGTTGCTGAGCAGAAATTCCTGAATTCTCAACCATAACTTTGGAATTGTGTCTTTTTTCAACTCTATCAGTTTTGTTGAACTAACAAATTACCACAAATTTAGCATCTCAACATAAGACATATTTATTATCTTACATCTCTGCAGGACAGAAGTGTATCAGAAACATAGTTCTTAGTGTACTAAAATCAAGGGTGTTTGTTGTTTTGGTATCAGGGATCAGAAAACCAAGGTGTTTTAAACTGTGTTTAAAACCATGTTCTCTTCCTGTGGTCTCTGGGAGTGGGGTTTCCTGGCTTGTTCTGATTCTGAGGCCTCTTTGTTCATTTGATGGTTGCTGTCTGTGTGCCTTGGCTTCCAGCTTGTTCTTGGTCCTCAAAGCCAACAATGATATAAAATTCTTTCTGTGCTTTTAATTTCTCCTGTGTCTTCTCTTGTCAAACATCTCTGACCCTCTTCAGCTGTCCCAGTACATCTTTAAAGGATGCTTCTGTCATGTCGCCTGGATCATCCAGGGTAACTCTCCTCCTTATTCTAAGGTCACGTCATCAACTGCAGAAATTCCCTGAGCAAGCTTGCTCCTTCCATGCTGCGCAACATAACACATTCATAGCTTCTTCCTTGACAGTGAAGGGGATGATTCACGCACTGCAATGCACTTTGGGGAGCTATTGCTTTGTGCATGTACATTTGTGATCACCGTTTTCTTGCTGGATGGATCACTACACCTTTTTTATATTGCTATTAGTATGGAAAATCTTGCCCTTAAAAAATGTTAACATAGCATACTACATTTTCCCTTCTTTTTTGTATTTTTTCATATTTTTGAGTACTCATTAACCTTTTTAAAATATGAGTATAGAATTTAGAAAAATTATGTTTGTGGTTATCTTGGTAATAGGACAGGGGTTTAGTTTTCTTTTCATCTTCTACTTATCCCTATATTTTTATGTTTCACAATTAAATTTGTATTAATTATTAGAGAGAAACACATTGTAGTTTGGAATTAATATGAAACTCTTAAGTAGCACACCAAGAGCACAGCTTTAAAAGGAAAACAGTGGTAAGCTAATGTAAACTAAGCACTTCTGTTTATCAAAAGCTAAATTTAAAATTGAAACCAAGTTTCTAATTTTTTTGTTTACTATTTTTATTCTCTTTTTAAAAAAGATAAAGGAAGAAATACACACTACCAAAGTTACCCAATGTCAACTCATTTTCCCAAGTAGTTGAGCCAATTCTGTTACCAATAGCGTGTATGAAAGCATGCATAGCTACTACCAACTTATTACTGACCATTCCTTTTTAACTTCCTTGGGTTGTTTACGTAAAATAGCAAATCATAGAAATTTGAAGGTGGATTTATCTGAAGTACTTTTCACATACTTACTGGCAATGGATCTTTCTCTTTAGTGACATATCTGATCATGTGTATTTTTCTGTTGGTTTTTTTGTCTTTTCAATTTGTGAAATTTGTGAAAGGATTTGTGAGCATTCTTCACATATTTTGGATAATAATTCCTTGTTATTTGTGTTTTTCCCACCTTAGATCTTCAACTACCCATAAGATTTTGTTCGTGGTGAGAGTCTAGTAGGAAATAAACATATAATCCCAATCTTTGTTTTGAAATTTAACATTGAAATCACTTTTATTTGAAGTCATGACTGATATTAACATATAAATCATCTTATTTGTTTAGTTTGTTTTTTCCATTCCTAGTATCTGTGTATCTATTTTTTCATGTCATTCTCTGGATAAACTAGAGCCTCTCTTAATTCTCCTTATCTTATGTTTGGGTACAGGATTTTGTGGCTTTATTAGTCACTACTTTAGGTGTCCTGTATTCAGAACATACCACCGTCTACTGGTAACAATACCACTGGAATCTATAAGCATTGAAAACTTATTTCCATTTATAGTCCCTTACACTTTCCGTTTTAAAAATATTTTTTCTATTTTTAAAATACAACTGTTTTAGAATTGTCTACATTCACTGAAAAACAATTGGTCCTATTGATTAGAGCCTGAAAGATATCTGGGATGAGTTTATGTTCTCTAAAATGGAAGAATGAATTTTAGGAACAAGGGAGGTTAAGAGCAGAACATATTTGTTGGGTGAAAGTAAGCTTCTATCTGAGAGAGAAGGAAACCTGAGTGAGTCATCAAGAAACCTGTGTATTTTGGAGATTTTTTATAGAGCAAATCCATAGGAGGAGGCTGGTTCAAGGTGAAAATACGGGAACTCACTAGGTGGGCATGATGTGGAACATAACTATGGTCGGCCAATAAGATTACACATATAATTGCTCAGGTAAAATTGATTAAATCAGGATCAAATGGGAACATAGCAAGCAGACATGAGTACAGAACAGGCACTTTCCCTATAAGGGGCTGGGTTAGTGACTAATCCTGGCTTTTTCTAGGTGATTGGTACCTACTTAGAATATCAGTCTCTGATGACTATCCCTATGGAGGTACGTGGGTGCATTTGTTAGATCTTTTGTCCTGAGCTCTGGTCCACCAAGGAAGCGCCATGTGTCTCCCACAGTTGCAATGTGTTGTGTCTTTCATACCAGCTCCTTTGAAAGCCTATCCCTGTCTCACTGCTTGTAATAGTTCTATCTAATGTAGCTGCCTAAAACATTATGATTTGTGCTTTGACCATAAAAAATGATTTAAGGAATTCATGAAAAGAATAGTCTCTATATTTTCTTTAGTTTTCTTCCTATTTTTTTCTTTCTTTCCCAGAATTCCAGGTTTTCTGGTATCTCCTTTTATAATTGGAGAAGCTTTTATAGCCTTTCTATATAACTAGTTCTAATGACAAATATTCTTAGTTTTCTTTTGTCAGAGATGTTCATTCTGGTGAAAGATGATCTCTCCAGATACAGAATTAGTGAATTTTCCTTCAGCGCCTCAATAATGGTGTCACTTCCACTGGCCTTCCTGGTTTCTAATGAAAATATCTGCTGCCACCAGACTGAGGGCTCTGTTGTAGGCAGTGTGTCCTTTCTCTGGATAGATTTAAGACTCTTGAGCTTTTCTTCAGATGTTTGTTTATGATATCCATTAGCCAGATTTCCTCAGTTTTATCTTCTGCGTGTTTACCCAGGTGAAGTGAGGAACCATTACTTTTTGCATATTCTCATACTAATTATGTCTTTTCTCCTTTTGAGACTCCATACATATAAAAGTTTTATCTTTTGTTACTGTCCTACAGGTCCCTATTGGTATTTAATTTTTCCATTCATTTTCTTTGTGTTGTGTTGCTTGGTTGAAATCAATTTTTCAGTCCTCAGGCTTACAACTTCTATTGTTTACTACCTATTCTGTACCTCTAGGTCTATTATCAGGATTTTTTTTTCAGCCTCTGGGATATTTTGTTGTTGTTATTATATAATTTCAGCTTTTTAATCTTTTTCCTATGCATTTTTAAATTTAGTTTAATGGAATTGGTTATTACTTGTCAAAATTATTGCAGAGCAGCGAATTTTAAGTATAGTCAGATTGTGTTTGGATCTTGGTATTTGTACATTGGTCAATTGCTTTTTCTTATTCAAAAGGTGATTTTCTCATTTCTTAGCATAGTAAATTATTTTGTCTTATATCCTAGACATGTTGCATAGTATGTTGAGAAATTTTTGTTTCTGCTTTCATCCCTTGTAGCAGGTAGTCACTCTTCTATTCAGGCTTCACGTGTCAATTCTGGTCTCTTTTACAGGCCATTTTCCCAGACAGTCTTGAGGTTTCTGAACCCTTGCAATATTGTTCTTGCTTGTTTCATTCCCCTGCTCAGGCTCTTTCTGGATCCATAATGGTGGTGCTTTGGGGCTTGGAAGGGGCTCCCTAGTTCTCTAGGCTTGTTAGGTGATGAAAGGGAAGGACCTGGATACAGGTCCGAAACAGTTTCTTGGTCTGTCCTCTGGTCACTTGATATTGGTGGGTTTCCAACCTTACTTCTGCTGGTGTCACTGGAGAGAGAAGCACCCACCATGGCTGTTTTCAGTCATAGTAGAGGATCAGCAGCCTGAGAAGATGCTAGCCTGTTTCTCTTCTGCAGTTCGGTTGATAGCCAGGAAGCTCTGGGTCTGAGTGGCTCATTAGTGAGGTGGAGGGCCAGAGAGTACAAGTCTGCTCATTGAACTGTAGGGAAAGCAGATCTGCCTAGAGTAGAGAACCACCTGGTTGGCTGTCCTTGAAAGAAGAACAGTTAGCCATACCTCTGTATATTGATACCTACAGAGCTGGCTAGGACAGTTCCTTATCCCTCTCAATTGGTTAGAAGAAATGCAAATGAGTCTAGCCAGGTGCTGATGTCATCTCTGAGGTAATGAGATAGGTAGTGATGCTCCACCTACAGCTCCCACGTAATATGTGTGAACTAGGCCTAGCGAAGCCCTGCTGTCTGCTGAGAATTGAGCTTCAAAAGAGTGGCTATGATGTCTTAGGGCATGGATTACAAATAAAAGCTGAAGCACGTAGAGCAAAACACTGGATACTGCCCCAATCTGTGATACTCAAATTACTTTTTCTGCATTTCTCTCTGCGTATTACAGAGGTGGCTTAGGCTTCCTACCTAGCCCAGCTCACAGCACTCACATGTTTTCCACCACACTCAGTCGCTTATCTCCAAGCTCCTTGGATCATCACACATTAATAAAACATGGATTCAGCCCTGGGTTGGGGTCTTTGTCTGGTTAGCCATTATCCTGAGTGGATTTAGGGCCCTCTAGTCTCTCCACAACTATAAAAATGCCTTATGTCTTTATTCTCACCAAGTATTGCCCTTAAAGTGGTAGATTGGAATTAACTTACTAGAATTCCAGAAACTTTTTCATTGGATTGAAAATGTGGACTTTTTTGAACTGTGATGAGGTCCAAAAGGGTTTTTAATAGCCTAATAGCACTCAGTGTGGGGGAGGGGAGGAGTCGGCCTTCCCAGGATCTTCTATTGCCATTCTTTGGCCCTGTTAGGCCCTCTAATGTAGCAGGCTTGGGCTATGGCAGCCTCTCCAGATTCTGTTGCTGCAGAAAACACTGGCTTGTTACTGTTCTGAGGTTTAAGGGAGAAGATGGATTCTCCACTCATGTCAATGCTGCTGCAGATGGACCGAGTCCCT
Source organism: Octodon degus (assembly GCF_000260255.1). Lineage (NCBI taxonomy): Eukaryota > Metazoa > Chordata > Mammalia > Rodentia > Octodontidae > Octodon > Octodon degus. The sequence goes on along the minus strand of NW_004524595.1, from coordinate 14,585,139 downwards.
CTGCCACTTAGTATGGGCCTCTTTTACCTACCCATGTGACTTTTGTTTTGACCTTTTGGCCAGAGAGTAGGATCCCTTCCCACTCTTTCATATTTTTCTTTTATTGCTAGGTCCTGTGGGTCTTAGGTAGGCCTGGCATGTATCCTGGAGCAGTGGGATATAAAGGAGGGAAGTTCAAGAACAAAACGGATTAAAATAGAAATGCTCATTTATTTCTTTAAGCAGTAATTTCTGCCAAGCCATGACATTTCTTTTAAAGAAATGATATGTTGAGAATATTCCATTAGGGAGGAAAATATGCTAACTAACTAAAAAAACTAACAGTGTTAGCTTCTGTGAGATAATATTAAAATGGGTACAGTGCATTTACTTAGTTTCTCTTTTTTTACTCATTCATTCAATCAATCAATGACTATTAAATAACTGTGGTTTGAGAGGTTAATAAGTTATGAGTCCCACCATGGATAAGCTTATGATACAGCAACAGAACACTCAATGAATAAAATTGTTGATGTTTTTATGTTAATAAGAAATAAATGGGAAAAATGATAAATGTTATATAAATATTTGAAAAATGATGAGAAATAAGGGTATTTGCTGAAATGTATATCATATGATGGAATACAGTATTATTCATCCACACAAAGGAGAAACCTGAGTCATTGTAGGAAAATGCAACTTGAGACCAGAGTGCGGAAGTGACATAAGTCACACACAGAGGGTTACGTACCACATAGTTTCTTTTATATGAGAAAGCCCAAATATAAATAATTTAAAAATCAAAATAAAACACAGGCAATAGGAAGGCAGGCCTTTGGAGATGGGAAGGGCATGGAGGGTTAGAGGAAGAGAAGGAGGGAGTGACAGAAGTAGAAGGATTATAGGATATGTACCAGCTCCCAAGATGGAAATGCTCATTGGATCTTGAAAGTATGTACAAAGCACAAAGGGCATTTGTTCAACATTGAGTTAGATAGACTCTGCCTTCAAACCAGAGAAGGTGCAGCGGACCCACATTCATGCCGTGTAGTTGACTGAAGATTCACCATATTCCTCTAGCATCCTACACTGGGAGTAAAACAAGGGGAAAAGGCCAACTCCTGCTTTTGTGCCACTGAATAGTAATGGAGGTGAGGCTATTTGGGAATTGTGTAATGGGATAAGAGGTCTATGAGCATTGAGAAGGAAGCAACAAGCTTTCCTGACTCTAACAGTGCATGGACTGAGCTCTGCAACAGTGAAGGGGCTGGGGGATCCTTGTCACAGCCTCAAGGGCAGACACTGGTGGCCTGAGAGCTGGGTGTGGAGAGCTGCATGTTCAGCGCTGTTACTGGAGCATGAAGTCTACCAAGCAGCTTGGGGAGAAGCTTGCATGCCAGGAGTGAATGTTGGGATGTTCTGAAGGCCATGTGAGTCAGATTTGCTTTCCATCAGACCTGCCAGTACTTCCCAATTTCTTCTCTTGCACACTCTATGAATTTATTGTGTTTTCCTTAAAATGAAAGTAGCATTGTTTGAACTCCTTGGTGATGTAAAGAAGCACCATCAGAATATCTAGATAGAAGTTCACAAAAGTCATGGCCAAGTATCAAAAGGTAATCTTAGCAGATGCTATCTTCCAGGTGGGGCATGAGAAGCACTTTCCCTTATATTTATTTCCCTTAGTCCTCCAGAAACTGAAATGCAACTTCATTTATTTGCTAGAAGGGGGAACAAAACTGCTGGGAGAGACACTGTTTTTTTATGAAGCCATACAGGCAGTCTGTGGAGGCCTAGGTCCAGACCCCGTGTACTCTGGTCCCAGTGATGTGCTCTTGCCATGAGTCACAAGGGTTCTCTTCTGCTGGGATCCCAGTGGGTCCTTCCCTTCCAGCAGGACAAAGCATTTAGCATGTGAAGGAGATGGATCACTTGGCTGATGCACTACTGTCCCTCTGCATTTCTAGCCAACATCCAATAACTTATTCATCATCTACTGTGTGCATTTTTGTACCCAAAGGTGTATAGGAGGTCAGACCTGAGAGTTAAATTCCAGTGTGATACTGTATGCCTCTTAACTTGAGTGAGTTTCTCAAATTCTTCTCTTTATTTTCTCATCTGCAGAAATTGGCACAATTATAGTACTCAAAACATGAGATAATATATCCCTCGCAGAGGGCCTGGCATATGTTAATCCCTCAGAACTGTTGTACAATAGCCCAAATGATTAATAAGAACCTAACCTTGGCTTTTTCATGCTTTATCCCAGTAAAAATAACAAACTTCAGAAGAGGCACTGAAGAAGTTTCATCAGGGCATGAGGACAGGAATCCCAGAGACCTCAGACTTTTTCTTAGAAAGATGGAATCAAGCATGTGTGGCTGCTACTTCGTTAGGAAAAATTGTGGCTGAAGAGGGAAGTGGTGACCATCTTGAGAATCACCTCCCTTGAGTTGTTCCCCTACCCCCTCCTCATCACTAAATGCTCTTAAATGCCCTCTGTCCTTTCTTCCAGCTGTTGTTCTTGGCCCATTCAGAAGTTGGGCATATGACTGAGTATCTCATTGGGTTTCTCCATTAGTCATAGCTGCACCCACAGATCACACATGGAGCTGTGGCTAAGTACAGGTTAGGGCCTCATTGTACATGTGGGCACATGCACACACACAAATACATACCACACATACATGAACACAAACAGAACATGTCTGTGTCCAGTTAGTTTTTCTTCTTGGATGAGATTGTTTGTATGAGTAAGACTGCGCATAAAGGGTGGCCATGTTGAACAATTTGGCCAATGAGTCGGGCCAGACAGGCATTTTATATGTGAGGCCTAAACAGCATTATTTTCAGGGCTAGGCTGTCCGAGGCCTGGCTCACAAATCCTTGCCAGTGTTGAGGGTGTGGTACGGAGAGTCTGATGTTTGCCTTAATGACTATGTGAAGTCTCTGAAACAGATTGTCTGCCTAGAAAAACATTTTGAATGTTCAGTTGTGAATAGTTCAGTCTTGAACTTTGGCTTCTCCAGCCATGACCAAAGGAATATTAGACTAGTTTTAAAACTTCTCCAATCATTCCATAAAAATTGTGGTTTCCCTCCTCTATCAAATCAGCTAATCTTATTTAACCATGACCACTACTGCTTAAATGTGAGTAGGCTAAAGTCAGAAGATTCTGACTTTCTTTTACCAGACCTGAAAATGTGGCTCATATAGCAATGAGTGTAGTCCACACAAGCATGAGGTCTCTGTATACAGGGTCTGTGCTGGGGAAGACCCTTTGTGCACCTTGTTATCCTGTGTCCCCAGCTCTGAGGCAGTGCCCCCATCAGTACCCATAGAATATGAGTTCAAAAAGGAAGCTGTATGGTACTTTAATTTCTAATGAAGATGCTTGGAACAGTCATTTTTGTGTAAGTGATTCAGTGAGAGAATCCTGACCCCTGGAATTCTACCTCTGATCTTCCTCAGTCTAGTTTCTGACCTTGATTTTTGCTAACATGACTCCCTGGAGAGGTGAATCACTGAGCTGATCTTCTTGTCTGCCCTTTGAAGATGAATGCAAAGGCTCTGAGACAGGAGGCACAAGATAAGGTGTTGGCGAGGAGGGCAGAAATAGGAGGATGTGATGATGGCAGGTTGGGACCAGATGAGACCTTTACTCCTGGGCTGTGAATCTCAGCCCACCCTCACTCAGCCCTTCTCAGCTTCTCTTGCAGCTTTTTCCTTCTGGTTGTCTCTGCACTACTCCCCTCAGAACTTCAGCCTACTTTATATGACTCAGTGAAGGATCCTGGTGAGTATTCTCTACACATTTTACTTTTTATCATAGCTACCAAGAGTCATGCATTAAGCATCTTTCTCAAATGCACATTCTTTATGTGTTGTCAGGGGCTGGGAAAGAATGGGGAGGGGAACAGGTTAATAGGTATCAAGCCTCAGTTTTTATAAAATCAGAATAATACTGGACAAAGATAGTGGAGAGGTTGCCCAATATAAAAGAACTTAATATCATTAAATTATACTCTTGAAAATAATTAAGATGGTAAATCTTGTTTATATTTTAGCATACTCTTTTTACAAGATAGGCTCTGGAAAAACAATACAAGTATTATACAAAAGTATCAGTGAATTCTTCAAGGTGTGTGAGTATGTCAGTGGACGGAGATGGGGAAATGGCCTAAGTTATCAAGTATAACACAGGGGCGAAGCAGGCAGGAAGCCCATGGGAGACACTTCCAGGTGAGCATGGGAGGGAGCTACACACAAGTGGGGCAGGCCTGGGGAAACAGGGGCTAGAAGTTGGGGTGGTGTCACTGAGGAAATGCCCAGGACTTGCAGAGAGGGATGTGAATGTGGGTTGGGGGCAGCCAGCAAGGGGAGAAGAACCAAAACATGAGCACAGGGTGGGAAATCATCTCAGGAGAGCATGGAGCGCAAGCGGAAGCAGGTGAGCATATTCCCTAATGCTGAGCCGGCCTCCAGGTCAGCAGATTTTTCTACTCCTGACTCAATGTAAGACTCAAGGTGTTCAAATCTCACAACCATCTGCTGTGGAAGGACAGACAATAAGGAAATGTGAATTAAATCTTCCAAGTGAAAACAGGGTAGATTTGTTGGAGAGTCAATAGAACTGAAGATCAAGTCTCATAACTTTTCCAATTTTACTTGTGGAAACAGATTGCACTAGGTATCATTCAATTTAACAAGTAAGTCAATGATGTGCTTGAGATATATTTTAAAGTTTCCTTAGGAATTTGTTTTTAACTTTGACAAATACGTTACTTCCTGGGTGAGTGATGTTATGTTAGAAGAAAGAACAAAAGGAAAGGAAAGAAAACTGAAAGCAAAGATTTAGCCCCTAACTTGGCAGATGTTACAGTTCATCAGAGAAGACATCCACGTATTCAATTTAAGGGAGAACAGAATGGTCTGTGCCTGCCCTCACTGGATTGGAGGTGGGTGGGTGGAAGGGTCTTGGCCTGAGGACTGAATGATTAAAGGCATTAAGAAGCCTGCAGGCCAAAAGAAAGTAAGCCCTGGAATGTATGGTTAAAGATTAAGGCAGGTATTGCTATGTTAACCTTTAAGTCCCTACAGAATATGAAGAAAAAAAATTTTAAAAAGGAATAAACAATTACCTATTTTTTACACAGAAGTTTAGAAATCTAACCATATATAGCATTGTAGCAGAATAGTCCTGTGGCATTTTTTTCTTGTCTCTTGTTTTCATTTATTATCTTTTTTTTTAAAAGCAAACATTTACTTGAGAGACAGTATGACAGTAATTGGTATATCATGACAAGCAGTACGCATTTAGAAGACCAGAATGACAGGCATTCCAAGCATGACCCTACTATTACATATTGCTATCTTCAGTGCAGTTGACAATATGCAATGTATTAATTGTTGAAACTGTCCTACTAATTGGTTTTGAAACTGTCTCATTGCTATTTCTCAATAAAATTAATAAATATAAAATTATTAACATATAAAAAATAAAATAGCATTATTTGAGATATTAAAAATATTCCAAAGTGCTATTATTTTCATTCTTATTATATCAAACAGAGATTTGTGATTCATTCAATAAACATGTAAATATCTGTAATATGCTATGATTTATGTATCATCAGTGAAGAATTCAAGTAACTGCGAATAATTTAAAAATTATTTTATTGGTCTGGTGAGATGGCTCAGTGGTCTAAAGCACCTACTTGGAACAAGCTTAGCAAAGCACAAAGGACCACAGTTCAATCCCCAGCACCACATGCCAGCCAGCCCCGCCCCCTGGTGGGCTGAGCTGGCCACACACACACACACACACACACACACACAAATAAATAAATAAATTTAAAAAAAATTATTTTATTGGAAATTGACAGAGTTGTAGGGGACAAGCATGATGGTAGGGTGGGGACATAAGAAGGATCAGGACGTGTTTTGTCCATGCACCCTCTACCTATGATGCTTCTGGTCATTACGCACTGAAAATATAATCAATAAAAATTATTTGAGCAATATTCTTTGTAGAAGAATTAGTGCTTTGACATTAAATATTCTGTACTAAGCTGAAAAATAAATCTTCCAAAATATCTTAAAAAAAAAAAGATTAAGGCAGGACCTAGATGGCAAAACACAGGTCTTGAACAGCACAGGCTGAAACAGCAAGATGTTCAGACTAGGAAAAACATGCTTGGTCATAATCCTTTCTCTTTGGCTGATAACTGCTGCTTGCTCTTGACACAGTTCCTCATCCAAGATGCTTTTCTTCTGCTTTTTCTATTGTACTGGCTGGTATCACAAATAAAAACCAAAGACACCCCCTCCACCCAAAAAGCTTTTTGGGTTGGTGGCTACGGCCTGGAGAATCCCTAACAATGGCAGCACCTACTGGAACAGTCCCTCTGGGCCTCTCAGTGTTCATACTAAATCTTGTTTCTGAGTAATTCTTTCATCCTCTGTGCCACCATAGTCACACACTGAAATAGGTGTGATTTACCTGAGGACATCAGGTTGAATTTTGATGTCAAGGGAACAGAGAGACATAATCCTGCCTCTCAGTCTTGTGGTTTGGACAATGAAGTCTTCAGGGTCAATGGAAGACAGCAGGCTATTTATGTACTCCATAGAAAAGGGCATTTGTCATATAGAGCAGGATTTCACAAACTTCAGGGTGTTACTAGAAAGTACTTAAAACATAGTAGGTCAGAAAGGAACATAATCAAATAGAAAGACTGGAATGACACTGCAGCAAGTCTACAGTAGTATTGGGTCATAAAACTTGAGGTTTTGAGTACAAGGTCATAGTGTAAAGTACATTTCTTACTGGGGGTCCCAGTGGAAAAATCTTTGGAAGTGGGGATCTAGGGGTCAAGGTACCAGAGGAGACCAATTAGCAAGGCAAGTGAATGTTTCACCTTTTATAGAGGAAGCACAATGTTTCAATAGCACAGTTTTTATTTCATAAGAAAGCTTTAAACATCCTTCAATGTTATGCAAAAGTTTAATCTTGTCCAAAATATTTTTAAAAATATATATTCAAATGATGAAGCTTTGGAACAACAACAACAACAGCAACACAAAGCTACACTATTCTAATTACTAGAGTGAGGGCTGGTCAAACAGCTCAGCAGATTAAAGCACCTGCAAGCATGTGCAGGGTCTGGGGTTCTATCTCTGGGCCTGCTGTGCTGGCCCTGGCCCTGGGGCACACTGAGACAGCAATTGAGACTGGGCGTGGTGGTACGTTCCTGTAATCCCAGCTCTTGGGAGGCTGTAAACAGGAAGATCACTGGGAGTTCAATCTAGTAGTGAGACCCTGAATACCCTGTAGACCCTTCCCTAAAATACAAAAATAAATAGATTAATTAATAAATACCAGAATGAGAAGAACTGCAGTGACTGTGTGTTAATATATGCATATGTATATGTTTGGGTCTTTTCATAAAATATTAACCAATTGAAAATAATAATTAGATTGTTCTTTAAAAATGATAATCCAGTGCTGAATGTAGTAATGTGTAGTAATCAGGGAAATTATATGGACTTATTGTGGAGGACCATCTGGATGACTCTGGTTGAAGGAAGAGCAATTGTCTCCCTTTTGGCTAAATCTGGCCCCTACTGCTACGTATTTATACATACGGAGCTGACTAGGACATTTCTTTATCTTCTCAGTTGACTTTAAGCAATGCAAATGGGTCTAGAAATGCTGATGTATAGTCATTAAAATAATATGACAGGTCAGTGAAGCCCACCTACAGCTCCCAAGTATGTGTGAGCTACGCCGTGTGTAGCCACACTGTTGGCTGGGATGAGCCTCACAATAAGACACTCTGACTTCTCAGAACATTAGAAATTATGCATCAGAACTGAAGTACCGACCCCCAAACACTTGATACTGCCCTCAATGGTCAGATACAGATTACTCTTTCTACGTGTCTTCTCTGCATATTGCAGAGGTGATTCGGGCCTCCTATCTAGCCCAGCACAGGCACTCACGTACTTCCCACCACACTCACAGTCACTCATCCCCAATGTCTTTCTCATTGCTGGGACAAATACATGACACTCAAAACTAAGGAAAGAAAGGTTTATTTAGCTCACAGTTACTGGAAGTTTCAGTCCATACTCAGCTGGCTCCAAGGCAAAGCGGTAGGTGACAGAGAGCAACCTTTCACGTAGGTGGCAAAGAGCATAGAGTCAACAAAAGAGTAGCAGCAACAATGTCTACAGAGAGCAAGTCTGTCTCCCTTAAGTTGTATTCAGGCTATCTGCCCCAGGCTGGGTGTGGCACTCACATCCACAGTCCCAGCAGCACTCACACCCATAATCCCTATGGATCATGAGTTAATCACAAGTGCTAGAAATCTGCCCCATGACCGTGTGAGGCCTTGTGGCCAGGATGGGGGGGGGGGAGTGACTAGACACAAACCATAACACCTGAGCCACTGTTCTCTCCATGAATTAATAGAACCCAGGTTTGGCCCGGGGTTGTGGCCCTTGTGCTGGTTAGCCATCAAGTTCTAGCTGGACTTTGGGACTCCTTGGCTGCCCAGAGCTATACATGTATTTTAGTGTCTCTATGTTCGCCATGAGTTGTACTGGAAGTGGTAGATCGAAATTTATTTGATAGAATTCCAATAACTTTTCCACAGGGTTGCACATACAAACTTCGCCAACCCGTGAAGAAGTCTGGGAAAGGCTCTCTATACTTCTATTTTGATCCTATGACTATATTAGTCTAATTTGATATTTTTGAAGACTAATAAGCTGCCTCAGAGTAACAGTCTACTTATGTTTTTCTCACAATACAAAAATATATGTCTGGGTGAAAAGGGGCCTCTAATACTAGTTTTCTAAGGAATTCATGCACTAATTTCCACAGTGGTTGTACCAGTCTGCGTATTTTTCCAGAAGAATTAAAAACATCATAGCATAGAAATACATAGGCATCCACATTTATAGCAGTATAATTTGTTATAGCTAAATCTTGGAAAGAACCCAGATGCCCATCGACTGAGGAATGGATAAAAAAGATGTGATAGTTTTATAAAATGGAGTATTAGTGAGCTATGAAGAAAGATAAACCCAGGCTTTTATAGGTAAATGGATGCAACTAGAGATCATACTCATAAATGAAACAAGTCAGGGACACATGTAAACATCATAATGTATTCCTAGTGCAAGAAATTGAAAGAGTCAATAAAATGCATAAGATATAGTTGGTATTGTGAAAGGGAAATAAACTGCTCAAAATGAAACAACAACTGGGATGGGGGAAAGGAGAAAAGAAAGAAAGAAAGAAGGGGGAATATCTCTCTTTCTCTCTCTCTCTCTCTCTCTCTATATATATATATATATATATATATATTCAAAATGGCTACTAGTTTCTATTGGCTTATTGGAAAGGACCGTTAATGCTTAATTGTTTGATCAATTTTGCATGCCTATTTCTGGTAATATGTAGAACTTTGAAGATAACAATATACAATATGATGATTATTGTTAATTTCCTATCATCTTGTTTTGAAATTCTGTATCATTTAATTTTTTTGAATTCTCTTTCATCTAAAAATTATATGCCTACTTTTCAGGGGAGAAAATGTATACATTTTGAGGGAGTTTGTGTTGGATTTACAGCTTTGATTTCCACATTACTCTTGCTGGTGGAGACAATATTGTAAGGTAGACAAGCCTAAGAATCTTGCTACTACCAGTTTTAGAGATTTTGTCACAAGATCAAACAAGACCGATGTGTCTTTTCCAACAATACAGTGTAGTGAGGGTATAGAGTAATTGTGTGCTCTCGATGGAACTATAGTTTGGTAGAGGGATTGTGTAGACAAGGTAGAGGTTTCCCAAAATACTAAAAATAGAACTACCACATTGTCCAGAAGTCATTCTTCTAGACATATAGAAAAATAATTTGTAAAAACAGAAAAATAAAATCACTGTTTCAGAGATAGTGGTGCTTGCTATTGCAGCTCACAGCATCAGTCACACTATTAAAGACGTAGAAATAAGTGTCTGAGAACAGACAAATGGGTAAAGTACCATGATGGTGGTGGTGAGGATGGTACACGCATGCTTCTATGTGTAGGAGTGGAATACCATTCAGTCTTCCAAAGAAGAGAACTCCAGCCATTTGCACCAAGATGAGTGCAGCTGCAGTGCATCGGGATACACAAAACAAGCCAGGCAAAGAGAACGAACTGCATGGTCTCACTTATATGTTGAAGATTACAAGAATTAATTTCATTCTAATAGGGTATGACAGCAGAGTTGGCAGGTGGTGGATGAGGGGAGAGACCAGCCAAAAGGTACCAACGTTTGGAGGACTTACAGTTAATAATGATGCTTCACATACTACACACCTGCAAAGAGCGCTCTTAAGTGTCCTTGTACCTGCATGCACACATACTTACACATGGTGACTACATGGAGGGATGCTATTTTGACTGTGGTTATCATATAACAATATAGCTTTAAAAAACATGATACACATTTTAAATATATACATCTATAAGTTTTACTTGTTGGCATAACTCAATAAAGCTGGAAGAATGTTAAAAGGAAAGGGGTTTCTGAACGAAGTTGGTGATATCTGGGAGAGAATTTTGGTCAGTAGCAGGATGACACAGATTGCTCTGGGGTGTTATCAACTGCGTAGATGTCATGAGCATGCTACCATGTCTGCCACTCACAGTGCTGGCTTCAAGCACTGCACCATGTGTTTAAGGGCATGCACTGGCAGCTGGGTAGAATTCCCTTTGCAAAGACCAAACTGAAGGCATTGGAGAGGACTCTTTATTTATCTATGATTTCAACTCCACCTGTTTACCATTTTCTTGTTAAAAAGAATTAGTGAGTACTGGGTATGTGGCTATGAAGCAATTGAACAAATCTCCACTGCAGCTATAATACAAATCCATCTTCAAGCCCAGAGCAAATTGTTCTCATTTGGGGAGGGGAAAAGGTATTTTCTCAGCTAAAAACAAAAATTAACAAATATTTTGCAAAAGGTGAACTCTAGGGTCCCAACCAAATCCTGAACAAATTAGAGCAAAGCAGAAACAGCTGTTGAGCAAAAAGCTCAACCTGAGAGCAGGTTCTTTGCTGTCAGACCAGACTGGTTGGAGTCAGCTCTCTTGGAGTCTGCAGTGTAACTGTGGTCTCAACACTGTGGCTCAGCAGCAAGAAATGTGGAAAGCACTGCGTGCTCAAGACAAACAGCAGAAGCTCCAAGTTCCCTGTGCTTTGGGACCTAATGAATTCCAAAGCAGAACTGTTCTTATTTCCCCCTGGGATACAGCCCATGCTGATGAGGAAGGTTTGCTCCTATAGCAGGAGAAAGCAGTCAGCCAGTGGCTGGGTCCTAAAACTGCAGAAGACTTCTTCAGAGAGCCTTTCTCTCCTTGTGCGAGTCCTCACTAGGTAGGTCTTGGCCTAACAATCCTGTGGCCTTCACCTGTGGGATGTTAGTATTTTGAAAAATTGGATTCTTTTCACCCAATGTCAATTAAATTAAGAGCTACATGATGACTCAAAAATATTGAAATACGAGCTTGAATAGTTTTTGGAATTCAGCTGTGCATCTAAGCCACCTAAAATGCTGTTTATGACTTTTATGACTAAGACGTTGATATGGTAAGGAATTGTAAACAATTCAGTGCTTGTTACTGTCTTTTGACCTTTGCTTATTTTTTTTCTGTAAAATGTTTTGGGAGTTTACCTGGGGCTTATATGAAATGCACACCTTTTTTCCATCCAAGTTCCAAACCAAACAGAAATGAGTAGAAAAGGAGCGAAAGTTTCCAGGCCAAAATGGAATGCTTATCATCTATAGAGCAGGTGTGGCTCAGTGGGCTTTTTTTCTCAGGGCTAGTGGGATTTTAGACTCTGGATTAAATGAGGAAGTCTCAGGAAGCCCGTGTGAAGGTGGCACTAGCTAGTACCACAGGTTCTGCCTTGGGGTAGACCAGTACTGTGCTGAGGCCAATAGCCATCAGGAGCAGATGCTCTCAGTACAGTGGAACTCCTCCTGCAGAGTGGACTATAATTTATCCTGTTGTGAGTAGCTAAGTTTCCATTTAAAATGCTCACAAATCATAGGGACAAATAAGATATTAAAAGATGAAAGCCTTTCCCTCAGTTTTTCCACCACTTGCCCTTCATTGAACACTCTGGAGAGAGGCTCTTTTAAATAATTTTGGTTCCTATTCCTCTGGTTGTTATTATAATGTTAACTAATATACTTCTAAAATTACCAGCTTTAAACAATACCTATTGATTCTTATTCTTTCTTCTTTTGTAAAAGGCAACCTTGTTAAAATGGGCTTCTAGGGTTCAGACTTAGGTACTTACTATCTACTCTTAGAAAAAAATACTTGACCTTTCTACACATCGAATTGCTTACCTGTAATTGGAGTCATAATGGGGCTTCCCAAACAGAGCTTTAGAATGAAATAGGTCAGTCCATACGAAGTGCTCAGTTGTCTGCCTGACAGTCAGAAAACATGGAACAAATGCTACACAGAGCTCTGTGTGATAATGTTTTTATCTGCACACTGATCCTGAAGTCTGAATTTGAACAGACTACAATATTATGATTATTTGAATATTTAATGGTGAAGTCAAATGGCATAATTGAACTCATAAAAGAACAAATGTAATATTTTCACTAAAATGTCTTCCTTTAAATTAACTTTTCCAGCTGTTGTGTTTAATATATCCCCTTAAATAACTCTAGGTTTTCTCATTTTGATCATACTCTTTCTTACATCTCTTGCACTGAGGATCCTTAGAGTATGGCTGTCTAGCTTATAGATTCTCCGGTGCATGCTATATACAGTGACTTAGGTTCTCCATGCTTTATTTTTCTCATCACTAAATAAGGATAATATAGGATGTCCCCATAGTGTTGACGAGGAGTAGATGAGACAACACATTCATAGCAAAGCTGACAGGCAAACTTGAACTAAATCAGCTCTCACAAAACAATGGAATTGAGTTCTGAATATATGCAAACTTAGGCAGAGTAATGGTAATCTCTGCTTACTTTACATGACTTCTGTAATAAAAAAAAAAAAACTGCTTGCCTACAGGAGGAAGACAAATCAGCCAAAGTTCTGATTATCCATATACTTTTTATTCATAATATCTGACATTAAATAAAAATCACCAAATGCAACAAAAAACACCAGATGACCAAAACCAAGAGAATCACTAAAATCATATAATAGGTGATGCATTTATTATTGTATATCTACTTCAAATCACTAAGATACAGTGATTTATATGCTCAAAAATGCATGCATACACACACACACACACACACACACATATATATATGACCTAGATTATGCATCACATTGTATTAAATGAAATTTTAAAAAATTAAATTTTGACAATAAAATATCCACACTCTGCACATAGAAAGAAGACTTATAATGCACATGGAAATGCATAGAAGTCACGTAGAACTTGTGCATACATCAGTCACCCCCTATGATCAAAGCTCCAATTGCATAGTTAATAATTACTCCAAACAGAGGAAAATCATCAAGCCACAGAAGTCAACAAAAATTACCCTAAGGATAGACAAGTGCAATGAAGACACCAAAATGGGCACGACATAGCAAAACTGCTGAAAACAAAAGACAAAAGCAAATCTTTCAGTTCATTATATATTCTAGACAGTAATCCTTTGTTGAAGAACAGTTGTCAAACAATTTTCCAAATCTGTGTATTGTCTCTTTACTTGGTCAGTGATTGCACTTGCTGTACAAAACTTTTTTAATAACATGAAATCCATCTTTGTGATAGTTCCTGTGCAATTGGGGTTTTGATCATAAAGCCTGTGCCTACACCAATATCTTCAAGGGCTCCACCTACCCTCTCCTCCAGCAGATTTAGTGTTTCTGTTTTAATATTTAGATCTTTGATTTTAGTTTAGTGCATGGTTAGAGATGCACCTACTTTTCCCCGTGGGCATGTGGAAAACCAGGTTTTTCAGTGAAATTTGCTAAGGATGTTGTCTTTCTTCATACGTTGAAATATCCCTGAATCTCTGGGAGGAATCTTAGTTGGTCATGGTGTATAATCTTCTCTATGGTTTGCTGCATTTTGTTTGCCAATATATTATTATTTTTGCATCTATGTTCTTAGGGAGATAGATACATAACTCCCTTCTTAGAGTGAATCCTTCCTGCTTTCTGAATCAGTGTAATACTTGCCAAAAAAGGACCCATGGATCAGTGAAACAGATAGGAAGATGCAAAAATAGCTCCAAGCACACTCAGCCATTTTATCTTTGCCAAAAGGTCAAACAAGGCTAAATTTTGGAAACAGCCCAAATGCCATTGCCTGATGTACAGATTAAAAACAAGCAGGGTTTTATTTATTTATTTATTTATTTATTTATTATTTTAGTGTAATGGAGTTGTCTTGGTTACTTTTCTCGTATTGCTGGGACAAAGTACCTGACCCAGAATTAAGGAAGGAATGATTTATTTAGCGTGCAATTTGTGGAGCTTTCAGTCCATACTTTGCCGACTCCAATACAGCGTGGCACATGGCAGAGAGCAATAGCTCATGGTGTTGCAGAACAAGAAAAATGCAAGCGCAAAAAGGGAAGAGCAGCAGCTGTGGCAGAGAGCAAGTCTATCTCCCCTCTTTATACTGCATGTAGGCTATCTGCACCAGGGCAAGTGTAGCACTCACATCTATAATCCCAGCATTAGATTATGGATTAATCAGAGCCTCTGAAAGTCCACCCCATGACTGCATGAGGCTTTTGGGGAAACAATTAGCCACAAATCATAACAGAGTATTATTCACCTAATGCTAAAGAATCAACTTGAGACTTCTCTAGGAAAGTGGATACCATACTCTTCAGTGAAATAAATCAGTCACATTGTGTACATATCACATTGTCTTACTGGTGTGAGAAACTGAAAGCATAAATAAGGATGAAAATGTATAACAGACATTGTAAAATATGAAGAAATTGCTTAAAAGGGAAGGGAAATGGAGTCAAGGAGAGAAATGAGAAAAGAACAGGTAGAAAGTGGAAACAAAGGTAAGCAAGGTGGGGAAGAGGTTTAGGAGGGGAGAGAAATAGAAAAAAGAAGAATCAAGACATATTATATACAAGAACAAATGCCTTATAATGAACATGATAATTATGTATGTCTAAATAGTACCAATAAAATTTTTTGACAGAAATCTTAAAAGAAGCCCCTCCCCCTCAACAAAAAGATATTTTATATTCAAGTGAATGGCCAGAAGACTTACAGCTCATGTCTCATGAATAACGACAATGGAGACTCGAAAACAATGATTGAACTTCACTAATGTGCTTAAAGGAAAAAAAAACACTTAGATTTTTATATTCAGACAAACACCTTTTTAATATATTTAGTACAGGGTCTATAGGATCTCACTATGCAGATCAGACTCACAGTGATCCTCCTGTTTTCAGCCTTCTAAGCACAGGGATTGCAGGTGTGCACCACCATAGCCAGTCTCAGTCCACTTCTCATCATGACCAAGGGGAAGGGCCAGCAATGCATGCCAGGCAGAAACATACTTTAAAAAAGAAATCAACGTTCAGAGATTTTATAATCTAGGAAAAGAACTTTTGTCAACACATCTAGGCTAAAAGAAACATTTAGAACATAAATGGTCAGATTATTGATGTTAACTCAAGTATATAAGAAAGTACTTTGATCTGATGCTTGAGTTCCCTTTTCAATTCAGAAAAGATGTGCAGCATGAGAAATTTCCTTCTGTTGACCTAAGCCTATGAGAGAGAAAGGTTTTAGGGCAGATTTCTTGGTCTATTCTAATAATTCCTTCTCCTGCTCCACTAGCCCCCTCTCTCTGCTTATGCTTTGTCTATGCCTGTGGTGATTAATTTTCTTAACATAGGTAATTCACAGAGTTTCAAATTGAAGTTCTCATCCTTGATGTGATCTGTAGCTCACCCTGGACACTGTTAATGCAGGCTCTGATTCACTCTGTGTGTCATGACATGGGAAGCTGGACACGCTTCTCAATGGCAGCACCTTAGAACACTTTATCTTGCTACGTCTTCAAATTTACATAGAACGATTGTCCTGTACTTTCGCTTTATTTCCTCTCAAATTAAACATGGTTACTCTGATAGTATTTGTTTAGATTAACTCACTGATATTTTTGGCTCATTATTCTTTATTTTTGCATCTTATTTTACTTAGCATTTCATTTAAATGTGTCACTGGTAAACTCCACTTTTCAATATGCAGAAAAGTCTCTACGTTATTCATTCTGGAAAAGCACTTGTATTGGGTAACATTCCTGGGTACTGTACTGTCTTGGTATCTTCGTGCACACAGATGTGAGAAGGGACACCTGTTGATGATCAAGCGACCTCTCTGTTCTATTTTCTCTGATGGTCATAGCTTCTCTGTGGTTTTTCTTTGTAGGAACTTATTTTTATTTATTCTAATACTTTATTCACTCTATTTTTATTTAGGAGGATATTAACATTCTTGTGTCTGAGAACTGATGTTGTAGAGCCACTAAATATTAGTTCATTCTCTATTTTCTCCTTCAAGCCCTGTAAGTAGACAGATTATTCTTCACACTTTCTTCTCTGCTCTTGATTTCTTTTTTATATTTTCTATTTCCATGTCATACTAGATTGCATTTTATGATATCTTTTTAATCTATATTCAAGGTTAATAAATATTGTCTACTTCACTCTTATATTTAATCTATTATGCTTTTTAATTTTAATCAGTATAACTTTTCTAATATTTTATTTGCTTCTTTTAAGGTATTGTGGTAGCTTTTTGTTAGACCTGAGCTATCTCACTAGACCATATAATGAAATTTACTCTTTGATTGTAGTTTTGTTCTTCTCCCTTGTACAAAAAAGTAAAGACATTTGTTGTATGCTCTTTGGTAATGATGATATCTGACAGACTTAGAAAACTGATTCTTCTACATTTTATGCAGGTTCTCTGTTCCTGTGTGCTGCCCCCCACCCCCATGGGTTTCTTGTTTTCCCTGGAATTTATCTATGAGAATTCTCTGGGCCTGGGCTGAATTAGTACTACTCCAGACATGATTTGTGTTTGCTTCTGCCAGTTTCCTGGGGCACCACTGCCCTGGGACTATTTTAAATTAAATTGTCCATCTGAGATTCTTCAGACCTCACAGGTGGCATATATTTAGATGGCAAACCTGTGAAGGGTGCTGGTTAGAAAATCTCAGGAGGGGATTTTTTTCCCCACTAGTGTCAATGTGGTGGCTGGAAAGTTTCGTTGCTCTTCTATTTTTGGCAGTGTGTTTATTTATCATTCAACCTTCTGTAAATGGTTCCCACCAGGATTCTAGTTTAATGCAGGCTCTCTTTTCATTTAGACACTTACCTAGGCCAGGTCCTGGCCACTTCCTCCTCTTCCCCCAAGACCTGTATGTTCTTTCCAGAAGAATAGACTGATCTAAGAATTCTTTGTGTTCCGGAACATTTGTCTCTCTTCTCTTGCATCTAATGCTTTGTTAGTATGGCCTGAATGATCCTGTCTGCATTCCCTTCATGTATCTCAACCCTCAAGATAATGGAATGAGAAAATAAGGCATTCAGGAAGTGGTTAAAGCATGAGGACAACATGGCCTGAACATAGATGGCCATATAGGGGCAGGCTCCTATCAGATGCTGTATCTACCCTTGCCCGGGTCTCCAGAACTGTGCAGAACCTATGGAACTTATAGCAGCACACATTGTCTATAATCCTTGTGCAAAGCAAAGGGAAAAGCTGCAGAAGTCAGTTATATCCTGAGTATATGTAGATGCTTCTTCTCATCCCATAGCATCCCACACAGCTTTATGCTTCTGCCCCCAGGCTGTCACTGGAACATTACAAAGAGTGGAATTGATTTTACTGTGTTTCCAACTAGATTGTTGTTCCCAATAAATAGTGCTAGCCTTTAAAATTTATTTTGCCACAACCTTCTCATATAGTTTGGAACTTCTTTGCATATGGAGCATCTTGGTGCATGTCCTATGATAGTCAGCTTCTATTCATACCAACATGAGAGCTTTCTGTTAAAATGGAAAGATAAACAGAAATTTTGATCTTAACTAATAATCAATTTGTGCTAGCTTGATCATTTCTGTAGCACCTCTGGATCAATTCCAGAGAAAACAAACTCAGTTTAATGATTATGTTCAGAATGTCACACTCCCCAGAATCAAATCTCCCTCTGATTTGCTATTCTCAGAAATCTACCAAACAGTGGATGGAATTAAAAGTAGATCATCAAGTGAAAGAGATTGAAGATGTGTATTTTGAGACTGTTCCCAACGCTGTCCTTATGGTGAGACCCATAGATATTGTTCAGATCCTAATTATGCTGGGAGAATAGAGAAGGCCCTCTTCAGGGCAAGAGATAAAGCCCAGAATAGGGCTGTGGTCAGCTCCAGTGGGATTCTTCATCATTGCAAGATCAGACCTGCCAAGGCCTTCACAAGCCATGGATTAGTTACGCACTTGGACAACAGCAGCCCTCTTCTTCTGGCATGGTCCTTGGCTTACTTCTCCCTAACAGGCAATCAACAAAGCTCCCCATGACTGGGCTAATTCTTTTTCAGCTCCATGGCAGGCCCCAGTGGATGGCGTGAACCCTAGGTTGACCCATCCTATTCCTGAACTTCTCCTTCGACCTCTACCCTGATATCTTTTAAAACCACCAGATTTCTCAGGATGAATTTCCAAATGAAAGTTCTAGATTTAAAGAAATAAGTTTCGGGAGTCGTTGTAGACGTGTCTGTGGTGCTGTTCACAATTCATGTTGTTTCAGAAGAAAGGGAGGAAATGGACACTCCAGGGGCTACATCTACAGTGTTGTTTTTTGCTGGCTGCTATCTCCAAAGCTTTGATTTATTAAGGACCACTATACTCATCTATTTAGGACCCTTGGGGATAATACTGTTCTCTTCTTTCCAGGCTTCTTGGGAAAGGAGTATTTTTTCTCTTTATTCTTTATTTCTTGTCAAATCTGGAAAGCTTCTATTTCACTCAGTCCAAACCGCTGCACCCTATTTGTTTTCCTTGCAAGCTAGTAATATGGGAAACATGGTTCTCCTGATCAGTTCCACCTCCCTGTGACTCCCTGGAAGACAGAGCCCTGCAGAAATGCAGCCTGAGCCCTTGGTTTTTAAGACCCTTAGGCCAGTGGCCCCACCCCTGTGTGTGTGTTTCTTGCTGGGGGCCCCAGGAATCTAACTCAGGACTTTACACTTGCCAGGCAGGAGCTATGCCACTGAGTTATATCCCTGCCCACCCTCTCCTCACTGCTTTTAAACTCAGCATGATGAAATGACATTAGCTTTCTCAGCTTGGGGTCTGTGTCTTGCTTATTTCCCTGCTTTGTCCTTAAAACAGCCAGGTAGCCTTAGTGAGTTTATATGATTTTTTATACACTTTTGATTTGGTTCATGTTTTTTGTGAACTGTGTAATTTAGTACCTAACTTGGTTGTGCTTGTGGATGGTAAGATCCCATTTATTCTAGCCTCTCACAAACCAGAAGGACCCAGTACACATGAACTGTTATTGTTATTTATTCCTTCACATATGTGACTATAATTGTGGTAGTGGTGCTAACTCGTGTTTACAGTAACTTGGACTTGCCCCAGGGTCCTCTCGTTATAACATACTCAGTACTCTGGAGGAGGGTGGTTTTCTCCTCACATCTTCAAATGCCTTGAAGTTCAGAGCCAAGTGACCATGAAGCTTGTCTTGTTTAAAACCCAGGGCCTTGCAGCTCTCAGGCCCAGGAAGGAATTCCTGTGTAGTCAGTCCCCACCACGGATTGCTTCTGAGGCTCTGAGGCCAGTGTGTCTGGGAAAGTTTCAGGCTGGAGGCATCAAGGAGTATTAATGTGCAGATGTAGGATCTGTCAAGAATACGAGCTGTCGTGCAACAAAAACCACCTGCGTGGCTTGTGATGTTTTTGAAACAGAGTGCCGGAAAGAAGGGGCCCAGGGCCAAGAAAGGAAAGCGGAGCTGTGGATTTGTGTGCGGCTCCCAGCGCAGGCCTGAGAGCAGAGGAGGAGGAAGCTGCTGCCATGCTGCCCCTCCCTCACTCCATGGCCAGTTTTGGTAATGGACCAGGTCAAGCCCAGGTGGACTAGATTTCTCTGAGTACAAAGAAGAGAATAGAAAAGGTTGGAATTTCCCTTAAGACTCAGAGAAACAGATAGCACAAGCAATGACTCCTCCATAGCTTAAATCTAAGGGTGATCAGTTGCCAAATAATAACCCAAAGCCGTTGAGTGAGATGCCAGGACCTGTCTGAGCTGGGTGCCTCTCAGGCCCTGGGAACAGAAGGAAAGCAGTTTACCTCCAGTGAGCCCTCTTCCATCAGCCACCTCCCACCACTGGATAGCATTCTGTAAGGATGCTGCCACCAGGTTGGGAGCAGAGCACTGAAAATAGCCCTGGGCCTGCAAGGGGCCCTTCACTGTGAGCTGGAGGAAACGCACAACTGCCTAGAGGGTTGGACAGACCTGATTCCTGGCCGTGTGAAGGCCTTTGCTAAAGCAGACCTTGGAGCTCTACGGGTGTTTCTCAGAGTTACGACTTAAACCTGGTTTTTCTGTTCCTAATTTATGCCACAGGAGCCTTGACTGCAATTTAATTGGGAGCTCCAGAATGGTGGAAAGCAGCTACTGAGGTACGCGGTGCTGGCAGAATCCTGGAGCCAGCGAGAGCAATTTGAAAGGCTTCAAACATGTGACTTGCTGGATGAAGACTAGCCAAACAAAAGCTCTTCCCACCAAGCCGTGGGAGCGAGCCTCCCTGCGAGTGAGCACGGGGTATCCTGGACATTATCCAGACCAGCCTTCCCACCTACAGTGCCATCAGCAGCCACTCGCCCCACACTCCTGTACTTCCTCTGCATCCCTCCTCACCTCCACCAGCCCCGTGGCCTGGGCCGCAGCCCCATCCCCAAAGGTCGGCCCTCCGGTTTCCTGTAGCTGATGAAAATGTGTGGATGCAGGAGCAGTAGGCTCAGAGTGCAGGGGCAACACCTGGATGAGGAGGGCAGACTGCAGAGCCTGTGCCTGGGGCGGGGAAGGGTCCATAGACCCCAGCGCATTAGCCAAGGAGTAAGTGCACAGACAGACAGGCAGACTGGTGGGCTCCGATGCTCTGTTCTCTCATGCAGGCAATGAGCTGTGCCGAACTCGTGGGAGGATGGGATCATTCTGCTGTGAAGAGTATTTACTGGCTTAAGTGGAATATTTAATAAGGAAACTTTGTGTTTTCAATAAATTTGCTAGTTTTTAAATACTGCCTATAAGCCAGATTCATTTGTATCTCAACAATTCTTTGAAATATGCTGTTTATAGTATATTATATCTATTTGCGGGGAAGGATGGATCAGAAAGTTTAAAACTATGTAAGAAAGATTAAACAAACTTGGGTTTAGCGCTCATTATTGCATTTGAATTTTGTGTTCTTTGCATTTGAGTTGACCTTCATTTTTCCTTACTTTGATACCTGAACACAGCCTTTTAAAAACACAATGAAGTATCTATTTTTACTGTGTATAATTTCTTCATCTTTTTAAAAACGAGGGTCCATTTCAAATGAGTTGGGTTTTAGTCAGGCCGTGTGCGATGACTGCCTCTGGACACCTCTGGAGTGAAGGGGGAACAAGCTGTATTTGGAAATATCTGATGTGCAGATGGCAGGAAAAGGGAATGAAAGCACAAAGAGCATGTGCCTTCTGGGCGGAGCTCTCCTCAGGTGTGTCCGCGGGTGAGGAATGAGAACATGCCCATAGGTGGCTGTTCCTGAGGGCTGGGTGCTGTGCGATGCCTGGCAGGTCCAGAGACAGACGCTTGCTGGGCAGTAATATTCGTGTGACCGACGCAAACCAGCTGATGCTTGTGTTTCTCAAAGCTGTAGTTCCCTTAATTTCAAAGTGAGACAGAAGGATTAGATTATCTCCATGGAATTATTGCGAATATCTTTGGGTTCTTCAAGGAAATACTTAAAATATTGGCTTGTAGCTTCAGTTCAAAATGTACAGTACTTGTTGAGAACTTTCCCGGCAAGTTTCATGCAGCGTGTTGAACTCTGGAGTTGCAATCATTTCTCAGTTTGCTTTTCATGGGATTGAGTGCTGAATTACCATCTGTGTTTCTGTGCTAACTACTTGCACAGAATTAGCTAGGGTAGCAGGGCCGTGCTGTGGTAGCAAACAGCCAACTTTGTGTCTAAACAAAGTTCACTGTGATGCAGATGCCTCTCTCTGAGTCTCAGTCTCTCTCTCTCTCTCTCTCTCTCTCTCTCTCTCTCTCTCTCTCTCTCCAGAACTAGGCACTGAACTCAGGCCCTTGTGCTTGCCAGGCAAGCACTTATTCTACTGAGCTATCCCCCCAGCCCCCTGAGCCACTCTCTTCATGGCACCTTGATGATTTATGTAATTTAATCCTTTCCATCACAATATGACTTCCACTCTTACAGAAAAAGCAAAAACTAGCTCACCAGTATTTCTTTGCTTTCTCTAAGGGTTGTTCTTGAACCAGAGCACATAAGCTCTCAGTCCTTGGGCCACCATGTCACAGCTTCACTTTATGAAGGTGCTAGGGCAGTAAAGTTTACCTTTTATTAGGAACAAGAAGGCAAGTTGACACCA
This sequence comes from Octodon degus, assembly GCF_000260255.1. Taxonomy (NCBI): domain Eukaryota; kingdom Metazoa; phylum Chordata; class Mammalia; order Rodentia; family Octodontidae; genus Octodon; species Octodon degus. The sequence continues at coordinate 14,562,455 of NW_004524595.1, read as the reverse complement.
GTGGCTGCTAATACCACCTGCCAACCATAGGCAAGAGGCTGTGGGAAGACACCAATAATGGGGCGTGGTAGGAAGCAGGAGAAGAGTGAACAGTTGGAACTAGGATGATGGATACATGGCTGGGCTGAGGTGCAAGGTGAGGGAACCGGGTTTTGGAATATGAGGTGGAGTTGGCAAGATGATGGAGAGCTCAAGACAGGAGGAGGCACAGGAAGAAGGGATAGCACCTAAGAGAAAAAGAGGTGAGATACCAGCAGGCCCGCTGCATGTGGGTCACTCAGCACTGACTACATCTGTCACAGTGTTAAATTATGGGAAATATTCAGACATTCAAGTCATAGAAGAACAAAAATGCCACATGGAGATGCACCTCATGCATGATTTGGAGCTTCCCAGATTTCATGGGAAAATCTTGTTGCCCTATCCCTAAGGCATTGAGAATCCCTGAGAGATTCTCTCCTTGAGAGATTCCCAGGAATCCACGGTTATGTTAATGTGCCCATCAACTTGTTTGCTCAACTCTTAGAGAACCAGCCACCTATATTTTGTAAAAATCTAAGTCAAACTTGTTAGAGTATAGTGAACATTCAGTAAAATTCACTCTTTTTCTGCATCCATTTCTGAGCTTTTCTTTACTGCACACGGTCATATAATGAGATCATTGAAGACAGAGGTTTACATCTCCTAAAACACTTCCCTCCTGCCTCTTGGTAGTCAAAGTACATTCTTCTCATCCCTGTCACAACTACCACAGTTCTGCTTATGTCTTCCACATTGCCTTGATTAGAATGCTGTATAAATGGGAGCATACCTTGTGCAGTGTTTTGAATGTGGCTTTGTTCATTTAAAATAATGCCTTTCTGTTGCATCTCTGTTGTTTATGGTATCAGTAATTAATTTCCTTTTATTGCTAAGTATTATTCCACTGAATGGGTGCTCCAGTTGGTTTATCTGTTCACCAGATGAAGGACATTTGGATGGTCTCCAGCTTTTGGCAATTATGAATAAAGCTGCAATAAACTTTCCCATCCAGAGTTTTATGTGAGCATATATTTTCATTTCTCTTGGGTAAATATCTAAGAGTGGAATTGCTAGGTCAAACGGTAAATGTATGTTTAACTTTTCAAGAAATTGCCAAACGGAATTCCAAAGTGGCACAGCTTCCCTTTTTATTCTAGCTGCCGCTTGTTCTCGTGGTATACCAAGGGAAATTTCAAAGGTAATGGTATCTAATCCTCACAGATGCAGAAATTTCACAATTTACAAGCCACTTAGTATCTAATCCTCACAGATGCAGAAATTTCACAATTTACAAGCCACTTACTACTCATTGTTTTATGTGGTCATTGTAACATCAGGATAGGAATAATGCCAAATTTAGAATCAAATGAATCAGATAATCCGGACTAGGCTATTCTAGTGAATCAGTCAGGGTTCACTAAAGGAGCAGTTGTTAAATACATGCTCATGCGTGCGTGCACACACACGCGCAGTGAATAAGTAATTATAAGGTAGGCTTACAAGGGCCACTTTTAGAGTCAGGTACAGGAGAGTGCCATCTACACTTTTTAGGACCTCAAATCCTTTATCTGAATCATAGAAATGATGGTCTTAAGGCCATAATGGGGAACATTGTGATTAAGAGCTTGCATTCTAATGAGTCTTATTCTTGCGTGTCACTTATTCTCTGTGGTAGAAGGCAAATTGCTTAACGTACCTGAGCTTCATATCAGATGAAAATAAAAGAAACTGCCTCACAGGGATATTTTAGTCCCTAAAGAAGAGGTAGGCAAAGCCAAGAATGGAGCGATGCCACTTGAATTCATGCAATATAAATTGAGATTGTTGCTGTTGACAGTTTGAGCGCTAGGAAGATGCTCTGGTTGCGAGATTACTGTAAGCTGCAAAGCTCTATGTGCAAGTGAGTCACCTAGCAATTAATGCAATTAAAAATCAAAACACACAAACTTAGTGATACTTCCAGTTCTGCTACTTCTAATGTTCCTGAGCTCCAAGCCCAGAACTCTACCTAGCTCAAGCTGTGGCCTCTTTAGAACCTTTCAAGGAGATTTCAGAGTAATTTATTCTGTGAATAGGGCCTGTAGAACTATAGAACCATTCCTTTCCTTCACTCTATTCTTTATGGTCTCAAAGGCATTAGAATTCATTGTCAAGGCGACAGCTCTCCAAGAAACAGGTTGTTGAAGATGACCTGGCCAAAGGTGTTACAGGGCTGTGCCCAGAGTTCTCCCCTTTAGGGTGTCATCGGGGCCCTGTTGGGTGAATGACATTGTGCTTACCAATACCAGTTCCTTTAACTTGGGGGGTCCTTGGGTGGGATTTAGGTACACTCATCTGCTTAGTAGAGGTGGTTCTAAGTGTGCTCCCATCCAGTGATCAGTTGGCATGTAGATTTGTTTGCAACATGAGTAATTAAGATAACTCTGGGACATGTGGTTCACGCCCTACACAAGATCTGATTATTCATCTTTTACGAGTCTGTTGTTTCTTTTTAAATTTTTTATGTTGAAATAACTTCAAACTAGCAAAAAATTTGCAAAAAGAGTGCTGAAACTCCTGTATACCATATAATAAGGTTCATTGGTTTTGAACATTTCACTGTGTTTGTTTTGTCATAATCTTTTTGTGCATCTGTGTTATTTATACATATATGTATATGTTTGTTCATTTTTAAAGCATTTGAGACGAGTTTGCATACCCCATGTCCCTATCTCCCTTAAAACTTTCACATAATTTCTAAGAATATTGATATTCTTCTATATAAAACGATACACTTCAATTTTATGAAAAGTACCATAAATACAAAATCTTTATTGAATCTATACTGCAGATTCCATTTTATCAATTTCCTGATTATCTTTTTAACCCTCCATTACAAGGTAAAACTCAACCCAGCAAGTTGAATTTGGTTGTTCTATGTCTGCATTGCCAGTAGTAATTCTGGTAAGGCCTTAATGCATCTTTTCTGTTAATGACATATTTGAGGACTGTAGAACTATCATAGGATGCTGCTCTACCAGGTTTTGTCTGATACTTCATGATGTCTCTTGTACCTTGGTTGCATTCTGGTCAGGTACCTCTGGGAGGGTTATCATGCAAGCAGTGTGCCGTCCTTCTCAGGATTTCCCTTCCTAAAAGCTGAAATGTTAACCTCCTGTCATTTTTACTAAGTTTGATCAATGGTCAAGGGGTTGCTCAGTTTTTCTCATTGTAGTTATGATGTTTCCCCCTTGAAGTTCATAGGTTTTCTCTTCTACACTTACTATTCATGAATTAGTTTTTCCCAAGTGAATACTTATCATTGATGATTACACTATGCCATTCATATCTATCAGGTGGAATTCCATTGTAAGGACAGCCCCACATTTCCTATTTATCAATCATCTATCTATTTCTATCATGTTTCAATTTCAGCATATATTCATGGATTTATATTTAATCAATTACCTATAATCTATTACCTATCATATTTATTTAGATGTTAGTGAGAATCCTTTCAAACTAGCTTTAGAGCCTTGTGGCATTTCCCAGCATCTTTCTGGGAAATAATTTACTTACTGTGACAATAAGATATTGTAGTTTCTTTTATAAATAGAAAACTAAATCTATTTGTACAGTTTAGATATACACAATGAATGTATTTATCGTAGGGAATTTGTACCAGTTTATGGTATATTTTGATTCATGTATTCCCTCCCAGTCCCCTCTCTTCCCTTCATCCTGTCTTCCCTTCCCTATTTATAGATCTTTGTTTCCATTTTATCCTTTTTAAATCTGTTTTTATCCATTTCCCTTTCTTCCTTCCTTTCATTCTTCCCTCAACTGGTTCTTCTTTTTCTTTTCAGCAATTTCTTCCCTTTTCAAATTATCTATTATACAGTTGGGTCTTCATTTACTCTGTTAGTTTCTCACAACAGGGAGATAATACCATGTTTGTGCACATGAGTCCAATTTATTTCATTTAAAATTATTCATATTAAGAAATGCTGATTCAATCCCCGGTTCCACCAAAAAAATAAAAATAAAAATAAAAAATAAAGAAATGCTGAAACGCCTCAAACTTATCCTTCTTTTTGGCCAAAGATATATGTTTCCATTCCTCTATTGATGAATATTTGGGTTGTTTCCAAGATTTATCTATTGTAGATTGTGGTTCTGTACACATGAGTGCACATGTATTGTTGTGGTATGCTATTTTTATTTTTTTTTTGTGTGTGGTATATTCTTAATTCTTCTGGAAAACTATTCAGAAGAGGAATAGGACCTCTTATCCTAGTTTTTTGAGGAATCTCCACATTGATTTCCAGTGGTTGCACCAGTCTTTACTCCCAGCAACACTGGTGAAGTTCCTTTTCCCTCACATCCCTTCCAGCATTTGCTATTGGTTGATTAAGACTTTACAATTTAAACCTGAACATTGAACAGTATATGCTTATGATTCACAGTGGTGAGGTTCAGCTTTGGGACTTGACACACAATACACATTGCATTATGATCACTTTTACCCCCGTGTGTCCCCATCCTCCTCCCTCTTTTCCTTGTCACTTTCCTGTCATTAGTCTGCCTTTCTGAATTTTATCATGGTTCTTTGATTTTGCTCTTTATAGTATTTATATTTAGAGTCTCTCCGAATGAAGAAACCATGAGATATTTAACCTTTTGTAATTATTTCACTTAGTTTTATAGTTTCAAGAACTGCCCATTTTTTTAAAGTTGCTTAAATTTATCCTTCATTATGTCTGAGTAGTACTCCAAGGTGTGTATATATTTTCTCTGTCCACTCACCTATTGATGAGCATGTCCACTGCTTCCACAATTTAGCTATTACAACTGTGCTGTATAAATAAGGCTATGCAGGTCTCATTGTAGTGTGATAACTTTCGGAAAGATATCCAGAAGAGTTATGGATAGATCAAGGGGAATTTCTATTCTTAGCTTTTTGAAGAATTTCTACACAGATTTCCAAAATGGGAGCACTAGTTTACTCTCTCACCGACAGTGTGGAAGGGTTCCTTTATCCCCACAGCCTCACCAGCATTTGTTGTGCTCTGAGTCCGTGATAAGGGCCATTGTTATTGGAGCAAAGTGGCATCTTAGTGCTGTCTTGATTTGCATTTCTGTGATGGCTAACGGTACTGAACACTTTTGTCATGTTACCTATTGGCTATTTGTACTGCTTCTGAAGAGTATCTATTAATTTCACTTGCCCAATATAAGTCTTTTATTTCGACAATCCATTTTTTAATTCATTATACGTTCTATGTGTTCATTCTTGGTCTTGAGAATGGTTGATAAATTATTTCTTCCATTCTGTGTGCTGTCCCTTCCCTCTGTTGGTTGTTTCCTTTCATGTGATATCTGTGATATGACCTCATCTGTTGATGCTTGGCATTATTTCTTTTACACCTGTGGTTCTGTTCAGGAACTGTGTGCCTATTCCTGTGTTCAAGAGTTTTATGGGGCCGGCGAGATAGTTCAGTGGACTAAAGCTCCTTCTTAGGCAAGCTTAGGCAAGTGCAGGGACCGCAGTTCAATTCCTGGCACCCCATGCTGTACCAGTCCCACTCCCAAGGTGGGCAAAGCCCATCACAGGGTCTATAGTGGCACATACCTATAATCCCAAAGTTGGGGAGACTGAAAACAGGGGGATCACTATGAGTCTGAGCTGCATAGTGAGACCTTGCAACAATCAAATACATTTTAAAAAAAATTTAAATTTTTCCTCTAGCAGATGTATTGTTTCTGTTTTTATACACGTCTTTGATCTACTTTGATTTGATTTTAATAACAGGTAAGAAATAGATCAAGATTTATTTTTCTGCATAGTAAGTTTCCCAGTACTATTTACTTTGGTTTTCTTGGGTCTCTGACTCCATATAAATTTTAGTATTATTTTTTCTAGTTTTGTGAAAAAATGCTGGTGGTAATTTGATAGAGAATACATTAAATTTATGTATCACTTTTGGAAATATGACCATTTGGACAAAAGTAGTTAAACATATCCAAGAACAGAAGTCTTTCCAGTTTTTTAATGTCCTTTGTAATATCATTTTTCACAGCATTATAGCTTGTTGAGTATTTTTATTGGTACATGTTCCTAGTAACATTTATATTCCTTGTGGGACATCAGTGCATGTACACAACACATCTTAATTCTTCTTCCATCCTCTTTCCCTGTCCTCCTCTCCCCGCCCCCTTCCCTTAACCTCTTGATCCTCTTCCCATTTGAGGAAGAGCTATGTTTCTACTTCCTAGAATCCATCTTTTTTTTTATGGTTCCAGGAATCAAACTCAGGACCTTGCACATTCCAGGCAGGCACTTATGCTGCTGACTTATCTCCCCAGCCCTTGTATCCATCTTTTACTTTGCTCGTTTACTTTTCTGCAGCAATATCATTTTTGTGACAGAGGTCTCTTGCTTCTTGGTTTGATTAATTCCTAGATATTTAACTTTTGTGAAGCTACTATAAATGAGACTTTTTTCTGGATTTTTCTGTTAGTGAGTTCATTCTTGGTATGGAGGAACACCATTCATTTTTGTATGTTTATGTTATGTCCTGTCAACTTGTATTTTAAATCCTCCAGGTCTGGAATCAGCCATGATTCCAAGGAACTGCTTTTACTTTTAGCAAGGTATAGTATTTTAAAAATATGAAGATTTAAGTTGTACATGGTCATTGATACTGTAGATTCACTGCTTTTAAAGATAGTATTTAAGTAGCAGAACTAGGGAAAAACATAGAGGTTATAAATTTACATCAGTAACTTATGCTGAGGTCCTCAAATCCGACCCACCTCCACATGGTTCTACCTGGTTTTTCTCTTCTCTGTATTTCCACCTGCCTTCTTCCCTAGTAAGTACTTGGCTTCTGATTGCATGAACTCACTGAGATATTTGATACAAAAATTAGTTTTGGAATTGCTAAACTCTACTATATATTTTTAAAAAGAAATATTCAGAAGAGTTCATTTGTTTTCAGTTCTATCTTTCCCAGACTAAAGTTATATTTGTAGTCCTATATTCTACAGTCACCAGTGCTACAGTTAATTTTTTCTAATTTTATTGATTTTAAATAATGATTTGTTTCCTTTGCCTTTATTTTGAGATTGTACCCACTATTCATATTAACCTTATCTTCAAATATGTAGAACATTATTATCTTCCTAAAGATCCGGACTATAGAAATTGACTCAGAAAAGTATCACCCTCCTTTCCTATTTATCTTATAGGTTGTCATTATGTTGATTTTATTTCTTCTCCCATTTTATTATGTAAAAAAATCATGTTTGTGTATATTTTATTTTCCTTTCTTTCTGAAAGGACAAATAGCATACTATACACTACATTTATTATTTTTTAAATGGATTCAGCAGTTCATAGCTCTCATCTATTTTGTTCTTGCTGTGGTTTATAGTACTTTCACACTATGGTTATATGGTACAAAATGAAGGTGCTTCCCTAGCCTTCCTGTATACCAGAAACTTAGTGTCTCAGAACCATTTTCTAAGGGTTGCTGGCTAGATGTCCACTGAATGGAAGAAGAGAACAGTGTTAAAATTGGAGGGAATGCTACTTGGCTCCACAGTGTTTTTGTGGCTACTACAAATTCAGGAGTTAAGTTTGCCTTCTTCAGTCTTAGATTTAGTGCCTAGCTACTCTTCCTTTTACTTATACAAACTGCAACTGTCACTATGAACTGCTAGATGCCAATTTATTTTTTATTTTTGTACCAGGAGTAGAACTCAGGACCTTGCACTTGCCAGGCAGCCACTTGTGCCATTGAGCTATTTCCCTGGCTCTTGGGTCTAGTCCCAATTCTGACACACCCTCAATCCTTTAGGAATCTGAAGTCACATCTTGGTGTTTAGCACTACCTTTTGGGGTTTCGTGCCTGGTCAACATTTGACCATGTAATTAAAGGTTTGAGATTTACCTAAGTTACTTGTTACATGACTCTGGAAAACATTATTTCTACAGCAGCACGTGGTATCCATCCAAAATAGTGCACTTTTGGGACTTCACTATGTTGAGTGGTTAACTTGCAGTCCCGTAGCCTCCACTGTGAGATTCCGAGTTCCCCGAGAGGTAGGACCTTTGTTTCCCTTTGGTGATTATCACAAAACTAGCACAAAAATATCTATAATAATTCAATAAGTTGGACCCCTTCCCACACTCTGAACCCTAATCCAGTGTACACGTCTGAAGGAAGCTCTACATGAAAGTATCTCTGCAGATCCTTACAATTCTTAGTATTTTGAAGGGCTAAAAGGCAATGTGATTTTTTTTTTTCTTCTTGACCAAATTCACCACTGATAGGTAGGGGGCGCCATTCAACAGCTTGTGAAGAAAGTTTTTGTTAACTTTTATAGAAAGGGATAGTATGATTAATCCAAATAAAATTAAAATATATTTCATATCATAGTTCACTCTGAGATGTCCATTTACCTAGCTTTTGACATTTGAGTTGAGAACAAAGCCAAAGATAGTTTATCTAGTCTCCTTTATGTATTTGTGCACAGCACTAATTATTCTTATAAATTCCAGGTGGACTTATGAAAGGTAAGAATGCTGATAAGAATAATATTTGACAGCTCCTTATGTTGTTAGAATTTATTAATGCATATCATGAATGTAAAAAGAGGGGCGTGTGTGCTCTAGTGTAACATCTGGAATAGGGAGATGAGTTTCTTTGAATTAAAAACTAACACGTCTGTCAAGACAGGCAGTGATAGCAATAGAAGCATTAGTTGTAATACAACAGTTGTTGCTTTATAAGAAGGCTGGCCCAATTTTCAGGTCTTTGATACCTACAGGATCTAGAGAGGTCTCTTCCAAGTCTGGGGTTCTGAGGTTCCAGCAATGAGAATGTTCACCCTGACTTATATATAGCGGGAAAAGCCCCAACAGAAACCTTTCAAAGCTGCCTAACCCTATACTCTCAAAGTGTCTCATTTGATCTGAGTCATTTTAAGGACCTGGTCCCAACCCCATAAGGCATAAATAGAGCTTGTTATTGTAAGAGGCAACCTCAAGCTGCTCTCCAGTGCAGTTATATAAATAAGCCCAGGGCTGGCTCAGAAGGGGTGTAAATCTCTGGCCAAAATGAGAGAAGAGGGAGCCATTCACTTCCAACCACAGCTAACATGCTGGCTGAATTTCCAAATAAACTTTTATCTCTTTAGACTGATTGCTGCTGATAGTCAGAGAAGCCCGCATGAGCAGAGCTGAGTGGGGTGCCCAAGCCTTTCTTTCAATTCTGCCTTTCAGTGCATTTTTCCTGGGAACTCTGAGTGTCACCCAGCTTTCCAGCAGGTAGAAGGGGGTCCCCACCCTTTCCAGCCAAGACTGGTTCTATGGAGAACAAGGAGATGTTGAGAGGACAGACAGTAAGCAAGTTGTTTCCTGCAAAACCATGCTGCCATTCCCTTCTTGTCCTGCTCAAAATAGTTCCAGGAAGCCAATGAAAATGGCTCTGAGAGCTCTGAAGCACAGCTCAGTGCAGACTCTGGTGCCTGCGTGCGTGAAGAGCAGAGCCCCACTTAGAACCCCTTGTTCACAGACTGCATGTGATCATCTAAGGAAAATGACAAAGGTGGGCTTTTCCTAAGGAGATGCCTTCACTTATGGTCTTCATTTCATTTCTCTTGGTTTAGAATTTTATTTTTCCTTAACATATTTGTTTGCTGACAATATCCCTATGCAAAACAGCAGAAGTGGATTTTGTATTTGATTTGATTTTTTTCCTCTAAAAAACTTTTCTTGCATTAGGTAAAACCTTTGCAGTAAGGACCAGGGATATTAAATCACTGCTTAAACTTCCACTGTTCAGAAGTAAAGCTCACTGCTTTCAAGGAATTTTGATTCGGTATAATTAAGGATATCTTGGATTTTTTTCTTCTGCATGAAATGGACTTTTACTTTTGTCTTCTATTTCATAAGTCATATTACCGATGAGAACTTCTTCACAACAACACAAAAGCAAAACTTCGGTAATAACTGACACGGAAGCAGCCAAGGGTGATATCCTTGTGAATGCATATAAAGGCAAGATGTAGATTTCCTCCCAATACCCTCTCGTGCTGGCCATCTCAGGGTACCGAAAAGAATTATGACTCAACACACTGCATGCTGACATATAACTAAATAAGTAAATAGCTGGAGTGCAGGCCAACTGCTGTTTAACAGCTTCCCCAGTTACGTATGCACTTTCAAACAAGCATGAAATGTAGGTCTCGGGACATCACTTAAAAGAATCACAAATAAACAGAGTATGATCCTGCACTCCTGTTCCTCCCGGACAGCTCAAAACCTTGGCTGGGAGCTGGGCAATGTGTGTTGCTGTCTGTCTGCGCACTGTAAACACAAACACTGCTGCTCAGGCCCGCTCGGGGTCATGCTGCTGCTGACAGACGCAGGAGCCTGAGAAGCCGGGGAGGCAAAGGGTCTATGACCTCGCGGCCACGGCTGCACTGTTATTTTGCAAAGAACTGCGCTCCAGACTCAAACACTTCAGTTTCAACATCTGGGCTAAATCGGCCCAGGGGGGCTGGGAGTTAGGTTTGCTAGCTCCCCAGAACTGCTTGCTGTTTTCACCTGCAGGATATATGTGAAGCTCAAATCCCGCAGCCTGAGCTCCTATGCACGCCCACGTCAGAGGAGGTTTGAGTGAAACACTTCTTTTGTGCTAAACACAGTAGAACTGCAAGGTTTGTTAGAAGTTATCTACTCAGGCTCCCTCTTTCTACGCATGAGGAAACTGAGGCAGAGGACTGTTCTGAGGAGAGTTGCATTGTCATTCCTAGATGATTTTACTATCGCTGGACATTGAGCTGTGTGTATTAGTTCCCTTTTGAAGCACAGCAGACCACTCTAAAACTTAGCAGCAACAAACTCCCTTGTCACAATTCTGTGTTCATTAGGACTCCCACAACTAACATTCACCAGGCCAATTGGCTGGAGGCCTGGCACACCCCAGGAGCAAAGGTGCTGAGGGTCCTTATCTCAAGTTGATTTTTTGACCCAGGCTGCCTTACAGTGTGAGGATCCCAGGACAGTGATCTAAGTGAGCAGGTCTTGGTGTGCCGCTTCTGCTGCATTTCCACTTGCTTCCTTTGCTGAAGCAAAAAGGAAAGCACAAAGACAAACCAAAGGTGAGGGGGGAAGAGGGATCTCTGAGCACCTGAGGTTGGTACTGGACCCACGCACCATGACACAGCTTACTGCCGTGCTGTCTCCCCTGAGTTTCATTCACTGAAAGATCTAGAAGTCTGCTCTAGCCCGGAGTCTGTTCGACTCTCCAGAAGGAGGTAGAATGGCCTCTCACAAGTACATTTGACTGAGATCCTCCTTCCTATGAGAAACAGATTCACTCCTACAGAAAACAGTTTGAAAGCACGTTGGCCTTTTTTTTTTTTTAAAGAGAATACTAAAAACAGTATAAAAAAATTAGAACCAATACAGAATTTCACTAAACAAAATGATATGATTTCAACAATTGTTGTTATATTACATAATGTTGTCTTCAAATTAGTTGTTCAGATTACCAGATATAAGCCTGTAAAACTGGTCAAAATTCATAAAGAAAATAAAAAAGAAAATGAAGCGTTACTGCTCCTTTCAATGGACCAATAGAAATCAGCAGTACAATTACCCAAACTATCCTATGTATATGCACATGTATTTCAATTTTCCTCCCTCCCTCTCTCCTTCCTTCCCTCCCTCCCTCCCTCTCTGTCTCTCTCTGTGTCTCTGTCTCTCTCTGACTCTCTCTGTCTCTCTCCGTCTCTCTCTCCCTCGTCCCCAGTCTTGATGCTTTAGAAGATGACAACTCTTACTTTTCTGTCTTCTCTGCTTCATGTTTGACCTCAATCAATGGAGGCTCAGGATCAAATGCCTATTTGTTGCCATCTCTGGCTTTACAGTGACAAGGCAGAGTGACTCCTTTCAGGGGTTCAGTGGCCTCACAGAGCCCGGAGTTCCTGGCCCCGAATGCTGGAGCACAGTCCTTGGACCATGGGATTGAGAACAGCTACTGTGAGACAGACCCAGCTCGAAGCCCTAAAAACTGCAAGCCCCAGGGCACACTGCTCTCTGCATTAGAAAGCTGGGTCCTGGCTGAGCCAGCACTGTAGGGAGACATGAGAGGTCCCTCATGGCCTTTTCTGCATTCATGTTTTAAAGCATTTTCTCTGAGTTAGTATAGAAGGATCACTTTATTTAAAATACTCTATATTTTCATTACAAAGTCCTATATTAAAAGTGTGTTGCAGGCATAGCATAAGAAATTGAAGCCATACAAATGGATATACACTGAAAATTAATCTCCCTCCTGCTCAGTTCCACCCCTGGAGGCAGTCAGTAATGTCTGTCTCTCATATACAGTGTCTTTTCTGAAATAGGATGTTTTATAGAAATATATATGCACACTAGTATACATGAACTAGATATTATATATACATTATATATCTTATATATATGTATATACCAATATATTGCACTAGTCTTCAATGATTTTAACTTTTCTTCTTAAAAACATTTTCATGGGCTGGCCAGATATCTCAACAGACTAAAACACTTGCTTAGGCAGAGCGCAGTGGCTGGGGTTTGATCCCCTGTGAACTGTGCTGGCCCTGCCCCCAGGGCATGCTGAGCCATTGGTGACTGAGAGTGGGCGTGGTGGTGCACACCTGTAATCCCAGTGCTTGGGAGGCTGAAAACAGGAGGATCACTATGAGTCTGATTCATATAGTGAGATCCTGTAGACCTTGTACCAAATACATAAAAAAATCATCAGAGATCATTCTGTATAGATATTTAACTATAAGAGTACCTGTTCTCATCCACATAACTTCTACATTGTCTCATTTGACCTTCACAAATGCCCTGAACCATCTAATTTTCAGAGTTTTATTTTTCCATTTTTTTTTCTAGATGATCCTGTAAGTCAAAAATTTCCATCAATAGCAACTGGCCATTCTGTTTCTCTTATTGTTTATATTGTCTGCTATAAGTGATTAAAGTGAGAACAAGAATCTTCCCTCAGTCCCAAAGAGTAGGTTATAAGAAGTGGTGGTAGAGAAGAGGATGGAACAAAAGAGGATCCTTCAGTCCTCTAGTTTTCAAGTATTAGTTCCTTCTTTGCTAAAAATGAGTGAATCATGTTGTTCTTATAAATGATCGACATAATAAAATTAAAAACATATTCAAAAGGTTTTTTTTTTTTTTGTATTTAGGACAGGTTCTACAGGGCCTCATTGTGTAGTTTGGACTTGTAGTGATCTTCCTGTTTACAGCCTCCTAAGTGCTGGGATTACAGGCATGTGCCACCACTCCCAGTCTCAATCGCCATCTCAGTGTGCCCCGGAGGTGGGGCCGGCATGGTAGGCCTGGGGATTGAACTCCTGGCCCCTGCATCTGCCTAAGCAGGAGCTTTAATCCACTGAGGTATTTGGCCATCCCACAAACATATTTTTTAATATCAGAGTATTATACAGCTATTTTACAACTTTGTGTTAAATATTAGTAGCTTTTTTACAAACAAGATATCATTGCTTTACTTTTTTTTTGTATTTAGTACAAGGTCTGCAGGGTCTCATTATACTGATTGGACTTATAGTAATTCTTCTGTTTTCAGCCTCCTAAGTGCTGAGATTACAGACGTGCAACACCACAACTACTCTCAATCAACATCTCAGCGCATCCCAGGAGTGGGGCCAGCACATCAGGATCAACCCCCAGTACCTTTGTCTGCCTAAGCAGGCACTTTAATCAACTGAGCTACCTAGCTGGCCCTCATTGCTTTTCAAGTACCCAACACATGCAGGTGATGTCAGAAATAAGCAATGTTCTGAAAATCCAAATCTGAATGTGCTACTGCACACTAACTTGACCCCAACGATGCCCTCCAACCAAAGCGGGCTTGCAAGCCTCCTGAGTGCTGAGCCAGGCAGTGCTTGCAGGTCTGGCGCCGGCCTTTTGAAGACCAACTAACAATGAATTGCAAGAAGTCGCCATCTTTTGTTTGCTCATTCATCTGAAGGTAAACACTGGGCTTGCTTCCGACTCTGGTTACTGTGAACGAGGCTTCTGTAAATATGGTGTACAACTGTCTCTTTGAAACCCTCGTTTCTTTTTTTTTTAATTTAATATGTTTCACTTTACATTTTAACAAAGGACCCCAGCCCAGAACCTGGCATAGCATGGGTATGATACACAATACATATGAGTGCCATAAACCTCCTGCCTCTCGTTCTTGGTTTACAATTAAACTCCAGTTACATTCATTGTTATTATTCTCACTCTATATTTATGTTTCCAGCAAGCAAAAAACTTAAACAAAAATGCAAAAGTAAAATAATTCTCTTCTATAACCTACCTTCAATAATTTTCAATTTAAGTCAGTATTCTTTCATCTGTATTCCTAACAACTTTCCTCCTCCCGTGATAGTGGAAAGCACATTCTAGATATCATTCAGGATTGTAACATATAATGACATAAGAAATTCATAAAAATATAACATACATTGTGAATCTTCAATATTAACAATACTAATTCATAATATTTTGATATTTGGTAATATTCTTTTTTATGGAAAAAATGAAACAAAATAATAGAAAAATATTCTA
>NW_004524595.1:14524770-14547470 GCF_000260255.1 Octodon degus | reverse complement strand
TTCTGTATTTTAGACTTGAGGTAGTTTACATAGCCTATATTCCTGTCATCTGAAAACATATTTTGGGGAAACCATTTCACACAGTGCCTAGACAAGGGGCCTTTGTCCACCCTGATATACAGGGTCCTTCTCAACCTGGCCCTGTTGGCACTGGCTCTACCGGGCAGGAGGCGGAGCAGAGCGCTTGGAGTTTTGAGCTCCACGCTTGCTGATGGCGTTTGGCCCTCAGCCTCGTCGTTTCTTGGCTGTAGTAATGTGAGTGGTTTGCTGCTCTTACCCACGCTGCTTTGCCTCTATAGGGCGTAGAAAAGCAATACACGTTTCTTATCACTAGCTTGTGTCAAAGATTCAACCGGGAGTGATGCATGTTTAACAATAAAAAGCTGTTCAGTGTTGGTCTTCATACGTATTTCAGGCTCCCCTTCCATAGCATAAGCGGTTTTTCTTTATTTTTAGAGTAATGTATGCACATGGACTGAGGCATTCTACAAGATTTATTATGAAAAATAGCAGCTCTCTGCCCTCTGTCTCTCTCAGCCACTACTCCCACTCCCAGAGGAAATCGCTTGAAGTTCGTGCAACTTGGTCTTTTGGTATTTACCTCCGTATCTCTAAATCAGAGCTTCTCAAACAGTAAGCAGCAAATAGGTTACAGGTGCAAGCAGATATTGATCCCTGCTGCCCCTGGGTGGCCAGGTGGAGCCTGGGGTGGCAGCCCACCCCCACTCACATGCCTCCGATCTCAATCAGATTTTCCATTTATTCCCGTGTGCCTTATAAATATTTATGCATGTGTGCCAGGTCCTGAACAAAGTTGGGAGGAATTTCTAAATATAGTGCTTCTTACAGATGTTTCAGTTTAGGCATTACCCACAGACTTCACACATGCCTGCATGTCAGTGCTCGCGTGCGCGTGCACTTGCCCGCGCGCGCGCGCGCGCGCACACACACACACACACACACACACACAGGCACACAGAGTTCTTGTTTCTCCCTCCCTTCCAATGCTGTTCCCATAATTTTGGTTATATGCACATTTAGTATTCCCTCTATTATGACTCGGTAATTAATAAACAATGTAGTAAATTGTAACTCCATTCCTGAACAGTTTTCTATTTTTCTGCAGTAGATATTGTTTTGAATTTTTGTTTAATTTTCTTTGTAATTATTACTAATTCGGCCCAAATTCATTACCATTTGTCAAAATCCTGATATTCTTTTAATTTTACTATCTAGAAGATATCATTAAAATTCTTAATTTTTTTATTTATTTGGTTAGGGTCTTGCTGCGCAGTTCAGATTCACACTGATCTTCCTGTCTCTGCCTCCCCAGTGCTGGAATTACGGCACTACCATACTCATTTTTGGGATCAGTAAGGCATGTGTAATGGGGATTGAACTCAGGACTTACGCTTACCATGCAGGTGCTTAGACCACCAAACTATCTCCCAGCCCCCAAAATTCTTAATCCAGTAGCTTCTAATGAATTTGATTGTCTTCTGTCCTGCACTTAGATAGCCTCTATCACTTTAGGGATATGCTCCCTACTGCCTGTACTTGATTCCTCTTGCTTCAGCAACGTGTACCACCTTTTTGAAAATTTAATTATTTGATGGAACACATCATCCTATTAGTTCCATAAGAAAGAGGTAACAGGAGATAACATCGTCTTAGGACTATCATGCCATAAAAATATCTTTAGTTTACCATTGCCCTTAATAAGAAAATGGGTGTTGTAAAATTCTGCCCTTTGTATAAATTTTCTTTTGTCATTCCATTTTCATTTTTACCCTCTGAGTTATCTGGTGCTGAGTAATTCCTTCAACTTGTGACATTTTCCCATCATAAATTTGGTTGCCTATTAGTTTTTCCTGCTTCTAACTTGGAATTCATATTATTTCAATTTCCAGTTAGTCAGTCCATGTCCAATTATTTACCTGGCTCCAAAGTTTTTTTATTGCTGTTTTCTCTCCTTCTAATAGTTTTTCTTTCTTATGATCTTATGTCTTTAATTTTTCTCTTATGGATTTATGTGTTTAAAATGTTTCACATTATTTTCTTAGTGTTTTATAAAACACAAGACTATAGGTATATACTTTATTTGCTGTCTTTGTTTTGGAAACCAATTAGGGTGTTGTTCTTGTGTCTCTTGATTGTTCATCCTCTGGGTCTTCAGGCCTCTCTGTTGCCCTTATTTCCTTTCCATTAAGGTCCAGCCCTAGCCATGACTGCATTCTGAAATCTTCCTTAATATCTCCACCCCTTGGGATTATATTTCCTTTGTCCTTTAAGCACAATAATTTCTCTCTGCTGAATGCCCAGATTTTCACATGCCCTGGTGCTGTTTCTACTACTATGTCTAGTTCTAAAAATGCAAACCATCGCTAACACTGAAAGCTAAGTGCACTGCCCTGATCGCTACGCATGTGTTTCCCCCTTATCTTTACCATATTGCTTTCCATTAGGTCTTGTTATTATCTCCACTTTAAAGATGAAAAAATTCAGGCACTTACAAGTTAAACAAGTTGTCTCTAGGTCACATTAGTTATGGCTGTTGGATTAAGATTTTAACATGTGACTATGTGATTCAAATACTTGTGTTAGAAAAGATTCACAACAGCTATTAAAAGAAGTCCATACTGTAGCTATTTCACAGCTGAGGAAACTGTGGTCCAGAATGTTTATATGGTTTTAATAAGCTCTTTTATGACTAGCTACTAGGAGGGAGAATCAGAACCTTGTGACAAATCCACAACTTTGCCCATTAGACTACCAAGATTTATTATGCTTATTTTCTAGTTTGTAAAATATTGTCTCATGTTATTAGTTTCTCACTAACTTCTTGATGAATGGATTAAACACTTAAAATATTGTGTGCCAACGTAGTAGGCGGTGTTAAAGATACACTTTCACCATTGATTCTTATTTGAGATCATTCAAAGGGTTGCTTTACTTGGCAGTTAGAGCTGAGGCTTGGAGGCTGAGAAACTAACCCACATTCACACTGCTAATTACTGGAGGGGTGCTGTCAGACCCAGCCATGAGCATTATCTGTCTTGTATTCAATAAAGTACCTTTAAGTCACTGGTATTGCTAGCAGCTTAAAGATAAGAAACATTTTTCTGAGAGTATTCAGTTTGACAGAAAATTGCTTTATCGAATTTTTTTCTTACACATGAATTTTCTGTATATCAGTTATTATTTTCCATAAGAGAATTGTTTCCTAATGGATGTATTTTGTCCTCTAAAACATAGTCAAGTTTGCACAACACACCAAATTCACAAATAGCCATGTTGTTGAAAAGCTGATTTCTGTTCTTTTTGTGTTTCCTGCAAAAGCCTGGGTGGTTCTGAAAAGAGGATCAGCAGAGCGATCCCAACACTGAAAATACCGCATGTCAGAGTCCTGATTCACAGAAGAGTGACTCCACTCTGTGTGGTGTTTGTCTTTTTAAACTCTGTCTTGGGTTTAATCTCAGTTCCAAAGTAAATATTCCTTAAAAGTTCAAATCTCTTAGCCGTTCTGTTAAAAGGTTTATCTTGTGCATGTATTGCTGTTTACTCAGCAACCTTATGAGTCTACGGAGGTGTTTGTTTAGTAGTCTTTCTAAATTATTTATGGTGAAAGCCAACTAATCTTTGAGCATAGTAAATTTTAGACTCTGAGAATCACTACCTTAGTAATTATACTTCCAATGAAGAATTTCTAGAAGCTTAAATTGATGTTAAATCTTCAAGCATATTTCTACAAAAAGAAGTAAATGGGTCTTATTTTAAGATGTTAATTTAGAAAACCAGTATTGAGTATTCCTGAGATATTTGGGAAAAACGTAATAACTTCCATTTTTACTCTTCTATCCTTGTATTTTTTTTTTAAATACTGGGATAGAAATAGAGAGGTAAAGGGCTTTCAGATGAAGCTGGAAAAGTAATGAAGACAGAGCAGAATAAGAAAGGCTGTAGCAAATGCTTCTTGGGAGAAATGTCAACAACGCGGGGGAAATGCACGCCTCGGCTCCTCGTGCTATCTTTAAGTCTTGGCAGTTTTACAATTCAGGGCAAATGACCAGCATACCCTGAGCTGTACTTCTTTAGTTCACAGAAAGGCCTTGATACTTTTAAGAAAAGGGAGTGTTTAACTTCATCTTTAAGGGCAAAGATTAGAATCATATAATGTTAGCACACATGAGGAATTCATAGATCACCTACCTTCTGGCTCAGTCTCCTTGCTTCACAGTTGAGGTCTCTCTGAGGCCAAGAAAAAGAATGGACATTTTCTGGAGCCATGGAGTAAGTGCATGGCAGGCAATGAGTAAAATCCACCCAAGCTTTGATTCCCAGACTACAATGTCAGCAAGGATTCATCCGAATCTAGATAAAATCCAAGCTACTCTGCTTGCCTGACCTCATCTCCTGTCACTCTCAGCTCCGGCCACACTGGCTTTCTTGAGTCCATGGTTTGCTGAGACTTTTTCTCTCTCTACATATCTGCAGCCTCTGAGCCTCAGCCTGAATGGTGCTTCTCCCCTGCCCACTCACCTCCTGTCAGGTATTTTCTTATCACCCATGTTCTTGTCTCATACTAAAGACCAGCTCCTCTGGCATCCAGCCCTTCCTGAGGGAAGCAGTGCTGGCTGATGTATAGAGTCTCTGAATTCTACTGCATATTTTATTTCTCAGCATAACACTTACCACAGCCTATTTTTTGCTAGTGTTCTCCCAGTAGAGCATAAACTTTATGAGTGTGGGGATCCTCTTGTTTGTTTGCTCATCAATGCCTAGTAATTGCACAGTAGACTCATAATAAACACTTATTAAATGAATCGATACACAGAATCACTGCAAATACATCTAGTCAAAAACTGTCATCTGTTGTACTTGTTTCTATGCCCATTAACTTTCACACATATTAAAAATAGATGATACATAAATTTGTATATAAAAATTCCTACATATATGGAGATAAAATTTTTGACTATTGGAAACCATCTAGATAACCACATATTGATATAAAAAAAGAAAGTGTTTCACATTTTCTGACTTTTTATTGCACAGAAAATCATTTTCTGAAAGTTTTTAATTTTTGAAAGAAAATTTTAATTATTTCTAACTGTGTTTCCTCACTGGTGTTATAAAGAAAACGTTCTGTTGTCCTCTGGAGGTTCCCAGAGTAGTTTTGCCCTCCCTGCTTACCAGCAAGGTCATGCTTGAGGGAGTTTTGAGACAGAGAAAAGCCACCAGTGGGAGGATCCCACGCCAGCATCTCCGCAACCCAAGATGCTCCTTGTCTTTCTGCCTAGAACTGCTTTGATGGGAAGCTATGTTTACATTTCTCACCTCACCCCTTTTAACCTGACAGGTTTAGAACAGCCTGGGTGGGGACAGGAAAACACTGAGAAGAGATGTAAACATCCAAATTCAGTGTCTGTGACTCCCATTCAGCCACATGCTGCTAAAATGCACCTCTAATTTGGATGAGGGACTGTGGATTGCTAAGTGCTTTCTGATAGGTTAATTTTAGTTTTAAATACCTAGGCTTGCTTTCACCTAGATACTTTATGTTTGTTCTTAAGATAGAGAATTGGGGTGCAGAGGGGACACGGATATATGGCTGCCAACTGTTGATGGAGAAGGGTCTCAGTCTTGCTCTACCCATTGGGAACTCTCCTTAAAAGAGACCTGTCTCCTTAAAAGCACCTGTCTTCTGAAGGAAAATGAATTAATTCATTCCTACAGATTTATGAAGGGATTAGAATTACGAATCTCTAAGTGACAGTCACATCTTTTACCTGTGATTCAGTGTCCTGTGTTACCATAAATGCTGTGTTCTCCTCATCCCCAGAGAGGTATGCACTGAATCGTAACCTACTGAGAAGAGGCCCACTGGCCTCACAAAGAGGAATGTGAGGGCAGCCTCCCACGGTGCCACTATCACAGGCAGGGTGCTGTCTGAGTCAGAGGTGTATTCCAGCATTGTGCATGAACAGGAGACAGACATAAGAATGAAACTCTTGGCCTCTTAAACCATAAACGTCTGACACCCCAAACACGAGCAATAACATTTAAAGTAAATATGTTAGACTTCATTAAAATAAAAAAGAACTTCAGTTCTTCAGAGCATATCAGGGAAGTCACCCACAGAATTGGAGAAAATATCTGAATCACATTTTATAAGGGACTTGCATCTGGACTATATAAAGAACAATTAGTACACAATGATGCAAAGAATACTCAATTAAAAATGAGTAATGGAGGCTGGCCAGATGGCTCAGCGGACTAAAAGGCCGGCTTAGGCAGACACAGGGACCGGGGTTCCATCCCCAGTGAGCCATGCTGGCCCCGCCATCGGGATGCACTGAAGTGGTGACTGAGACTGGGTGGGGTGGTGCACGTCTGTAATCCCAGCAGTTGGGAGGCTGAAAGCAGGAGCATCACTTTGAGTCAGATATGTGTAGTGAGCCCCTGTAGACCCTGTACTAAATTTTTTTTTAAGAAAAATTAAAACTAAGCAATGGATCTGAATAGATGCTTCTCCAAAAACAATGGAGAAGTGTTTCCTGAGTACACTGGAAGCTATCTAATGTCACTGATACTGGAGTCCCTCCTCTAAATCTCTCTTTGGCCTAGGCAGCTGCCAAGCTATATTCTCTGTCTCACTCTTCTTATTCTGGCCACCTCACATAAATGTAATTATATGTTTCTTTGTATATAATTTTTTTCATGCTAATTTCATTAATGGTTCATGTTTCTAAGGTTCATTGTGTTCTAGAGTGTATCAACATTTCTTAACTTCACTTTTTGGCCAAATAATATATTCTAAAATATGTTTATCCCCTTACAGCTTATGGGTACGTCTTGTTTCCATTTTGTCTATTATTAATAATGCTGCTATTAGCATTCATATACAAAATTGTATGTGTGTTTTCATAGGAGTAGAATTACTGGGTAACACAGTAGCTTTATGTATAATATTCTGGAGGATTCTCAAATGCTTTTTTGAAGTGATCATAGCATTTTTCAGACTCATCAGTATTATATGATGGCTTTTACCTTGTTATCAATACTTTTTTATGTGTGTGAAAAGTGGCATTATACTGAAGTTATGATTGCTATTTTCCTAATAGATATTGGAGCTGACTATTTTTTTTTTCATGAAACACTATTTGTACAAGGTTACAAAAATGCCCATTGAACTACTGGTCTGATCTTGAAAATTTGGGTTTTCTTATTGTTGAAGTACAAATATATATGTATATATATATATGCATATATATTTGCACATCTTCATCTGTTTTGTGGGCTACCTTTTCATTGCATTTCATTATAAAACTTTAAAGTTTTTACAGTGTAATTTATTTTTATTTGTTTTTATATAGCCCTATATATTCTTTGTTTTCTTCTTTTTTTTATTTTAGGGAAAGATCTACAGGGTGTTCAGGGTCTCACTACTAGATCAGACTCATGGTGATCCTCCTGTTTACAGCCTCTCAAGAGCTAGGATTATAGGTGTGTGCCACCATGCCCAGTCTCAATTGCCATCTCAGTGCACCCTGGGGGCAGGGCAAGCATGGCTGGTCTGGGGATCGAACTGCTGGCCCCTATGCCTGTTTGCAGGTGCTTTAATCCGCTGAGCTATTTGGCCAGCCCATCTTTTCTTCTATACACGTTCCTCTAGATTTAATTTGTTAATTAAGCACAATAAATTTTTCAAAAAGAGATTAATGGTGACCAATGATATAATAAATATAACAATGAGCGCTAGTAAAAATTTCCTGCATCATCATTCTTGAAGCTTTGAACTGTTGTTTAACATAGTAAGGGTGACTTGAACACAAGCCATGAAC
The DNA here is from genome assembly GCF_000260255.1 of Octodon degus. Classification (NCBI taxonomy): domain Eukaryota; kingdom Metazoa; phylum Chordata; class Mammalia; order Rodentia; family Octodontidae; genus Octodon; species Octodon degus. The sequence goes on along the minus strand of NW_004524595.1, from coordinate 14,539,626 downwards.
CTGAGATAGCTGATTTGACAAAGAAATAGCTGTGATCGGTAAGTGACAGACAGGCAAGTATTTGAACTTTTATTCCCTTGTATAAAGACCAAAGCTGATTCAAACAACAACAACAACAACAACAACAACAACAACAACAACAACAACACAAGTGTACCATATATGCTTTGGTTTTATTTTGATAAAGTAAAACTGCTGACATAATAGTAAATAGCACAGTTCATTAATCCTTAATTGTGAATCTTTATGTCTGTAATGCCCTTAAATGAATTTATTCATTTAGTTCATTTATCAAACATTTACTGATTGTTATTGTTTGTTTATTTTGTTTTTTAAATGTATTTTGTTGTTACAGGCGCTCACTAAGCAACTCAGACTGAGTGATCCTCCTGTTTTCAGCCTCGCCAGAACTGGGATTACAGGCATGTGCCACCATTCCCGGGCTCCTGATTGTTTACAAGAGGAACACATTCAGGGGATATAAAGATTTTTGCAACTCAGGTCCATACTTGCAAAGATCTCACATTTTTGGGATAAGACAATATAAACATGAATAGTCACAGTATGATGTGCTGGGTGTAGAAAGACTTAAATGAAAAACAGCACCAAACCTGTCCAGCCCCAAGGGAGGAATCATTCTCTCTGCCAAAGTCAGAGGGCGACTAGTCCTTTGTGAGCTTGCTTTAGTTTAGAGGAGTAAAGGTAATCATTTGAAGTCTTAAAGAGAGACATGATGCTCCCAGAGATCTACTGGAGGAAGACACTCAGGGACAGGTGGGTGTTGGAGAGGTGAAGTTAAGAGACACCAGGTAGAAACTTGTTGGTGAAATTCATACTTGAGCAGAATGAGTAAAAAGTAGAGTGAAGCTTCCATTTGGGGTAGTCAGCATGCTGGATATTCATGGGCCTTGCGGGCTACGTTAGAAGGAGCATCTGGAGTGCTTCCGAGACATCTGGCTTTGGAGCCCGGATATGCAGAAACACCAGTCACTAAAACTCAAGGTTCTGGGAGAAGAAAGTTGAAGCCAAAAGGTGAGAGCAGCTTGGTGGGATTGGCTTTGCAGTTCCTGTGGGCCACCCAAGAGCAGAGGAAGGTCAAGCATCACTCAGATATTACCTCTTATGTCTGTATAACAGGTCTCATTAATTGTCATTTGAGGTCTCTACTTTTTCCCACTTATGATGGATGGCATGGCTTCAGGGAGACGAGGCCAGTGGAAGGTACGATGCAGTTTTTGGAGCTGCATAGAGTAGGAACGATATGGAATTCTGTAGCACTTCAATTTTTTTTTTTTCTTCACTTTCTTACCATGAAACTTTTCTAAGAGATATTTAACTGATTGTTTCCTCCTGTAAAACATTCTGGTCACTTTCTCTGTTCTCCTCAATTCCTGCCTCCTCCCTTGACTCTGCATTTTTGTCTTTGTTTGGATCCTTTTCGGAACAAATGTTTTTACCTGCTTAAAATTTAAATTCCACTCTTGAATGCTTTCCTAGTCTTCCTTTTACTGTCCCACCACTGTCTGCTGCAAGACACCCAAAGTAAATATTTTAAAGCTGGATGAAACTTTTGTCAATGACCTGTATGATCCTCTGATTTTGCTGAGTAAAAAGTTGAGGTCCAGAGAGGAAGGGACTTATTCAGGGCCATGTCATTAGGCAGCATTTTAAATTTAGACAATTATTTCAATTCCTTCAAGATCAATTATTTGCTAGTGCTGTCTATTAAAAATTTGGCTAGTAGTTCAATCCCCAGTTCTGAAAAATAAAATGGCTAGTACATTTATTTTAAAAGTATTTTTTATGAACTATCAAAAATATTTTTAGAAATTATGCTTTAAAAAACATTTCTACATTATTTTCTGTCCATCAAGTTAATATTTGTGCATTCTACAAAATTTGGAAAATATTAAAAATTAAGCAGAAGATTTTAAGTCTCCCATGAGTTCAGCGCAATAATACAAACATTATTTTAGTGTGTGTGTTTCCTTTTATTTTTTCCTCTACATTTTTCAATAACCTTTCTCCAAAGAAAATCTTTACCTCCTTTTTGTACTACAGGTATATCTATGATGCTAATCTTTATTGAACAGTCTTAGTGACTTTGTAATATTTAATTATGCTTTTCTAAGGGAAATAGTCATTCATTCACCTCATAATATTTGGCTATTGAGTTTATTTTCCGCCTTTAAGTTCACACATTATGTTAGAATTTTGCCAAACTTTGGCGCTCATCCCTTGTGATAGATGTCTAAATTTAGAAATACTATTTAAAAGGGGCTGAGAGTGTGAGGGGAACACCATCCACCTGAGACCGCACAGCCCATGTGCTGCACAGATCTTCTTAGTGATGTTAGTGATATGGTCTGAGCACTCACTCTGAGGCTCCCTGTGGCCAGCAGAATACAATTTCAGACAGAGATAAGCCCATAATTCATGTCAGAGGAAACTGACATCTGGCCTATTCATGATGACTTGTCCAAATAGGCCATAAAGTCTGACTATATTAACACTGGTGTTACAATAGTTACACTAATGAGGTCAGATTTTTATACTTCCAGAATACAGGCTTTATAAAGACATAGGACAGCTGTACAGTCTACCTGGATATTTTATAAAATCATAGTATCTTGTGCAGAAAAGTGTCCCTAATTGCTGTCTTCTTCCTGTATTCTATAAATGTGACAGTATTAAAGAGGAAGGGAGGGACTTCTCATGTTCCATGCCCACTGAACTTTATGCATATGATTCCAAATTAAAGAAAAAATTTTACTTGGAAGCCAATTAAAAGTAAACGGTCATTTCCCCAGAGCCAGATTGAACCATAGTGGCCTTTAATTCTTTATACAATGTATGTGCTTTGAATTTCATCTGCTTTGAGATGCCTGGGTAGAAATAGACCTCAACTGCAGGTTATTTGCAAGGATACTAACAGATTCTCTGCAGTGTGTCTTTGTTTTATTTATTTATGCATTTATTTTGTACAGAGTCTCATTACACAGCTCTGACTCACCATGATCCTCCTGTTTTCTGCCTCCCCAGTGTGGGGATTATCGGCATGTGCCACCACGCCTGGACTCCATTGCTGGCTCAGCGCACTCAAGCGTGGGCCTAGCAAGGCATGACCATTTCCAGGAATCGAACCCTGGCCCCTGCACTTGCCTAAGCAAGTGTTTAGTCCACTCAGCTATCTTGCTGGCCCCTGCAGTGTGTCTTTGTTCAGTTACTGTAATTCAGTCTTCACAGACACACAGGACAGCTAAATAATATTCTCCATTACAGAAATCAGTACGTACAAACTGCGAAACACACGGCAGAGGAGAGTGCTGCAGGTGCAGCTGCGGAAGGTTCTGGGAAGTGATCCATCAGTGAGTCCTGAGGGAGGGTGAGCTGGCTGAGAAAATAACAGTGCAAGTGAGGAAGAAGGTTACAGAAAGCAGTCAGGTAACGAGGTCACTGAGGCCTGCAGGCTCAACAGGGGTTGAACTTTATCTGATGGGGGATAAGCCAGTAAGTGTTTCTTGCCAGGATAGAATGTTCAGTTTCCACTAAGAATAGTAAAATGCAGGTAAAGTTGTTTAGGTTAACTTGCCACCGAGACAATCACACACAGTCACAAGTTGACATGTGCTATGACCTCATTCATCAAAGAGCAGTTTACCAAGGTCGGATTTAGTGCTGTGTCATTCAGGCTTCTTCCATGTCTATGAACAGTAATATTTTTAGAAATTATGTCCTATTGTTTCATGGGTGAAGTAGCCATTAGAGCTACTTCAAGTAGTGCTTTAGTGAAATTCCTCTGTAGATGATCTTATGTCTGACCTGCTGTACTTTATCTCCCAAAGATTAGCTTGTGGTGTTAATTATAGGGTAAGTAAGCAGTTACTTCCTACAGCAAATCAGCCAAAGTCCAGGTTTGCTCTGGAGGTCCCAGGGATCAGAGCTCTGTGTTTCTTCAGGTTTCAATTTACTAGCCTCAAACCACTTAAAAGCAGGAGGAGGAGAGGCTGGGGAGTGATCGGTTTACAAGTGACCTGGGAGTTCACAGCTTTCATCCCTCGAAGTCACAGCCCATATAATAGGGCTTGTGCAGATACAATTGGGACAAATTGACTCAGGAGTCTTGCTTTCAGGAGTGAAAACCCCTCTGCCTTATCAGTTCCCCCACGCCTGAATTGCTAGAATCAAACATTTGGCAGGGATTGTAGTTATTCTAAGGTCAAAAAGGGGATGTGAGCTCCGAGCCAGGGCAGGCTGGTAAGTGGCACCCAACTGTGTTAATTGGTTAATAGGACCCTAACTAGTTGAGGGACTTAAGAGTCAGGCCCCAACATCATACTTAGTAGGCTTTCTTCTTCTAGACAAGTGTGAGACGTAACTGGAATGAAGTACACCAAACACATCTTCAGAACAGGCACAGCTGCTGCAAAGAGTTTTAGAGAGGTTTTTCTAGAGATGCCTTTAGAATTTTAAAGAAAGGTACTATTTCCACCATGTAGCCTGATGTTGGCTTGTCAAGGTGCTTTCATCTCTAAGAAGCCGAGAGTGCCAAGTAATCATTCTCTCCAAAGTGAAGTGGGAAGCAGGGCAGGATAAGAATGCAGATTACTTTCAGTGATTTACAAGGGAGAATAAGCCTGGGATCTATTTTAATTTAGCTATAGAAAAGCCAGGTTTTTCAAAGTAAGAATTCAACAGTCTTTCTTAAAAGTCATGTGTCATTCATTTCACTCTCAGGCTGTCCTTTTTAAAATTCCAACCTAAATTTGACACATGCCTACCTAAAGAATTCCAATGGTTCTTCAGCACCCCTCATAATAATAGTAGTTTTGGCCAGGGAAATAGCTCAATGGAATAAGTGCTTGCCTGGCAAGTGCAAGGTGCTGAGTTCAATTCCTGATACAAAATAATAATAATAATAATAATAATAATAATAATAATGGTTTTGAAAACCAGAAGGCTCTTTCTTGAGTGGGTCTGTCCCTCTACAAGTGGTGTTTTCTGCTTGCACCCGACACTTGCTAGTTCTACAACTAAGGAAAAGCTATGCATCTTAGCTCTTACTGCTTCTGCTTTCTTCCCAACAGAAATTCCACTCATTCTTCCAATGCAGCATGGTTCTAAGATTTTTGTCTTTCAAAAATTTCTTCTTCTAGTAAATTTCTCTCCAACTATCTTCTTCCTCATTTTTTTCAGTGAATCTACTCCCAGTAATGTTAGCATAAGTCTTGCATTTAAATCCAATGGATCACCTTTTAGTGCTGTCCGTCCATGTTCATGGACTGGCAACTGGCTCTGCTCTTCTTTTAAACCATTAATTAACTAATTAATTAATTTAGTTCAGGGTCTTCCTGTCTCAGTCTCCCCAGTGCTGGGATTATAGGCGTGCACCAACCTACCTGATTTCTGGGCTAGCACAGTGCACTTGAGATTCCATGGCCAGTGCTGCATGCAGTACTAGAGATCGAACCTAGGTCCTTGCCTCACTAGGCTCACGCTTAGACCACCAAACTATCTCCCCAGGCATGGCTTTGCTCTTACATACTTCAAATACTTTTTTCTTCGTCTTTCCTGCTTGCCCCTCTCCTCATTATCCTCCAGGTTTCCTCATTTTCCTCTGTGGAGATCTCTTCCTTTGGTTTTTTTAAAAAAAATTTTATTAATTTTATTGAGAAACAAATAGCAATGAGACAGTTTCAAGACAGGTTAGTAGGACAGTTACAATAATTAATATATTGTATATTGTCTTCGTAATAGTCACAGACAAATAAATCTATCCCTCAGACCATCATTTACATTGTCAAAGACTGAGTCCCTTGCCTGTGTTGATGACACTTGGATTTCTGTTTTGAGGCTTTCTCTCCATTCAGTGTTCTGGGTTCACATTTTCAGTTATCAAATGTGTAGAAGCAGTTGGACTCACTGCAAGCATCTTGATGTCAGTGTGTCCTACTTGGGGTTATTTTTAGTCTTCCATTGCCCCTTTAAGGGTTGCAGAATTCAAGCAGTGGCATCCTCATTTTGAGCTCTTTGCACTGCAGATAGTTTCAGCAGTAGAATATAAGTACTTAACTAAATAAATTAATGCACACAGGACTATGTGCTCTATCTCCCTCAGCCATCCTCCACCACGGTGCTAGCCCATTGTATTATACTCACTCATGTGGTCTTCATCTCTAGCCTAGAAAAGGGCTGTGTTTGTTCTGCTCTTTTGACCCCTCCAGCAATTTTTCCCACTAAAAACAGAGTAACCTTTATGAAAAGCAAGATGCTCCCATTGTTTGCTTTAGGAAAGCCTTTCCCTTGATTGTCCTGCATCTACTGAACGAAGTCCACACTCCTCAACCTAATTCAGGAAGGCTGCATGCTAGTCTATATCTCCTCTCCTCTCTGCCACCTCCGTACTCCTCTGCCTGCAGTGAGTCTCCTCCTTTCTTCTTCCCCAATTGTCTCCACTGCTCTTGTGGGCTTTGCACTTCACACAGCTGCTTCTGGCCTCTGCCCAGCTCAGCGAAGCAAGTTCCCTTGTAAAGGAAGCATCTTCCTTTGTGTTACCATTAAACCCTTCATTTTCCAGTCCAGCACTTTGATTATGTTGTGTTGCATTTTAATGCCATTTTTTACATTCTTTGCTCTACAGTAAATCTTTTATTTTTCTCCTTTATCCCTCAGGATCTAGGGTACTCCTTGCCACCTGGAAAATAAATACTGCATCACATTGCCCTCTCACCTTGGAATCACCACTCATCAGGCAGGACCCTGATCCTATCATTGCATAGATTTAATCATGTTGTTCATAATAAATTATTATCAAGCATCCATTGACATGTTGTGTCTTCCAGGCATTCACGAGAGGTCCCAGTTAGTTTTCTTTAAGTGTGAGAACCACAATGTTTACACGCTGGAGTGCTTGGGTTATATTTGTAGAAGGATCTGATACCAGAGGGATTCATTATGTAATTACGGGGAAATGAAGTGTAACTATTAAGCTTCTTTAGAGGGGATGAAATCTCAGATAGATAAGATAGAAGGAATGGGTCATTTTCTGTAAAATGAGTTTCTAAGACAAAATAAATTTTAAATTAGTCAAAAATAATCTTAAGTGCTTCATTGTAGGACATCTGTCTCTTGGAGTTATGGTTTCATTCTACAGTTTTGTGAGCTGCCGAGCACTCACCATATGTCCTGCCTGTCTCCTATTCTGGTCTGGAGTTGTGGAGGCTAAGAGCACTGAATCTTTGTAGGAAGGTGAAACATGTTCAAGTTTACTAGGAAGATAGGCACCAACCTAGTGACTTTGCCTGCTTTTTTAATTCACTGGAAATCAAATTCCCCAGTGTATGGGCCAGAGACAAGGTGTGTGACACAAAGTCCAAGATGACAAGCCAAATAAAGAAAGCTTCAGTCCATAATAAGAGTGGCACCCATCACCGAGGCAGATACCCTTACTCGCAAATGCTGGGTCCATTTGTGTCTCTTATCCTCGCAGCAAGCCTGGGTCTCCCTGTAGGCGCACCTGCTGTTTTAGTGACTGAGTGGAGTGGAGCTAGACACACAGCACACCTGGCCCTCACTGACCCTACGATGGAGATGTGGGTATGCTTTGTAAATTTCCTTCTGATAATCTGAGTTGATCAAAATGGGAAAATGGTTATTTAAAACCCATTTTGCTTTGGAATTATTATAATAAATGGTCCCCTTTCAGTGTGTGATGTGGTGTGTATGGAACACCTAGCGTACTGCTTACTCAGTACAAGGAGCAGTGCTCAAACTGCGAGGGTGGTTATGGTCCTTTGTGTACCTGCACCACGAATTCTTTGTGTACACAAACATGCTCCAAAGAATGTTTTTCTGTTGTTCAATGTCAAGTGCTACTTTAATTCTGTATTTTTGTTTTAAAGTTTATGATGACAGAGATTTTTTATTAACACCATAAGATTTCCTTAAGAGGGTTTTGGGGTTGCACAAGAATACATGTGATGGAAAATGAATATTACTTTTACAGAAGCTGTTTGAGGAACTGTCTTCATTTTCTTAACTATGCTCACAGTGAATGTTAAAATGGAAAATTCTGAAAGCCATCTCCAGTCCTAAGGGGCTATGACTTTTCTTTCTTTGTTCAAATTTCATTAAATAAGCAGGTAAAGAATATAGTCTTTCTGTTCTTTTTGACAGAAATATCACTTCAAGGAAAACATATCTTAGAGAAATCTGAACTCATTAAAAAATGTGATTATTCACAATAGGCCAGTCTCCTAATCTATAGAAAGTGACTCAGCAGGGGCCGGGGAGATGGCTCAGTGGAATAAGTGCTTTCCTGGCAAGCACAAGGGACCTGAGTTCAATCCCCGGTTCCGCCAAAAAAAAAAAAAAAAAGAAAGTGACTCAGCATTTTGGAGCTGGTAAAGTTAATGTTGGTAATTTTGGTAAATATTTTCTAAGACTTGTCATGGTATCATATTTTAGGAGTGCATCTCTACGTGGATGAATGAACAAAATTCTGAGCAGCTTTCCAGTGGGGAACTTCATCTGGTCTAATGGCATAAAACATAAGCACAATTCTCTTGCCTATCATTTTTAAAGACATGAAAATGTGTTTAACTTTCAAGTATCCAATAATCTGCTAACTTCTATAACATGTTTATGTTATCACAGGGTATGACTTGAGTGCACTACTTGAAAAACGTATTCAACATGTTAAATTGCTCTCAATCACTACAAATTAAAAATTCTCTGAAGAATCTCTCCCAGAGGACTGTGTAGAAGGGAAATGACCTGCTGGTGATGTGGCATTTGCTAAACCTTTTCTTTCCTTTTCCTCTTTCCTTTTTTCCTTAGTCATTTTTGTAAAATAACTAGACTGCATCCTCACAGCTAGACCCTAGTTGATCCCATTTTGTCTGATAGGTTTTAGTGGTGCTTAAAAAGCAGACAACTTATGCTTTTTCTCTGCCTCAGGATCTAACAATCCCAAAGGAAATTCTGACAGGGCATCCCAGGGCATCCTCGCTGCTGCTAGTGAGCTCATTCTATACTCCACCAGCAGATCTACTGTTTTCATTCCCGCAGCAGCCTGGGGGGGCCCACCTGTCGGCTGGGGAGAGACAACCCCATCAACCTGCCAATACTACAATTTGGCTGGACACAAGATTGTTAATAAATCTTTCATCATATTATAATCAAAGAGCTCTTTCAGGTTATGACCCACCTAATGAAGGATTGGGGTGTCTGCTTATCAATTTGATGTTTTTAAACACAGAGCTCTATGGCGTCCTTAGCTTGTGTTTACCCACTCGGTTCAGGTAACAAGAGGAATGGGGGAAGTGGTAAAGGAGATGACAGAAACTTTTTTATTAAAAACAAACTCATGGTGTGACCACATACGTGTTAGCGTTGAGGGGTCAGTCTTGGGAGGAAAAGTTATATCTTTGTGTGTGTGTGTGTGTGTATTTGTAGCTTACTAAGCCAAGTAGATCTCTATTATTTTTTTTTCAAATGTCTTTCCTAAAGAGTTGGCCAATTCTCTTATCAAAGTGCTCACTGTTGCTTTCTGTTGTGTGAGTGTGCTTTCTAACCTGCTGTGTGTGGAGTTTGCTTGGGGCTACAATTCATATTAACAAGGGTGTCATAATGGAAATTCATGATGCCTGTTTTTCATTACTGAAATGTTTGTATCTTAATTTTGCATCTTATTTATGGTCAATATTTACAATTAGTTAAGTCATTCTTTTGTTTTATTCTTTTCTTTCTTATCTTATCATTTTTATTTTGTTTGTAGTACAGAGGTCTGAAGCCAGGGCCTTTTCACTGAGCTACATTCCTAGCCTTTCTTTAGTATTTTTTTTTTTTTTAATTTTAAAGTAGGGCATCTAAATCACTAAGTTACCCAGGATAGCCTCCAATGCCCATCTTCCCTGCCTTAGCATCTCAGAGGAATAGGGAAAACCCAACTTGGTTTTCTTTCTTACTGCTCTGAGGGATAGATACAATGTACTCTTTCTATCTTTTAGATAAAATAATACTTATTCTCCAGGTAAATTCACCAAGAACTTCGATGGATAAAAAAGAAATATGATATGTGTATGTATATTTCTGTACATATAAATCTATGGGAAGAGAAAGAATTTGAATTTGCTGAAGCTACAAAATAAATCATAATTTCTGCTACAAAAGCATTAAACTTTTAAGTGCCCTGTGGTGCTCTCTGCCCTCCCAAAGCTTTCCTCTGTGGTCTGTGCTCAGCTGCCCTTGACTAAGAGCCACACACATCCAGGGAAGAGACAGTGCACTGACCTTGGTTTCCTATGTTCCCTTCCAACTCCAGAGCAAGTTCTATTTCAGCTCCATGGTCAACACATACTCTGCAAAATAAACAGGTCCCCTAGTTAGAAGTCAGACCTAGTGAGGTCAAAAAGGAGCTCAGAGGCTGGACATGAAATCTCCTCCTCCCCTTTGGAGCCTTCACCTGCAGCCTGGGGACAGATGTCCTTTCTGCCAGTTCCCATCAGAACAGTCTTTGGGCCACCTGAAAATGCCACAGCTGTGTGGTGCTGGTGGACCTTTCCTGTCCCCTAAGTGCTCCTGGCTTTCTCTGTTTCCTTCCTCTGGTGGTAATATTTTCAGCACCAGGAAGTGTCATTCACCCTGACCATTGTTTTCACACATTTGGGTGTTAGACATGGGGGGGTTCTTTCATTTGGATCCAAGAAGATGAGCAGGAAGGAAGCAGATGAAAGGGACAGCATCCACTTCCTAACTGAACTGCAGCACTCCATTTTTATGACTGTCACATTAAAGAAACATGCCTGGCATTCATGCCAAGAAGTATGAACAGTGCAACTGGCGTGTTGTCTGGATTCTGAATGCTAAAGGCAAGGACTAAGCTCCTTTTCTGAAGGAGTTATCAGGTTCTCTGATGACATGGTGCTCTGACAAAGTCCAGACTGGTCCAAACACGTGTGCAATTTCCTACTGCTAAGATTCTAACATGGGTTATTTACTTAGAAATCATTCTTTACTGAAATAAGGCTGCTTCATTGATCCTTAACATTGCTATGCAACTTTAGCGTGGTATGTGTTGGATTTGCCCTATTTTGGTTTTGAGCAAAAATTCTGGTGTTGGCAAAACCTGCTTAGCCATTTATCACATGAGATACTTTGGGGAAAATAATAAATTCTCCTAAGCCATGATTTTCTCATATCTGGGGGTGAACAGACTTGAACTGTTTTGATGATTGAATAATAAAATATACATAAAATTCTTAGTCCAATATGAAGGACATAGTAAACATTCATTTAAGACATTAAGACATCTTAATTTAATTATTTTGATAGGTTCTGGGTCTTCTAAACTTTACATTTCTTTAGATCACAGCAGTATGTCTATAAAAAACTGTACTTCCAGAATCCGTGACTATTTGTTGATTTTCCATATCATGAAAGTTTTTTATATGGTTTTTTTTTATACAGCTTTTTAAGAAAAAGATAGATTTCAGAAACATTATATAACACTGAATTTTTATCTGATTTTTAGGCATTCCTCCTAATGTTTCTATTGTATCCTTTTCAATAATATTTTCTAGTTTCTAGAAATACGTATTTCAGCAGCTTTTATGAGAAACTCCAAAAGTTGACCTTGTTATTAAGTGAATGAATAAAAGTAGCATCTCTTAAATAAATATCAAAGGGCCACAGAAATAGCTCAGCGGTCTAAGCACCAGCCTGGCAAGCCCATGGGCAGGGTTTGATACCCTGCACTGCATCTGGTGTGCTGTGCTGTCCCTGCCTCCGAGCTGCACAGTGAGGTTCTGTACCAAATACTAAATAAATATCAATATTTTCCTCATTTTTAAAGATAGGTCTTATAATTTCAAAACTAACTGACAGTTGGCAAACATTATACCCTCTGAGTACTCTCACGCCTACCACTTTATAATTTTTTCCATATAAGATTAATTACTAAATTGTCTTTATCCATTCTAAAGTGGGCCAAGTATATGATACTCAATGGATCTGCACATGTCTCAGAGCCAGAAGGGAATATTTTCTAGAATATTGCACATATTTTTTATTTTCTGTATATTATTATGCTTTGATATCTTAAAAATATCTTTACCTGTTAAGATACCAAGCAATCCAAAAGATGTCTGCTTCTGACATATGAACTGCTCATTCCAGTCATATGTCCTTAATCTGACCCATTATCCAAAGACAATTTTCCTCTACCCTCAGTAGAAGTATAATCAAGACCACATAATACCAGGCAAAAGGCCACCCTGTAGCTTAGAGCCCACCACAACTATTCATGCCACCCAATCCAAGACCGTTTATCCCATTGTGCCTAGAGCTATGCTTTTAGCACCCCACTCTTGTCTTCTTTTTTCCCCTATGACCTTTTCTAGAGCCTGTGGATATAGTAAATCTCTTCTCTAGCCTCATTCTCCGCTTTTGCAGCTGCACTGACATTTCCGCACCACATGCAAGATTCCCATTCTTAAATCACATGTTACAAATTGCCATTTAAAAGAAGGGGATGGTGAATGAAGGCAAGAGACAGGAAAAGGAATGTTGCAGGACTGTCCTGACTCAAGGTTGTTTATTGTTAGATTTCTGGACTTATGTGTAAACATAAGAATTATATAATTCTTTATGCCTATTTTTCAAAATATATTCTAAGTTTTAAATGTTTTTTCATCATATACTGTAGGGACTTAAAGTTCAACATATCAATACTTGATGAAAAATACCTGTTCCATGTTATACCTAAGATGTTTGATATTCAGACAGATAGTGAGGTTAAGGTTAACAGCCTAGGTTGTATGGTAATAACAACAAGCTTGTCTTCTGGAGGGTTAACAACCTAAGTTTGCAGACCAAAGTTAGCATAAAAGGATGGCCACAAGGAAAGCCAACGTTTTGGCCTTACCCTTCCAAGGTCAATTAAGACTCAGGACATATGAGAACTTGTACTGCAATGTCATGTAACTCAGTAGTGTCCCAAATTTTCTGATCAAGAAGATTATGGGAGGGGGTCAAAGAGGAAAGTGATTGATGATGTAGATTGTACCTAAGGAGAGTCACATGGAGAGGAAACATTCTCTCAGGCTTTCACAGAGAGCACATTGGCCAAGCAATGACCGTGACTCATCCACATGGCTGACACTGACAAAGGTTCTATAATCTGAGGTACAGGATCTCAGGATAAATCCTGAGAGGGATTTCACTGACCTTATCAGACCCAAAAGCTACAACTCTTGTTGTGTAGGTCCTGCTTTACTTTGGTCTTAACCATCCAGCAGAAAGTATAAAAACAAAGTGCAAGAAGTAAAGCCATGGTGTTATGTTGAGCTGTAGGGGAATCAGATCAACAATTTCTGACATTGCTAGTGAAGCAGAAGACCCAATACTATTATGGACTACTGAACTCTTTTAGAATTCAGTTGTTGAGTTAACACACCTATAATATTCAAATGACGGAATTAAACAAAAAAGGGGATACAGATTAATGTCCATTTTGTATCTGTGTATTCAAAATGGTTAGAATAGATATATAGCTACATTCTCTTAATGAATAGTGGGATTTGTTCTAATAGTGTTTGTAAATAGGATATCATGTCTGTATCTTGTACAGCAAATAACCACTAGGAAGAATGTATGCAATGTGTTAATTATTGAAACTGTCCTACCAGTTTGGTTTGAAACTGTCTCATTGGTATTTGTTTCTCAATAAAATTATGGAATAAACATGGATGATAAATTTAAAAAAAATCACATATTATGCAATCATTCCTAAACAACCTCACTGAATTTTTTTTTGCAAAATAATCAGAGTCTTCTCCCCAAAGTCAAAATCAAAAAGCATTCTATTCAGTCCCTAGTTCCACAAAACAAAATAAAAGAAAACACTAAACATTCCACATTGTCCCATTGCCCAAGACAGGGCTGACATCAGTAGCTTATCTCTGTCCTACTGCTGATGGTCCCTGAATCTTATTGCATAGTTAAGATTTGTACTGTCCAGCCTTGAGTCAGAGACAAGATATTACCTTGACTTTTCTCCACCTTCCTGGGTCCCTCATTTGCTGTGCTCCTCCAAGATGAAGTTTATTTTACGTTGGCTAAGCACGATCCTCCTTTTGGTTCAGAAATACCCAAATGAGGAAGAGGAGGACTATGATTTCATGACTTGTGGTGTCTCTGTGTTGTCCTGAAATATTGCTTAGTGAAGAAGATCGCTGGCAGAAAAGCTGGTCCTGGTGTATCAGCCACTGTGATGGGAGAGGGGAAATTAGTCTTTTGATAAAGTTGGGTTTTATGTGGGGAGATGCACCAGGAATGGAAATGGCAGGCAGAGTGTACACTTCTCAAATGCTCTGAGGCTTAGAATAAAATCGTGTGCCTAATAAGTTTGTTTTTAATCATACACATACTGAGTTAATTGACAAAAACACTGTCCAAATATCTCAAAATCTAACGTTTGTAAGTTTTATTTTATTTTTTTATTATTTTATTGAGAAACAAATATCAATGAGACAGTTTCACAAACTATTAGTATCATATTTTCAATAATTAATACATTGCATATTATTGCCTTAGTGGTTATTCATTATACAACATGCAGACATGATATCCTGTTTACAAACACTATTATAACAAACCTCTCCATTCATTGAATTAAGAGAATGGAGCTGCATATCTATCCTATTTTGAGTATGCAAATATAAAAGGGTCATTCATTTCTATGCCAATTTTTTGGTTAGTGTTGTCAGAGAAGGGCATTTCATTGTTATTTAAATATTGTAGGTGTTTGAATTCAGTAGAATCTCCCAATATAGTCCAGTAGTCAATAATAGTAGT
>NW_004524595.1:14523466-14524615 GCF_000260255.1 Octodon degus | reverse complement strand
ATCTGTATATGCTTTTTTTCTTAAGTTCCGTTATTTGAATATTATAGGTGTGTAAACTCAGCAAAATATTCTAAAAGAGTCCAGTACCCCATAATAGTATTGGGTCTTCTGCTTAACTGGCACTGTCAGAAATTGTTGACCTGAGTCCCCCACAGCTCAACATAACAGCATGGCTTTATTTCTTACATTTCGTTTTTATGCTTTTCTTCTGGACGGTTAAGACCAAGGTAAAGCAGGACCTATGCAACAAGAGTTGTAGCTTTTGGGTCTGATAAGGTCAGTGAAATCTCCTCAGGATTTATTCTGAGATCCTGTACCTCAGATTGTAGAACCTTTGTCAGTGTCAGCCATGTGGATGAGTCACAGACAAAGCTTGGCCAATGTGCTCTCTGTGAAAGCTCGAGAGAATATTTTCTCTCCGTGTGACTCTCCTTAGGCACACTCTACATCATCAATCACTTTCTCTTTGGCCCTATAATCTCCTTGATCAGAAAATTTGGGACACTAAGGAGTTACGTGACATTACAAAACAAGTTCTCATATGTCCTGAATCTTAATTGACCTTGGAAGGCTAGTGCCAAAATGTTGGCTTTTCTTGCAGCCCTCCTTTTTCTCTAATTTTGGTCTGCAAACTTAGGTTGTTAACCATCCAGAAGACAAGCTTGTTGTTATTAGCAAACAACTTAGGCTGTTAAGCATAACCTCACTATCTGTCTGCATATCAAACACCTTAGGCATAATATGGAACAGGTATTTTTCATCAAGTACTGATATGTTGAACTTTAAGTCCCTACAGAATATGATAAAAAATATTAAAAAACTAGAATATATTTTAAAAATAGGCATAAATAGTTATATACTTCTCATATTTGCACATAAGTTCAAAAATCTCACCATATACAACCTTGAAACAGGACAGTCCCACAATATTCCTTTTCCTGTCTCTTGCTTTTCTTCACCACCCCCTTCTTCTTGAATAACCTTCTACCTGAGAGACATCATAGCAGCAATTGGCATGTCATGACAAGCAGCCCATGTTCAGTAGGCCATAATGACAGGCACTCCAAGCATGAAACTGCTATTACAAATTACCATCTGGAGAGCAGTAGTTTAGTCCACAGTTATCAGTAAATATAGTTAGTCAGGGTG
>NW_004524595.1:14490331-14523366 GCF_000260255.1 Octodon degus | reverse complement strand
CCATGTGCAGCTGAGAAAAATGTGTATTCAGCTGTATTTGGGTGGAACGCTCTGTATATGTCCACCAAGTCCATTTGTTTCAAGCTCTGATTCAGTTCTGTTATTTCTTTGCTAAGTTTTTGTCTGGTTGACCTATCTTTTAGAGATAAGGGGGTGTCAAGGTCTCCTGTTAAAATTGTGTTAGTGGATATTAGATTTTTCATGTCCATTAATATTTGCTTTATATAGTTGGGTGCTCCCGTGTTTGGTGCACACATATTTATGAGTGTTACCTTTCCTCTTGAATTTTTCCCCTAACCAGTATATAGTGCCCCTCTTTATTTCACTTGATCATTGTTGGTTTGAAGTTGAGACTGTCTGAGAATAGAATTGCTTCCTCTGCTTTTTTCTGAGGAGCTGGGGCATGTAGTATTGTGTTCCATCCTTTGGCTTTCAGCCTAAGAATGTTTTTATGAGTTAAATGTGTTTCTTGTATACAGTATATTGTTGGATTTTGTTTCCTAATCCACTGTGCCAGTCTATTTCTCTTCATTGGGGGAATTGAGCCCATTTACATTGATGATTAGATTTGAGATGTATTGACTTATGGTTGCCATGCTATTTACCTGTTGTCATTTACTCCTTTTCCTCTTGCGTTTAATTGCTTGCCCTATTTAGTTGGTTGCTTTTGAACTCATTCATAGAGTTCTGATCATTTTGGTCCCTCTCTAGAACATCTTGCAGTACCCTGTGTAGGGTTGGCTTTGTCATCACAAAATTCTTTAGCTGTTCTTTGACATGAAAGTATTTCACTTCTCCATCAAACTTGAAAGAAAGTTTTGCAGGGTATAGTAGTGTGGGCTGGAATTTGTTTTCAAGAGGACCCGAAGCACCCTGCTCCATGCTCTTCTTGCCTGCATGGTTTATGACAAGAAGTTATCCATAGTTCTGTTGGGTTTTCTTTTGTATGTGATCTGCTTCTTTTGTCTAGCAGCTTTCAATATATTATTCTCATGCTGAATTTCTGGGATCTTGACTATTATATGTCTCAGTGTGTTTTTCATTGGATTGAGGTTACTTGGCATTCTGTATGCTTCAGTTACCTGAATGTCAGATTGTTTCCTCATATTTGGGAAGTTTTCTGCTATTACTTCTGCCCATATTTTTTTAATGTCATTTGTATTGACTCCTTCTTTCTCGTTGATGCCTATTAGTCTCACATTGTTCATCTTTGCATCATCTTGCAGGTGATGGATTATTCTTTCCTGCATCCTCGTTGTTTTTAAGAGATCCTTTCTTACCTTTTCACTAGCTGCACCAGCATCTTCAACATCTGTAACTATGTCTTCATTTTCACTTAAACAGTTTTGCAAGCTTGTGATTGAGGTTTTCATTTCCTCTATCTCTTTGACTCTTTTTCATGTGATCTATTTCTTTCCTGAATTGCTTATTCAAGGAATCCATGATTTTTCTAATCTCCTCTATTTTTTTTTATCAATGTCTTCTTTAGAAGCAGTTATAAATTCTTTTACTGCAGTGTTTTTTTCAGAATGGCTTTCCTCCCTATGTTTCTGTAGTTGCTTCTTTACTTCAGATGCTATGAGTTCTGAGAATTCTTTTTTTTTTTTTCAGAAAAGAGGTGTGCTCTGATTTCCTCTATATCTTTCTGCTGTTGCTTATTCACTATCGATGCTATTAATTCATGCATTTGAGCCAAGCTAGTGTCTTCTGCACTTGTTCTGGTTGGGTACTGGGTTTCCTCCATATGTTTCTGCATTTAATTATTTACTGCAGATGTTATTAATTCAGGGATTTCTTTTTTTATTTTCAATCTGAGTTCCTCTATACATTTCTACAGCTGTTTCTTTATTTCAGAAGCTGTTGATTCATTACTTTCAGCTGTGTGATTTCCAATTTGTTCTGTGTTAGTGTCCTGTGCACTTTTTACAGGTGGTGTTGGGTTCTGAGTTTGCATTTTGTTCCTTCCCATCATTTTTTGTATCACTGTCTTCTGACCTTTGTTGTAGGTCTTCGTTGTAGTTATAACCTTAGTACGTACTGAAGTTCAGGTGCAGATCTACAAAGTCTGGTTTTATCCAGTTGTGCCTGGTTGAGTCTGGCTGCCGTGCTCAGCTCCTTCCTGCTGCTGCCCTTGAGGGTGAACCTGTTGTACCCCTGTGGCAAGATGTTCTGCTCCTGGACTAGCTGAATGGTTCTATCCTCTACCCTCTCTGTAGGGATTGTAGCTACAGGGTTACACCCCAGGCCTGTATGCCATGCCTGAGTTGAGTCTGTTATGGACAAGGTGGAGTAAGGGTAGAGGCAGCTCTCCCACACATTCACTGCACCTGGGCTAGGACTGGGTTTGGGTGTTCCCAGATCGTGGCAGAAATTCCTACTGGTCGGGCGGGGTGGGGGAGGTGCTGCAGAGTGGTGGGGGGGCGTCCAAGGGGGTGGAAGATGGTCTGACCAATGCTGGGCCTGGGCTGGGACCCATAGTTGGTCCCACCGGCGCAGGGTAGTGGGAAGCTCTCCCACACACTCACTGGACCTGGGCTAGGACTGGGTCTGGGGGTTCCCGGAATGTGGCACAAACTCCTACTCGGCCGGCGGGGTGGGGGAGGTACTGCAGAGTGGTGGGGGGGTGTCCCAAGGTGGTGGAAGAGGGTCTGACTCATGCTGCGCCTGGGCTAGGGCCCAGAGTTGGTCCCGCCTGCGCAGTGTAGCCTGTAAGTTTTATATATCCTAGCTTTTCTCATTAATGCTTACAGATCTTTAACCATACAATACTCTTTATAGAAAGAACACTGTTTATAATTATATAATTTTTCATCTTTTTTTCAATACACTTAGTACAGCATCTATGGGGGCTCACTACACAGATCGGACTCAGTGATCCTCACTATTTTCATCCTCCTAAGTGCTGGGATTATAGGTGCGTGCCACCACGCCCAGTCTCATTTGCCATCTCAGAACTTTCTGGGGGCGGGGCTGGCACAACACACCAGGGATAGAACCCTGGTACCTGCACCTGCAAATATCAGCTCTGGTCACTTAATGGAATTTTTTTCCTCTTTTTTATATTTAGGGCAGGGTCTACAGAGTCTTCAGGGTCTCACTGTGTAGATCAGACTTGTAATGATCCTGTTTACAGCCTCCCAAGTACTGGGATTACAGGCACAAACCACTACACCTAGTCTCAATTGCAGTCTCAGTGTGCCCTGGTGGTGGGGGGCGGGGCTGGCACAGCAAGCCCAGGCATTGAACTCCAGACTTCTGCATCTGTCTACACAGGCACTTTAATCCACTGAGCTATTTGGTCAGCCCTATTGATGGACGCTCTCTGTCAAAGTTCTTGCATTCCTGTGTGTGGCTTATCATGAACAAACATGCAAGTCTCTCTGTAGCTCTGCCTCTCTATATTTTGAGTCGGGTCTTTCAACCTCTGATTGTGATGGCTTGAGAATGCCATGAAGCTGCATTTGGCCTAGACCTGTTTTCCTGTTGGAATACTGCTCTTCCTAGTTCTCTCTGTTGTGGAACAGAAGCTGAGGGCGTTTTGCTGATGTTGTCTCTTGAGATTATTAAGCACTGCTCATTTTCTTCATCCAGCCATTCGCCTATTCTAACATTTGCTAAGCAACTACCATTTGGTAGACTCTAGGCACATGGAGCTAAAAGCAGTAACATTATTTCATGAAGCTCATGGTCTACAGTCAGTTAGCAGCAGTTAATTTCTCCTAGAAAGAGGTGTTAAGGGTGTGTGTAAGGTGCTATGAGGCCCTGTGGTGAGATGGTTGAGTTGTACTCTGAAGACAGAGTACAGGTAAGACTATTGAAGGTTAGAGAACAGAATATCAAATCTTTTTTTTTTATATTGCATATTTTTTATTTTATTTTATTGAGAAACAAATATCAATGAGACACTTTCCAAGCTGATTAATAGGACATTTTCAATAATTAATACATTGCACATTGTTATCTTCTTTAATACATTGCTTCATTGTCATCCACAGCACAAGAAGCAGCCAGGACATCCCGTACAAACACTACTACTACAAATCCTGCCTCTCACTGAACCAAGAGAAAGAAGCTGTACAGCTATCCTAACTATTATGTATATACAAATACAAAATGGTCCTTCCTCTGTATCCCTCCTCTCCAGTTCAGTCCTGTCAGAGATGGGTATTCTATTGGCATCTAAATATTATAGGTGCTTGAATTCAGCAAAACAATCCAACACGGTCCAGTAGGCCACAATAGTAGGGGGTTGTCTGCAGAAGTTGTTGACTAGAGCCTTTTACAGCTCAGCATATTAATATGGCTTTACTTTATATACCTCATTTTTATACTTTTCTGCTGGATGGTTAAGACCAAGATAAAGCAAGACTTATATAACAAGAGCATAAAATCTTATAGCATGAAACAAGCAAAACTTGCTGGGGTCTCTGAATCACAGGGTCTGAGTAGACCTCTTCTATAGGCAAGAGTTGAAACAAATTACTGCTGCATTTAACTATCAGAAACTTGGCTTGCTTTTGTTACCTTACACCAAACTCCCATTGCAGGCTAAACATCACCCCCTTTCAGTCCATTCGCTGTCCAGTAGGTGCTTTTCAACATGCACAGTGATATCCGATTGCCCTTCTACTGCCCTGAACTGGCCATGTGACTTTCTCTCAACAGTGTCCAAGTACTCCATTCCCATGAGAGACTGGGAGTGGCCTTTCGCTCCCTGAGCAATGGGAATGCAGGAGCAGATGTGAGGACACAGGGAAAAGACATGCTGTAATAAACGAGCAGCGCCCTTCAAATGCAAGGTGGGCAGATTTTATTCCCCCAGGAAATGTTTTCACAGTTGCCAGATTAATTCGTGTTCCTCACTGTCTTTTTAAAATAGTCTCAAAAAAAAAAAATAGTCTCGCTTACATCTGTTTTATACCTCAGAATATTACATTGGAATTATTATTCACGTGTGTGTTCCTTAGTAGACAATTCATTCCTTAAGTACAGGAACTACAGAAAGGTTATTTTTGCACCTCCCACTGTTCAGGTCATAGTATGGGCCTATTTTACCAAACTACACTCATCAATGGCAAAGCTGTGTCTCTGAAGAAACAGGGTACATCTTCTGGGGCTTCTTGGCTTGGGCTACCTTCCATTATCTTTGAGGGATTGGGGAAGGCTGCTGCCTTAGGCAGTGTGATGGCTCCTGAAAGCATGCTCCCTAGAGTCTGCATTGGTGAGCAACCCTTTATCTCTCATTCCAGGTAACCCCCTTGTTTCTCACAGTTTAACACCAAAAGTTCTCACTGCATGAAAAGATAGTGGATGAAATTCAAATCACACTATACAATATCAGAGGTTTAAGAGCCTTTAGAGAGTAGTAAATTCTGTTCTCAAAAGCAGACATTGCAGTAGGAAGAGGCAAGCTTCAGGGGACAGAGATAGGATCTTGATAAAGACAGTATATGGAAGTGGGGGATGGAGCCCCTCAGTTTTGACTTGTTCTCTACTTTGCCAGTAGCCAGAAGTAGCTCCTTCTGTCCTTAGAACCCAAAGCCATTCTCTCCACAGGCAGGAAAGTTCTGGTTCTTCCAGCGTTATTAAAGGTCAACGGGAATTTCCTCAAAAAAAAAGTACCCCAGGAGCCCACATGGGTAAATGTTAAACACTAGCTTGGATGCTAAGGATTCAGTTTGACTTACATCAGACTGAAGATACAAATGTGTTTTTATAAATGAAGAAGAGCTGTTTCTGGCTGGGGCAGACTGAGGGCAGAAGGCTTCTTCTCTCTTCCCCAGGGCTGGACCACAAGGCTCTGGATGTGGCAGGACCCAGGGGCTGGCGCTATGGTCTCAGACCTGAGAGCCCATTCTTGAGCCCAGCTGGACCTGTTCTACTTGGAACCCAATGCTTAGCTCCAGAAAAGGAATTGGGGGCCTCTCCACATTCCTAGCAGAGCTAATGCAGAGAAGCGTGCTTGCGCGCGCGCGCGTGCACACACACACACACACACACACACACACACACCCTTGGGTCACAACAGAAAGCTAGGAGGCCTCCGTGTGCTGGCTGAAGGCCCAACATGCATTACTTTCAACCCGAAAGAACACAGATCTTTGTGGAAATGAGATTCAGGAACTCAGGAGTGCACTGGAAGTGGGCCAGATGTTGAATCTTAAAAGAAAAAGAGAAACTCCAGGCATTGGACTGATGTCCCTGCTTGGGACAATTGAGATATATATGTTTATGTATATGTGCATATACTTATTTCATATTTCATAATTTGTGAAGTTCAGATGTATAACAGTTACCCTCCAGGAGATGGATTTAAACAAGGTCTTTAGAAATCTGAAGATATTTTCCAATTTGCTTTAAATGCTGTCCTTGAAAGTGAAAACTGGAACAGATTTCAGAAATTGATCCTGGCCTTCCTCTCCTGTTTCATAGGTGAAGAAAACATGCCTGGAAAAACTATGCAAATTACCCAACATATATGGAGAACTACTGGGAGTCTGACACTTCCTCCTCTTTCATTCTCTGTGTGGATCCTCTGGATTTATTTATTTACTTATTTATTTATTTTTGTGGCTGGCTCAACCCACCCTGGGGGCGGGGTTGATGCAGCATGTGGTGCCAGGGATCAAACCGCACTTTAGACTGCTGAGCTATCTTGCTGGCCCCAACCCCCTCTGGATTTAGCCCAGCCCTGTGAGTGTCTCTGTTCTAGACCCAACTCACTTTTGCAGTGATGTGAGATAACCCCTATTTTTCTTCATATTTCACAGAAGAAGCTGAGGTCTAGAGAGGTTAAATCACACATCCAAGGCCACAGGTCTAAGAGACGGAGGAGACTAGCTTACAACAAGACAGACTCCCAGGGGGGCTGGAAACCAAGCCCAGGACTGGGGAGCCATGAGACAGGAGCCTGGGATTCTCAGCTCTCACCACAGTGCCCGGCGTGCTGTGTGCTGGACAGTGTGGCATGGTGTGGACACTGCCTGTGCAGCTGTATGCATTTGCTTTTCTGCTTCCCCTTCAAAGACTCAGCTTCCCCCTACTCCTGCTCCACTGGTCAGGCTCCTGGGGCAAGGCTTCCCCCACGCATACTTCTCACCATGCTCCTTTCTCGTAAGAGAAATCAACTCATTTCCAATGTTCTTCTGGAGGCTCACTTGTACCTCTCTCTCAGCACAGTGAAGCCAGGCTGTGGCAGAAGCACCTGTTTCCTTTGTCTAAGGCCTAGATAAGATGCAACTTTTCATGCACAAGGTCTGGCACATCAACAGTACTCAAGGTGCTATATATTTGATGAACAACTATGATATGAATAACAGCCCAGAAGCACCAGTTCTTCCAGTCTGTAAGACACTAACTGTGTAGTATCTTGCACACAGTGAGTATTCCCAAGATGTATCCCCTATGACCTTGACCCATGACCTCAGCAAATCACACCTGTCTTCCCCGGACGTTGCTTTTCTGATCCTTAGTCACCCCACTTCCTGACAGACAACACTGGCTGGGAACATGAGATAGAAAAATGCTTCTGATGGGGCATGGAATAAAAAAAAAAAGTTTCATAAAGAAGAAATCCAGACAGACATGGATAACTCTAGTGTCTTGAGAGCTAACACGAGAGTCTTTTCACAGCTAAAATTCTGAATCCACACTTCTTGTGTTTGATGAAGGAACTGTGGAACTGGGCTACTCTGTTGGTTTGTGCAGCCCTGTCCAGTCCACACACATGGCTACCAACCTCATCCAGAGCAAAGCCCTTGGCTAAGCAGCACTGGGGGTCAGAGCAGAGAGCTCTTCCAGCTCCATGCTGGGTCCCAAACTCCACTGCCCTTTCATCTTGAAATGGAAATTTGGCTTTCAGCTGGAGTGCACACATGACAATGTTTAAACCAAACAACCCTGGGCCTTTGTCAGACCTTCCAAAAACAAAGTGGAGACAAGTAGGGCTCTCAAACTAACCAGTCACTAAATGGTGAAGCTGACCTGACCAGGTAGTCATGAGCTCACACCCTCAGTCTTCCCTGGACTCTGGGAAGGGCCATGCTGGGACCTGTGTTCTGGCCGCATGGTCACTGCTGCTGCTTCAGCAGAACCTGGCCTGTGCATTTCCTGTACACTGCCACCGTCTGCCCTCAGAGAGTTCTGGGATGGCTGTGGTGAAGAGAGGAAAGGTGTCACTGCACCTTCTTTCTCAGGAAGGAACAAAAAGTCACAGAAAAGGCTTAGGTACCTTTGAAGCCTCTGTCTATATCACCACCAGAAGCCAGCCAGAGCCTTCCTGTCCTACATTGACCAGCCCTGTCCTGCCCTGTCCTGCTCTGTGGGCTCCCACCCTTGCTTTCCTGTACTTCACCCTGGGGCTTCCTGGGTCACAAAGGCCTTGACACTGAAGGCTTTCTCTCCCAGGGTGCCAAGCTCCAGGCCACACCCCTTCCTCTTATGAATTCCTTCAGAGCCCTAAACACCATGCATATATTTGGAAAAGTCAAAGCCCAGTGTTGAACGCCCCTACTTCTGAGGAAAAGCACATTACCTCCCACTATCGTGCCCCAAGAAACCTCAGCCTGCGCAGAGAGCTGAGGACCCCACCAGACCTGGCCAGGCCCTAGGAGCTGGCTGCGTGCTCAGCTGCAGTTAATTTTCGTTTGCTGTTTGTATATAAATGCTTTTAGTACTTAAACTAAATTCAGATCAATTAAACTAATGTTGTTTGACATAATATTCCTTGTTCCAAAATCAATATCCCTTCATTTGACAGACTTATTCTTGAGTTCAGGATGTTTATTGTTCTTAAAGCTTACCTATAGACCTGGGTTTTGTCGTTAATGATATAAAACAGCTCTTCCTCACATACTGTATGCCGGCATGTAATGGGGTTCAAATTTCTCTGGTAAATATCTCTAATTGTACTGTCATGCCTTTTCATCTCACAGCACGTGACCATTCTTCCGCATCTCCATTTGTCTCCTTAACTTTAAATTCATTCCTTTGCTGGTGTCTGTTTAGAAGGAACTAGGGTGTATGAAAGAGTCGGTTGGAATTTAAGGGCTCATGTTGTCCTGAGGAGTGGGGCCCTCAGGTTCCTCCAGCTAGGCTGTTTAGTGTTGATGGTCCCTTCTCCAGATCCACCTCTCTTCTTGTCCTACCCTATTCGTGACAAGTGACAGGGAGTCACTCAGTGCTACCCGTTTCCTCCTGGGGTCACTCCCCTCCCCCTGCAGCTTTTCTCGGCCCTGCCTCTGGCTCCTATAAATCTTGTTGTATTTTCCCTGGCCTTTGTCCAGAGACAGCCCCTGCTCAGCCCTGGGGAGAGCAGCTCAGGTCATTCATCATCTGAGCAGTGGAAATGGCGACTGCACAGTAGTGTTTTGCTGTCACCATGGCCAGAGGCTGTGCATAGTGTCTGCATTGGAGGGACACAGTGCATGTTCCCAGAATTGCCTACCGTGGTACCATTTCCCAGATGGGCCTCGAGCACCTTGGGACAAAGGACAGGACATGCAGAGGAAGGATCTCTCTTGTGTGAAAACACAGGAAGCCCAGGTCACAGTTTTCTTTTCCTTCCTGCCACCCCTAGCAAATGCTTTCCTTAAATTTGTACTCGTTCAAGTGACACGAGCTGGCATTTGTGACAACAGTAATCAGCTTCTGGAATACACCCTATCCCTCTGTGCCCAGGTTTCAGACAGAATGAGGCTCAACTCCCCAAGTGGAGCCTACCTGCCTCAGCCTTGGGTGGGAAGATGAGCCCACGGAGCCCTGCATGGACTTCAGGAGGTGAGCCTCCTCACGTGCGCACGCACCTGCACTCACCTTATTATCGTCTACGCTGTTTTTCAAAGAAATATCCATTGAGATCAAAGAGACTGGGCTGAATCAAGGTTTCCTTAATTTCAAATACTGTTGTGGCTTGATGGAGATGGGAAATATACGGTTTGTGCTACTGCTATTTCTTTTTTTTTTTTTTTCATGAGCAGTGCATATAGAGTAATATTGGTTCTGTACAAAACAGGTAGCTTCACTGTTGGTATTGTTCTCTCTTTTTATTCTCTGATTAATTTTCCCCTCTGCTTTCAAGTTTGTTCTCTCTCCCCCTTCCCTTCCTGTGCCACTCTCTCCTCTGTTGTCTGCAACATTCCATCTGGAATAATATCCTGCCTGCTCTGAAGATGATCATAGTAAATCTTTCTTTGAGTCAAGTTGCATAAAACTGTGCTGGTGAGTGCAAGCCAACAAGGTTCCTGACATCCCTCTCAGGGAGCCATGTGTTTTCTCCTGGAATACATTTCTCAGGGGATCATTGCTTTAGCGACCATACCTGCCCTCCTTTCATTTTCATTCTGCAGATTCCCATCGCCCCCAGCGGATCGTGTCTGCATTGGCCGAGTCCTGTTGCTGCAAGGATCTGACTGGCTGGAGGGGCAGCCCTGCCCTAAAACGCCCTGGGAGATCTGGGTCTGGTCAGGAAGGCAGGTGGAGCCCAGCTGTCATGGTGATGACCTACAAGGCCAGGGTGAAAAGAGCTGGACTGAGGTCTCTGCAGCAACAGCTTTCCTGGACCACCTCCGAGGTGATGCCCTGACCCTCTGTACTCCTGCGCCTCACTGTCAGCAACCATATCTGCCTAATTCTAAACATTTGCTTATTATTAAGCGCAACCTGTTTTTGTGCTCTAATGTTCTTTTACCTCCACCTTTTCCGGGTGAGATGAAAAGTTCTGTTAATTGTCATGCCCATTTCACAGGGAAGCATTGAAGGCCCAGGACAGTGACTGCGGAAGGTCATGTGTGGGGAGTGGCATGCCCAGAGAATAGGATGAATCTCGCAGTCAAGGCCTGTGCCAGGCATGCCAGGCATGCCAGGCATGTGGTACCAAGGCCTTTTTCCAAGGACCTCTGCTGCAGGTTTCAATTGCTCTGTTTGTTTCTGGTGGCCGCAGGCACTAGAAGGAGGCCTGTATGTCAGAAGCTTAAGGCCATGCAGGGCCAGGGCTACTCCAAGCACCAAGTAGAGGCCACCCAAGTGGCAGTGAGATGAGGGACACCAGTGGGCAGCAGTGCCAGCAGTTGCTACAGAAAGGAGCAGCCCTCAGGTGCTCAGGCAGGAAGCTGCCATGTGCTTCTTACCTCCTCATTGCTGGGGAGCCAGAGTCTGAGGAAGTGGAGAGAATTCAGAGAATTCCTCTGCGGAATTTGCATTACAAGTGCACAAAGTGGACACTAGCATTACCCAGTTTCTCTCGGTACCAAAATAGTAAAAATAAGTGATGTAAAAAGTGTTCTGGTATTTGAACATCACTGTGAGGAGAACTGTTTCTATTTTAAATTCAATTAAATGTAACATTTCACAAAACAGTTTTAATCCACTGTTTGAGTTCATTCTTCCCCCAAGTCTTCTTTTAACATTATTGTCACCTGCCTTGTGACATGAATATTGTCACCCCAATATTGTAGGGGTATAAAACTAAAAGAGTCACTTCTTTAAGACAGATTGCAATTGACAAACCAAAACCCAGCCAGGCCTGATATATGCTTTCTAACCTCTTTCAAATGACCACATACAACTAATAAAAATGACAGTGAGGTATGAATGGGCTGGAAGTCTGCAGGGACATTTGTTGAGCTTCACATTTGAGTGGTTTAGTAGTGATGTTAATTGGATATAATCCTGGGATCTGGTTTGGGTGACACACCCAAGAACTGAGCGTCTGTCTCGTAGGCTGTAGATACTTCTACTATACTAACTTTTAAGGTCAGGGAGGGAGACCTTAGCAAAAGAACTCTCAAGTGTTGGCTGGGTGTGTGGTGCGGATGGAGGAAGCAAAGCGAATGCAAAGGGAATGTTTTCTCACTGTTTCCATGGAGGGCTTGGTGTTCTCCCTGATGGCTCAGGATTTTAAAAGGCAAGGTCAAAAGAGTCTATCTTCTGCAATTGCTGAGCATCTTTAATCCCTCCCCACGTGGTCATCCACCAGCTTCTCTCGTGTGTTCTTCCTGGATCACAGCTCTCTTTTAATTACTAAGACCAGCGCCCTCTTAGGAGAAATGCAGGCCATATACTTTTGATTCATTCAGACTGAAACCCTCAGTCTGCTGTTTGCAAAGAGAAAGGCAATACTCAAGCGCTCATCTTAGCAAGAGGTACTAGCAGGAACCCTCTTAAGAAACAAGTTTTGTTTTGCTGGAAACAGTGTAAGAGGCTGCCCCCTGAGAAGTTTTGGTGGGCTTTGGAACTCAGCCACTGGGAGCTGCGAAGTGAGCAGGGCGTTGGGAGAAGCCCGAGTTCTTCAGTTTCAACCGAGGATCAATCTTTGTCAAACTGGAGTTAGTTAGGTCTCTGGGGAGCAAGGAGGAAGTAGTAATTTAGGAGAAAAAGAGCTGTTACCTACGGCTGCTATTTACCTTACAGTAAATATGGGGGAACAGTGGTTAATAAAATAGCTATATATTTTCCCTTTAAGAAAATAGGCATGATGTATGGAATATATTAATATTTGGAATTTAAAACAAAGCAAGATACTTTGTAATTTATTTTTTTTTAAAGAAGAAAAAATCCTGCTTCTTTCATGGACTGTACTTCATACCATCTAGTTATTAATCGTGTGGATTTCGATGTTCCAAGCAGGAGTGTTCGTCATCACCATGAGCCTCCTTACCTCTAGACTCACCGCACTAACCTTTGTATTCAAGCTACAATTTAGGGGCAAAAATAATATTTCTAGTGATTTAAACTGTCAGATCAACTCACAACATTGAAAACTTGGCTAACTGGAAGTGGGGAGGGAGAGTTCAGAAAAAACAAATACCCCATGAAAGGATTAGTGCCACCTATTGCCAACATAGGCTTGTGCTTCCTCGGGGCCTCCCCACTCCCCATGAGGAGAGCCTGAGGCTGATTCTGGAAGAGACTGCCAGAAGCCTTTTCTACCTCCTAACCTACGATTGTCTCTTGTGATGAAACTCTGGGGAAATAGCAAGAAATACAGTTAATTTCTTCTTTTTTAATTAAAAAAATTAAATCTCTTATTTATTTAGTACAGAGTCTCACCATGCAGCTTGGACTCACAGTGATCCTCCTGTCTCAGTCTCTCCAGTGCTGGGATTATAGGTGTGTGTCTCCACATCTGTTTTCTGTGGCTGGCTCAGGGCAGGGCTGGCACGGCATGTGGTACGGGTATCGAACCTGGGTTCTTGCTCTTGCTAGGCAGGTGCTTACACCGCTGAGCTATCTCCCCAGCCTAGTTTCCTTTCCCAGGGATTCTCCCAGGGGATGGTACTAAGCCTAACTGACCTGTTTGCAGTATGACTGCTACTATTTTACTAATATGCTGCACTGTTGTGTGTTTTTCCTCCTGATTAGCAACATAGATCTAATTTTCCATGGTGAATAAACCTTCAAGTGTTCCTCAAGGATTCTTAGTGCTACGGGTTTCGAACCTCGGTTCTTGCTCTTGCTAGGCAGGTGCTTACACTGCTGAGCTATCTCATATACAGCCAGAGCGCAGTTATCATTACTGAATAGTGATGAAAAAATCTTCAGAGCATAGAGAAAAAGGAGAAGAGCTAAGGTAGCACTATGAGTAACTGTGTATTATAAGAAATATATATGCGAATGCAAATCCTGGGTTTGCCACTGACAAATAATAGGGTGAGGTCTCAGACCATTGGTGAAGTAGACACTGAGAAGACAACTTCAAGTTGCAGTATAAATTTGGTTTTTTTTTTTTTTTTTTGGTTTCCTTTTTTTGGGGGAGGGGGAAGGGTCTACAGGGTGTTTAAGATCTCACTACATAGATCGGACTTGTAGTAATCCGCCTGTTGACAGCCTCCCAAGAGCTGGGATTACAGGCGTGCGCCACCACACCCAGTCTCAATTGCCATCCCAGCACACCCTGGAGGCGGGGATGGCACAGCAGGCCCAGGGATGGAACCCTTGGCCCCTGCACCTGCTTGCAGGCACTTTAATCCGCTGAGCTATTTGGCCTGCACGATGGCATAAAAATTAACAAACTAAGATATCATAAATATCTAGCTGATTATTGGATGACATTTGTAAACTAATTCAATAAAATTGTTTCTATTATGATTTTTATTAAGAAAAATAATGCATGCAGGACCGGGGAGAAGGCTCAGTGGAATAAGTGCTTCCTTGGCAAACGCAAGGGCCTGAGTTCAATCCCCGGTTCTGAAAAAAAAAAAAAAGATTCATGCATATGCAAATTCAATGAGGAGCTGTTGTTTGTATGTAGTTGTTTCAAGCATTGTTTAACGTCATATGAAGGCTTGAGACTGCTGACATAAGGTCTTTTAGGTGAGTCATTTAACATTTTAAGACCCAATTTTGTCATGGCGAAATGGAGATGACTTACTCAAAAGGTATTAGGAAGGTGACAGAGGACATTCTTTTGTGCATAAAAATGAGTAAGATCAACTCAGGCCCGGTTCTGAAAATATTCAGAGAGCTTTTCTATCATAGGCAGGTGAGGCACTGGTCCGCAGTGGCTTCACTCACTGCGTCGTCAAGGACAATAAGGGCATCAGCGTTGATGTGGTCAGTTCCACTACGAGAGGAAGGAAGACAGC
The DNA here is from genome assembly GCF_000260255.1 of Octodon degus. Taxonomy (NCBI): domain Eukaryota; kingdom Metazoa; phylum Chordata; class Mammalia; order Rodentia; family Octodontidae; genus Octodon; species Octodon degus. Next base: position 14,508,784 of record NW_004524595.1, on the reverse strand, counting down.
ACAGCCTCATAGCTGCATTATCATCAACAGTGTCGGAGAAAACGGGCAATTGATAGTGTTCACAATTTCCTGCACTATAGCAATCATTTAAAATCAGAGTGTAAACTGTTAAAGATAAGCTTTCAGTATTCTACACATTTTTACTAAACTTCAGGGCCAGCCAAATAGCGCAGTGGATTAAAGCACCTGCTTAGGCTAATGCAGGGGCTGGGAGGTGGATCCCCAGGCCTGCCCTGTTGGCCCTGCCACCAGGGTGTGCTGCGACGGCAGTTGAGACTGGGTGACATGTGCTTGTAATCCCAGCACTTGGGAGGCTGTAAATAGGCAGATCACTTCAAGTCTGATCTATGCAGTGAGACCCTATACACCCCGTAGATCCCATCTTAAAATACAAATAAATAAACTTCAGACTGACTGCTTTGTAAGTGTGTACAAGAGTTACTTTTCTGCCTTGTTTTCTAGCCAAGTGTTGATTTTAACAAAAAAATCACTCAACTTAGACCGAAGTGGTGCTTTGTGGTGGATGCGCAGCACTGTCTCCTAAGCATGAGAAATGCTCTATGTTTGGATACTTTTACTATTGCTGGCGATAGATGTGATAGCTTCTCTCACTCCTTGGCAAACAGAGTATGTAGGATGCTTTTCCCTGACCTGGCCTGAGTCCTGGGTGAGTACATTCCTTTCTGCCAGATTTGGCCCTGTGTGAGAGAGGAGCTAGCAGTCAGCTTTTGTTTCAGGGACAGCATGCCTGACATGCACGAGTTTGCTCCTAGCTTCAGTGGCTTCAGTCCACAATGGGCTGGCTCCAAGGTAGGGTTCCATGGCAGAGGTACAGGGCAGAGCAGATCCAGCGCACGGCCTGGCAGATGGGAAGTCGTGAACCTTCCTACCTTTCCTTCTGATGCTGTCTAGGCCCCAGACCTACTGTCTGGTGTGGGTATCATGTCCTGTGCATATCCAGCAGCCTTCGCCAGAGCTATGCGAAGCCAGTCAGTGGACTCATCTAGTCTCACACCTGCAATCCAGTCACCTCACAAAAGCCACTCCTAGGAGTGCTGGGGGCACCAGGAGGTCATCTATATGTAAGCTATAACAAGATGTATATCCAAAGGAAGAGACATCTGCACATCACTGTTTCTTGCAGCCCTTTTTCACAATAGCCAAGATATGAAATCAACTTGTGTGTCTCTTGATGCATAAAAGGATAGAGAAAATGTGGTATATGCACACATTGAAATATTACTCAGCCATCAAAAGGAATGAATCTTGTCATTTATGGGAGTAAAAATGAGCTGGGGGACATTATGTTAAGTGAAAAAATCATAAAGACAAGTTCTTTATGTCTTCATTGTGGAAGCTAAAAAGTTGGTCTCAGAGATGCTGGGAGTGGAATACTTACTGCCAAACGATGGAAAGGCTATGTGGGTGGAGAGGATTAGGGTGAAGAGATAGGGAGAATCATTAACAAGTATACAGATGCAAGGATGGGGATAGCTCAGTGGTATAAGCATTGGCCTGGCAAGCACAAGGTCCCGAGTTTGAGCCCTAGTACTGCAAAAAACAAAACAGAAGAAGCAGAAGTATACAGACATAGCTGAGAGAATTAAATCCTAGTGGTTCCTAGCACAGAGGCTAACATCCTGCTGCCCTAAAGTCAAACCCTTTGGATCTGAGGTGGGGCGCACTTTCACTTGCCCCGTCATCTTTGCCATGTTCACATCTGTAAAGAAGAGGCAATAAAGCCACCTGCTCCTGCTACTTTATTTATTTTTAAAATAATTTTATTGAGAAACAAATAGCAATGAGACAGTTTCAAAACTGATTATTAGCATAGTTTCAATAATTAATGCATTGCATGTTGTTGTCTTAGTGGTTATTCCGTCCACAAACACTATGAAAACAAATCTCTCTATTCATTGAATTAAGAGAATGCAGCTGTATATCTATCCTATTTTGAGTATATAGATACAAAATGGTTGTTGATTGGTATCACCATTTTTGGTTAGTTTTGTCAGAGAAGGGCATTCCATTGTCATTTAAATATTGTAGGTGCATGAATTCAGCAAAATATTCCAATATAGTCTAGTAGTGCATAATAGTAGCAGGTTTTCTATAAGAATGGCAATTTCAGAAGTTGTTGACTTGAGTCTTTTACAGTTCATTAATATGACTTTACTTTTTGTACTTCGTTTTTATACTTTTCTGCTGGATGCAGCTATAAGGCTGTATACAGTTAGATTTCTAAATTTCTCTGTAAAAATATGTAACTGTTTATTTGTATTTTTTTATATTTGTATTTTTTAATTTTTTTCCTTCATATTCTGGAGGCATTTAAAGTTTAACATATCAATACTTGATAGAAAATACCTGTTCCATGTTATGCCTAAGATGTTTTATATTCAAACAGATAGTAAGGTTGTAGCGTGATAATAATAAGCTCTTCTGGAGAGTTAACAACCCAAGTCTGCAAACCAAAAATTAGAGAAAAAGAAGGGCTGCAAGGAAAGCCGACATTCTGGTCCTAGCCTTTCAAGGTCAGTGAAGACTCAGGATATAGGAGATCCTGTATTGTAACATCATGTAACTCAGTTGTGTCCCATATTTTCTGATCAAGGAGATTATGGTGCCACAGAGGAAAGTGATCAATGATGTAGCATGCCTAAGGAGAGTCACCTGCAGAGAAAACATTCTCTTAGGCTTTCACAGAGAGCATATTGGCCAAGCAATGGCCATGACTCATCCACATGGCTGACACTGACAAAGGATCTACAAACTGCAGTACATGGTTTCAAGATAAATCCTGAGGGGATTTGACTGACTTTATTAGATACAAAAATATTCCTGCTACTTTAATCTTTCTTTCTTTTTTCTATTTTTTTCTTTTTATTTAGGACAGGGTCTATGGGGTGTACAGGTTCTCACTGTGTAGATTGGCCTCATAGTGATCCTCCTGTTTATAGCCTCTCAAGTGCTGGGATTGCAGGTACATAACACCAAGCCCAGTCTCAATTGCTGGCTCAGTGCACCCTGGAGGCTGGGCCAGCATGGCAGGCCAGGGGATTGCATTCCCAGCCCCTGAGTCTGATAAGCAGCTTTAATCTGCTGAGCTATTTGGTTGGCCCTACTTTAATGTTTCTTATGTGGTTTTTTGGGGAAAAAAATCCAGGAGCAGATTTTCATCCTGTAAACCACAATGGCCAGAATAGATGTGTGAGAGACAGCTGCACTTGAACGCTTGCATCTTTGGAGTGTCTTCTGTGTCAGGTGGGAACCACGGGCCATGTGATCTAGCCACTTCCCACTGGTAGCTCATGACAATGCTTTGCACACAGAGGCGCTGAATCTGTGGTATGATTTAAAATTGTCAAGAACTTCTAAGATGGCATCACTCATAGATACAACCCGCAGCCTCAGTTGCTGTACTGCTCACTTCCACCAGAGATAAAGGGACACAGCTGAGTTCCACGTTCAGCCCCAGCACCCTGTGCCATCGCTGGGGCTCTGTTCTCTCTAGATTTCTCCTCCTAGTAGAATACAGCACACAGGCAGGACAATAGCAGCTCTTGACTGATTTCTTTCTCCACACAGTGCTCCTGACCATTACGCTAAAATCAGGACAAAGAAGTGTCTAAGAAGAGCAATCTCTCATAAACCAGGGAAGAGAGGAAAAGAAAGGGATCTGATGAAAAGAAACGAGTGGTGGGTTTGTGTGTGCCTGCTACATCGGCAGTTCTTTTGCATCAGGCTGAGTTGCTGCCTGGAGAATGCATAATTGTGGAGCTTACTACAAATTGACTTGAGATTGGGGGGTGGGGGAGGGGTGAAAACAGCCAGCAGCTTTTGTTCTAGTATTGACTTAGTTCTGTTGTTACAAATCAGCCATTGATTTGGGGGTCCCCATTAGTTTCAGGGAGGGGAGCTAATTCTTCTTTCACATTTGTTTATATACCATATTTGGCCAGAGTTCAGCCTGCACTTTTCACCTTGGCCTGCTAGTTGGGAGGCAAACACATGACCTCAGTTCTAGAAGCCACCCTGGCTGGCCACTCACCACTGTTTGTTTAATTTTTCTCTGACTTCTGCCTGCCTCCTAATCCCAGGTATTCAGACAAGTTACAAAAAGATAGAGATTCTGAGATCAAAGCGCTGGTCAAGGTTTTACAAGGGGGCAGCTCTGAAAGCATTTGCAAGCATTTGTGTGTAGCCAGTGCTATGATCTTTAGAAAAATACTTCGCTCTCCAAATTGGAGCCAACAGATTTATCACTCTCTGGGTCTCCACCATTCAGGTCAGGTTAGGGTTATTTTTGTGTGTTGTGTAAAAAAACACGGCAGTTCTGTAAGAGAAACCTGATGACCAAATATTTTGAATATACTTTAGGGATAAGATTTGTGAAAGCAAATTTTGATTTTAAAATTCCCTATACAAATTGGTGAACTTTACTGTCACCTGCTTGGGATGCCTGTTCCAGACAGAGTTCTCTCTCCTCTACCCGTATTGCCCCAGTTCCAGATTGTGGATGCTGTAGTCTTCTGTGTTAGAAATTTCAATTTATACTCCATGAGTGACTAAAGAATGTCACAAAGGAACTCATATGGACATTGTGATTGTTTATATGAATTTATTATTATTATTTATATGAATTTATTTTTCAATCCAGGTGGGATACAGACATGGGGAATATAATTGAGTTCTAATTTTATTGCAAGAGTTTGAATTTTAATATGCCTGAGACATTTCTGTTTAAATCAGCAGATTAGGGAATTTATAGGCAATAGTGGTGATCCATTTGGACAACAAAATTTGGTAAACTCAGGTTTAAACACTGACTAACTCTCTGGATGATCTGGATTACAGCTTCAATTTCATAACCTACCAGTGGGGATAGTGTTGGTAGTGACCTCACAGGATTAGTGAAGGGATAAAACAAAAATGTGGAAGACACTTAGCATTGAGACACTTAGCATTGAGACACTTAGCATTGAGACACTTAGCATTGATACATAGAGATCAACAATGAGCTGTTGATTGAAACCAATCTTAAGACCTGTATTTTACCCCTTACAAAAGACCATGGATTTTTGCTTTGCTCATTAGATTTAAAATCAAGTATTTTCACCTGGAAACATCTCTGCTTCTGATAGGAAATGAGAAGTTGGACTCTAAGAGATTGAGAAAGGCAATTGAAGGGAGAGACAGGAAAAGAAGAGGCAAGAAAAGGGATTAAATATCATCAAGATGTGTTGTAAGCATGTACCAATTCTTCAAAGTGAGATCAAGGTTCTGTATTACAAACATACACTAAAAACCCTTTGTTTACCAATTAATTTTGTGAAACCTCAAAAATTTATTGAGTGTTTACTTTATGTCAGGCTGTGTTTGAATCCCTTTACACAGATAGTTCATTTACTACCCTAAGCCACCATCTGTCATCTTCATTTGATATATAAAAATTGAAGCTGAGAAAATCTAATAATTTGTCATGGTGTCCTGCTACTATTTCCATGAACAGAAATACTTTAGTCTGGAGGCTATTTTCCTATCTTCTGGCTACACTGCTTTTCTTAGTGCCTACTGTATGATTCTTCATAGTGAAAGTGAAGGGTCTTTTAGGATACTGTGCAGATCAAATCATAGACAGACATTAATTGATCTAGTATAGGGAAAGAAAGGAAAAAATGGAGGATGCCTAAGTTGTTTTGGTTTGAATAACTGGCAGATTGTCAGGCTGTCTACACAGAAGAGGGGTTTGGAGCAGGTTTCAGAAAAGGTAGGGAAACCAAATTTTTCTTTCTTTATCCCCCAGGAGAGTATTACTTGATGTAGGTACTATTATGGTCTAGGGCACAGGACTATTGTGTTCTACTGTGATCTAAAGCACAGTGAAAATCTGTTGTCCTGAAAATAATATTTAGAGCCAAGATACAAAGAGTAGGGAGAAGATGCCATTGAAAACAAGTCATTGAGAAAAAGTACTGTCATTTAAGAGCTCACCACAGAAGGTCACAGGATGACAGGAGGGATTGGTCATCAAAGTAAAACAAAATGAGAAATGTAGGGTTGTCAGAAATTAAATTTATGCTCCTCAAATTTAACTGATCCTATTTCCTTGGTGAAAGTTTTTAAAACTTTTGTCATTCTTATTACATTGCTTGCTTTTAGGATTTTTAAAAAATTTCTGAAAAGAACATTGTCCAGGTAGGTCTTGAACTCATGACCCTCCCACCTCAGCCTGCCTAGTAGCTAAGATTAAAGATATGCACTAGCTCCCCAGGCTCTCCTTACATTTTTATATACCTTTTAATGTGCCATTGTTATATGCCTCCATGCCTGCGAGCCCTTCTCCACCTCTCTGCCTGGCAAACTCCTGCTGTCCCCTCAAGACTTAGTTCAGCTGCTGTGAATTCCTACTTTGATTCCTTACCTCATATTTCCTGGATAGGTTTGTCCACAGCACTGTGTTCTACCTTCATCTGAGCTCCAGTAAGTGGATGTTTGGGTTAGTGTAATTTAAATATCTGATTAAATCTTCTCTGCTATGAGTTCCTTGGTGGCAGGGGATGAGTCTTTTATTTCTGAATCTCCAGTTTTAACCAGGTGACCATGGACAAATCCTTGACTGTTATTTGAATAACTGGATAACTACTAGCTTGACTCTTGAACATCAATATGTATTCTGAAACTATTGCATTTTAAATACAGAGCATCAACACTGAGGGGGAAGCCCACATTGAATTTCATATATATCTCAAATTCTGCATATCCATATTTCAGTTATACTCTCCTCAAAACATTCCTCTTCTGTTTCTATTAGTGGTGCCAAAATTCATAAATGTTTTATGCTTTGAAGTAAAGAATCCCTTCTGAGTCTTTTCTCAGAATTCAGTCAGTCAGTCAGTTACTGTTCTTGTCCAGTTTCTTTGTCTGTCTCTTAAATTTGAATACAGTTTCATTTCCCTGGAGGGAGGGAGGGCAACTGTCCCCAAGTTACTGAGCTGCTCATACATCCAACCAAGACTGGAAACCAGCCGGATTCATTAAGCCACATCTTTCTGGCTGATGCTTTGGAAAGCAGGATCCTTTCATAATACGGGAAGCATTTCCAAATCATATAACTTAGAACTTTCGGGAATGATTTGGGAAGGAAAATGCTCCATGAACTTTTGCTTTGTCTCATGTCTGGGATATAAACCATCTATTTTATGAAGCAATGACAGAGAAATGGATGGATGGACAGGTTTATTTCCCTCAATAGGACCTAATCTTATGACTAAGAACATAAAAGTTTATTAATATACAGAAGTATTTCTACCTAGAATATTTTGGTTAGAAATTGTCAGCTGCATTACATACAGTAACTTCTGATGTCCATTCTTAGCACAGTTCATTCCTTTCAGCTTTGATGCCTTCTCCTAAGATTAGCATGCTTTCTAGGTATGATGATCTCAGACGTGACGTTTCTGATTCTGAAACATGCATTTGTAATGCTAGGTGATAACAAGTAAGTGTTTGGTAATGGATAATAAATAATTTAATGTTTGTGTAGCTTAGGACATGGGCTCACAGGTAAGTGCACACCATGGTATCAGCTTTCTGATCTACGTTCTACCACTCTCATACCATGAGGCCATCAAGTGAAGGAGAGGAAGTTACCCTGCCATTGAGACACTTGTAACTGCTCTATTTTCAAAATCAGTGTTCTTCATGTCCCTCTTTCTCACTGTGCTCACAACTTCTCCTCAGAATCATTGGTTCCAATAGATCGTTTGTTTCCTTATTTTCAAAAATTATTAGTTCAGGCTTCTACTTGCTGATTTAAATAATCACTACACTTCTACAGCAATCACTGTGAAAACAACAAAAAATATCTGAAGTGATTCATTTTAGGTGATATACTGCAAGAAACAGTACTATAATTGATCACTAGGAGAGAAGAAATAAAAGGAGGTCAAGCCTATGATGTACTTTTGATAGAAAGAGGCACTTGTACATGTGTGTTGCAAGCAGGGGAAGTCAACAACAAAACAGATGAGCTCAGAGACTGAGGCAGCTGGGATTGGGAGCACATGCCAGAGCTGAAGGCACTGGACAAGCAGATTGCCATGACTTGCACTAGGCCCCTGGCCCTTGTATGTTGAAGCTCCAACCTCCAGCACGACAGTGGGAGGGGATGAGGGGCTGTTAGTGTTGATGAGGCTGAATGTGGAGCCGTCACCATTTGACTCGAGTCCTGAGAAATGCACATGGCTGGGTCCTTTCTATGTACGCACTAGGTGAGTCTTGACATTGCACGATAAGAAGCTGAGAAGAAAGGTGGCACCAGGACATTGCCCCAAGCCATGGCATTCTGCCCACAAAAATAACGCGAGAATTAATTTATATTGATCCCTCCCGCTTATGTTATTTACTGCAGTCTGATCTGACTAATGCAAAAAACCATCAAGAAATCTGATTTAAAGTTTCTTTAAATCTTTTGACTGAATACTAAATTGAACCTGCAGTGCAACCTGATGCTATGAGAAGAACTATGAGTTCTCTAAGCCACAGGACTTTCAGAACCCACCCTAAACGGGACAAACACAGCGCTGACTGCTGCAGTGTAGAGCAACACTGAACAGCGGTACCTGAGGGCCACATCTCAGAAGCAGGGGTTAATGTCCTCAACCGAAGGCTATTTCAGACCAGAACTAGTGACATTTGAACTAAAGCCTGGCAGGACCACACTGAGCTGTAAGTTACTTAATTGTTTATGCTCTTTAAAAAGAAGATAATAAAGTCCAAAGTCTAGTACTTGGCATCTGATTTATATGACAACAAGACACCACATGTATAATTATGATGAAACAGATTAGTCTGAGCTACAAAAAACAGGAAAAAGAAAAAAATAAATATCAGTATAAAACAAAAAACAGGGGCCGTGGAGATGGCTCAATGGAATAAGCACTTCCCTGGCAAGCGCATGTGTCTGTGTTCAATTCCCAGTTCCGCAAAAAAACAGAAAACAAAACAGAATAACCCCACAAAAACAAAACAAAACAAAACAAAAAACACCAAGCATCAGAGTCTACCAGACAAAAGTTTGAAGATTATTTTCAGCAAACTTAAAAACTTAAAGAGGGACTAAGAGCAGCCCTGTGGAAGAACACTTGCCTAACTTGCTCTAGACCCTGGATACGACCCCTAAATCTTAAAGAAACACATAAGCATAGTGGAAAGATACAAGACAATATTGAAAAACCAAATCAAATTTCTAGAGCTAAAATGGTGATGCATAAAATAATTTCTTTAATACCATTAGAAGATGAGACATTGTCATAGTTACTTTTTTACTCATTGCTGGGACAAATACCAGACACTCAAAATGAAGTAAGAAAAGGTTTATTTAGCTCACAGTTACTGGAGGGTTCAGTCCACATTCCACTGGCTCCAAGGCAAATGACAGCAGTTCATGCCGCAGAAAACAATGAAGAGCAGAGAAGGAGCAGCAGCTGCGGCCTCCATCACGCCTTTCTCTTCCCTCCACGCTCACTGCCAAACCCAGCACTCCACCATGAAGATCATAGCTCCTCCAGAGACTGCGAATTTTTCACTAACCCCCACACCCGAAACTGCCTGAGCTGATTCAGCCAAGTTGACACAATGTATCAACTAACACAGACATTGTAAAGGAATGACTTATGAAGAGTAAGATTGAAGGCTTAGAAATATCAACACATGAAAGTACAGAAAAGGGAAGGAAAGAAAAAAACTAAAGAATCACATTCTCAGTGATCAGCCTCTGGTTATATTACATACGATCCAATAGATGTATAATTGAAATTCCAGAGAAGAGGGTTTTAGATAAAAAATAATGTATCTATTTTTAAAATAGCTTCATATCTTTCTGACATATTCTTCCTGAAGGTATTAAATAAATCATATCACAATGATATATGACCACCCATGTCTTCACCAATAAATTCATAACAGCTGAGCCTAGAACAGGCAATGTACATCTATCAGCAGACATGTGCATAAAGGAAATGTGGCCACAATGGAGTACAACTCTGCCATAAAGAAAGATTAGCTAGACTCATTTATAAGAAAATCATTGCATCCTGAGACTGTAATGTTAAGTGAAAAAAATTAGAAACACAAGATTAAATATTGCATGATTTCTCATACATGAGAAATTTAAATTATAACTAAAGAGAAAGAGGAATGATAATAGGGAGGTACATCTTTCTCAAATGGGGCAGGGATCAAGAGGTGGAAGAAGGGGAATGAGGGAAAGGGAATGAAAGAAGGAATTAGAATGTGTTATGGGGATGTGGTATCAGCATGTGGTATGGACATCAGTGGATCCAAGAATTGTAACACAATAAATAAAAAGAAAACTACACTGAGGCACAATAATGAAAGGTTTGTATGGTGCATGTTTGCAATACAGAATTTTACATTCATTTTAGGAGCAGGGTCTTGACTCTTTTTAGTTTTCTTTTCTCCCATCCATCTCTAGATCCTCTTCCCACAATTTTCAGGTTTTTTTAAAAATTCATGTTTAGTTCACATAATGCTTGCATTCACTGTGGACAGCTGGCACAATTATGTCTTCTTCTCCTTCCCTCCACCTTCTCCACTTCTTGGTCACCTTCTCATATCCAAAAGATCTTCCCTCCTATTTCCTTTTATCTGTCTTTTACTGTGGTTATAGATTTTGCATATGGGAAAAACTATATGATATTTAAATTTATATATCAGATTTGTTTCACTTAACATTATGTTGCTAAGTTGCATCTATGTTCTTAAAAATAAATAAAAATTTTCCCTTTTTATAGTTGACTGGTATTTTACATTTTCTTCATCCATTGTCTGTTGAGCTGCTTCCAAGATTTTTCTATTATGAGTTGTGCTGCTACCAATTTTGTGTGCATTTATTACCATGATATGATGCGTTTAACTCTTCAAGTGAGGTGGTAAGATGCCTATTAGGAGAACAGATGGGTTGAATATAATTTCTAGTTTTAGTTTTTACACTTGATCTTAGCCAAAAGGCAGAGAAGTGATTAGTTTTAGTTTTTCTGAGAAATTTCCATAGTGGTTGTACTAGTTTACACTCCGACCAACAATGTAGAGGGTTCTTTTGTTCACAAAAGTCTCACTAGCATTTATTATTTGATTTCTTGATGGTTTCCATTCTTTCTGGTGCAAGATGGAATTTCAGTGTTTTTTTTTTCCCTAGTGAGTATATTGTCTTCATTTCCTTTTTCAGTCTGAGGGAATCAGTGTTGCTTTAATTTGTGTTTCTCTAAATTTTGGAAAAACATTGCACAGAATATCTTAAATTAGCATAGACTGCAGGAGACCTAAATGTAAGATAACATATAAGAATAGTTTCAGAGAAGAATAAGCAAGTAAGATGAAAATGCAACCTCTGTAAATTGTTGAAAGAGAAAAGAGGTTGTTAGCAATGCCAAAAACCTTCATTTGGAAGATAAAATGAGTACAAAAAGTCTTTATGTAGCTTGACCAATATCTTGGTCAAGCTACATAAAGGAAAACCAGCTCTACATTTCTAACAGGAAACACACATTTTCAATGTAGAGACATAATTTAAAAGAAGAAAACTGAAAAAGACACCACACACACACACACACACACACACACACACACACGTATACACATCATATGATGCCCAAATTACTATAAGAAAAAGAAAAACAGTATCATAAAAATAAAACATAATGTTTCATAATAGCAAAGATAAACTTATCAAGAAGACAAAACAATTTAAATTGTACTTAGAAGCCAGGCATGGTACCTTTTGCCTGAATTTGAGGCCAGCCTGTGCTGCAAAATGAGCTCAAGGACAGTCTGACAGTGTTCACTTACTAATGAGATCCTGTCTCAGAAAAAAATTTTTAAAAAGTGGCAATGTACTGTTGTATATAAGGGTGACATGGATTTGACATCTGTCACCCCACTGATCACCAAGGTTGATCTGGCTGGTTAGGCAGATTGCCCTTTCCTCCCTCAGAGCTCCATGTGCATCCCTCCTGAAGTTGTATACTCAACTGAAGAGGATGACCACACCTGTTAGCAGAGGACCATTCCTAGGTCAAGGGTCTATAATGAGCTGAGCTCCCCTAGAACCTCCAAACAAGATCTCTTCTATGAGTAGATAGTAGCTAATCTGCTCCTATGATGTAATGTTATTCATCTCCATCAAAAGTCCTGCCTGCTAGAGAAGGGTATTCCATTGCCATTTAAATATTGTAGGTGTGTGCATTCAGCAAAATAATCCAATATAGTCCAGCATCCATAATAGTAGTGGGTTATTCGTAGGACTGGCAATGTCAGAAGTTGTTGACTTGAGCTTTTCATAGCTCAGCATAATAATATGGCTTTACTTTTTATATCTCCTTTGTATACTTTTCTTCTGGATGGTTAAGATCAGATAAAGCAAGATCTATATAACAAGAAATGAATCTTTTGTATCTGATAAGGTCACTCAAACAAAACTAAACAAAAAAAGGGATACAAAGGAAGGACTATTTTGTATCTGCATGTACAAAATAGTTAGGATAGATATACAGCTACTTTCTCTTAATTCAATGAGAAAGATTTGTACTAATAGTATTTGGACATGATACCATGTCTGCATCTTGTACTATGAATAACCACTAAGAAGATAACAATATGCAATATATTAATTATTGAAGCTGTCCTATTAATCAGTTTTGAAACTTTCTCATTGCTGTTTTTCAATAAAATTAAAAAAGAAAAGTCCTGCCTGCAACTTGGTTTCCCTATGACAGTGACAGTGAAAATTGGAAGGTTGTCAGGAAACCTTAAAAGCTCAAAAGTACATAGAGCTCTCCTTGCAAGAATGAGCTCCTGCTCTTTGGAGACTGGACAAGTCACTGTGATGGCAGGTTGCTCTACAGGGAATCTGGCTTCCTTGCTTCCACTGTACCCATGAAACCTCCTTTCCACATACAACTGGCTGTCCTTCCTCTTTCGTGCCATGATTGGATTACCCTTTCTGTTATTTTGTTAGCCACAGAACATGAATCAAGACATATACTAATAGCCAAACTGAAATGAAAACTGAACATCACAGTTGTATAATTCAACCTCTCATGAATCAGTAGAGTAGGCAATTATTTAAAGACCAGATTGAAAATATTAGGTCATTTAAAGACCTGGTTGTGCCTTCTAAATGGCACAATAATACCTGAAAATCCATGTTCTCAAGTGCACACAGACTTGGCCACTCAAAGCACACAAAATATACTCCCAGGCAACAGAAGAATTTAGTTTGAAATCAACAACAAAACTGCATGAAAAAAATATCAAGTGTTTGCAACTTGAACAATACCTCCTTATATGCAGTTGCATCAAAGACAAAATCAAAAAGGAATTAAAAATACTTTGAAGGACATAAAAATAAAAATAAAATCATATTCTACAGATTTAAAGCTATAAATACGTAAATTATAAAACAAGAAGAAACTAAATGTTGATATTGTAAAGAAACAGTTTAAGGAATTAGAAAATTAAGGTAAAATTAACTCAGAGTAAGTATAAAGAAGCATGTACTTGTAGTTGCTAAAATGAAATGGGCAAAGAGCTAACAATAGAAAAAAACAAAATTGATGACAAAATATATAGAGAGAAAATAATTGATCAATATCTAGAAAGAGATAACATTGAAACTTTCATATAAAATAGAAAGGTAATTTGGGCAGCAAATTTAAAATACTGATGAGATGTTCAAATTCATTGAATAATACAAATTGTCAAAACTTCATAACAAGAGAAAATTTAAGTAACTATAATTATAAATTTGTTGTTAAAATCTTTTCATAAAAATTTAGCCTTAAAAGTCTCCATAAGTGAGTGGGAAATGAAGTTTTAAATCACAGTAATATAAAAACTGTGGAACACAAAGTAAGTTTAATGAATTATATGTGATGTCTACACCTAAAACTCACAGTTGGAATAAAGTACTAAGTAAATGACATTATATGACATATTCTTAAACTTACATATTCAAGTTTCTTCATGTATCAATTTTCCCTTAGTGCTTTTACAGGTTTGATAGAATTCTACTTTTGAAGATACCTAAAGGGGATCCTAAAAGCCATATGGATATAAAGAGTATCTATAATAGTAGCTTTCTAAAAGTAAAAGTTGAAGATCTTGCAATGTCTGATGTTCATACTTAAAATAAAGCCACAGCTACTCTGTCATAATGCAAGAGACTCCTGTGTGAACAGATATGACTGGAGACCATGAGATTAAGTGAAACAGGTCAGAAACACAGAATTATATATTTCACATGCAGGAATCCAGATGGCTGACACTGCCAAAAGATCTACAAACTGCTGTACATGGTTTCAGGGTAAATCCTGAGGGGATTTGACTGACCTTGTCAGACACAAAAGTTACATTTTTAGTTATATAGGTCTGGCTTTAACTTGGTCTTTACCATCCAGCAGAAAAAGTTTAACCACGAGGTATAAAAAGTAAAGCCATATTAATATGCTGAGCTGTAAAAAGCTCAAGTCAACAACTTCTGACATTTCCAGTTCTGCTGATAACCCACTACTACTAAGGATTATTGGACTATATTGGGTTATTTTACTAAATTCAAACACCTGCGATATTTGAATGGCAATGGAGCACCCATCTCTGACAAAACAAAACAAAATGGGGGATATAATTGAAGGACCATTTTGTAGTGACCATTATGTAGTTATATATAATGTACATATATAATATATAATATATATATACAAAATATGATAGATATACAGCTACTTTCTCTTAGTTCAATGAGAAGTAAGATTTGTGCTAATAATGTTTAGACAAGATATCATGTCTGCATTTGTACTCTGAATAACTACTATCAGGACAATAATATGCAATGTATTAATTATTGTAACTTTGCCTCTAACCTGTTTTGAAACTGTCTCATTGCTATTTCTTTCTTATTAAAATTAATAATAAAAATGCATTGGGAGAAAAGATATCTCATACAGAGGGGAGCAAAACAGAAGTTAGGTAAAAAAGAAAGTGGGGAGATCTTTTCAGATGGGGAAAGAGCAGGAAATGGAGGTGGAATAAGGGGTAGGAAAGAAGATGGAAAAGAACGAGTTAAAGGGGACAATGATAAAAATGAAACTAGCAAATTGGCATGGGACCTAGAGTTGGAGGGCTCTTTGGAGAGTGGCAAGGGTACATGTGAAAAACAAGAGAAGAGAGAGAGAGAGAGAGAGAGAGAGAGAGAGAGAGAGAGAGAATTGTGATGCATTATGTGTGTGTGCCAACTCCTTGTGGGCTGGAGGAGTTGTGTGGAACAGGCAGTGACTTACGCTCTCCTCTGCACACACCTTTTCTTTGAGCTTCACAGTTTTTACAAACAAAATTTCTTTTACATCTCAGCCTGGGTGCCTTAAGAATCTCTGAAGCTCCACATGCAGGTGACCCTTGCTTATCACGGGGTTACATCCCCTTATATTCATTATACATTTGAAATACTGCCTTGTTGAATTTAATTTTACCATTTCACAGAACCACACAGCTAAGTGACACAGCACCCTGCAGTCCTGGGTACTCACTGTGCTTCTCACTCAGCACGTGGCTTGATGCCACTGACAGCACCTGAGAGAGTACCCGTAAGACATTTCACTACCCCAAGAAAGCATCAGGCCTTGAAAGCACCGTTTCTACTGGTTGGATCATTTTCACTGCAACAGGAAGTTGAAAAATCATTAACTCAAACACATCTTTTTCTGAAACTCATTCATTATCCTTCTTTCCACACGTGAAACTCTGTAATTCTCTAGAATTATGCCAGCCCAAAGTGTTACCACCCTTGCTCCCTGTGATCCTCCATGTTTCTGATTCTGCACCGGGAAGCTGAGTGTTACTTCCCAGGCGAGCTTGGCTTCCTCCAGGTTCCAGTATTTCTAGTACCCAGTTACAATATATGTTGTTGGGCACAAAAGATTCCAAAACTAGCCCTAATCCATCTTTAACTCTCCATAAGGTACTTGCTTTTTCTTTCATTTTTGTTTGTTTCTTTTTCTTTTTTCTTTTGTATTTTAGTGTCAATTTTTTGCCTTCTTAGTGCCATCTTGAACCATGTTGTTTCCTGTTCCTTCCAAAATCAATGCTTGCATTTTGCTTCTTATCAATTTGTCCTGCTGAACAACGGGAACACCTGCCCAGCCAGCATTACAGACAAAGGTTGATCAGCCTTCCTATTTCCAACTGAAGTTTGACAAGCTGGCACTATATGTGATGTCCTGACTGTCTAGACTTGTGAAGTGTTTTAGATATAGTCAGTTGCTAATGTTCGGTGCACTATACTCTAAACTGTACATACTTGCATTAGTACAGTCATACCTGTCTTCCAACAGGCAATGTGCTATTTATGTATTTTTGCTAAGTATTTAGCACCTGCATTTATCTACCTTGTTATAAAACTGAGAAATGAAAGCCTTACACTAAAAGTATGTTTCATTAGGGGTCCCTGCATCTCATGTAGCTTGTAAATGTAGTTATGAGATAATAGCTAAACAATATTTTTTGTTTGTTTTGTGGAACCAGGGATTGAACTCAGGCCCTTGTGCTTGCCAGGCAAGCTCTTATTCTACTGAGCCATCTCCCCAGTCCCAACACTGTGTTTTTATGTAGAAAAGTCACTCTCAATTTCTTGGTTGTAACACACATGACAAAACACAGGCAGCACATATACACTTAAGATTGTAAGCAATTCTGGAGTGCTCACAGAGGTTTCTTATTCATTCACTTAGTAAAGCATTGCTTTACTTTTGTCTCATTTGCTGACACAAAATACCCAATACTACAAATTAGGGAAGCAAAAGTATATTTAACTCACAGTTATAGAGGTATCAGTCCATAATCAGCAGGCTCCAAAACAGGGTAGCATGGTGCAGGGGCAGCACTTCAAGGCAACAGAAGACAGCAAAAGCAGCAAGACCAAAAAGTGTGGGCAAGCTTTTTCTGCCCTTATATTGGATATTTGTTACCCACCCATTCTTACATTATCTCCGTGCAATCTTCCACAAGCTGATCATGTTTAGAACCCCTGCTGAATCATTTAGTTGTACTTTTAAACTTCTTCAGTGGACTGAATACATAACATCCTAGAGTAGGTAAGGGCATGTCTTTTACACCTCAGGATGTAGAAATGCAGAGTTACTTAGGCTTCTAACATTCTCAAGTCGACACACTGCATCAACCATAACAAGCTTATCATAGAGAAATGTGACTTTGTTTTGGAAATTGACCTATAACATTCCAAATTAAATTATTCATTCATTTCAGATTTTACCTGCCATTAATAACTAAAGTCTTTGGTGTTTTCAAGCTTATGGTGGATAAAGGAGAGTTATGACACAGGAGTGTGAAATTCATTTAGAAGGCAATAACAGCAATCTTAACCCATTGTTGTACTCCAACCTGATAATAAAACTCATGCGTCACTCCAGAGGATAAATTATGCAAATGTTTATGTACTGGTTTTAAAATATGCCTAAAACATTTATTTATTGCATGTGTCCATGCACAGATATTCATACATACTCTGAACAACGCTGCTTGTAGATCCCCTAAATACCAATATGACAGAGTGCAGAGCATAGAATTTTTGTTAATGATGTACATTTCTGAAATAGCTGGAAGACTGAAAAGAGCAACCTTGTACTAAATACATAATAAAAGAAGAATTTGAAAGTATTTGTGCTTTAGGAATAACAATCTAAATCATTAAATATAAAGAAAAGTAGTAAAAACAGTTGCTTTTGTTCCATATGATTGATCTATCTACATTTAGAGTCTACTAAATTTGTGTGGTGTCTAGTGCCCAAAACTGTCTTGAAACACATACTTGTAAAAACTGTTGCTGCTTTTAAATTTTTTTATCTACTTCTTTGTTAATCAAGGTTCTTTAAAAAATTAAAATGTAGATGTACCATGACCCTAAAAAAAGAAAACATCCTTCTCTGGGCCAAGGGAAGGCAGCTGTGTGTGGTAATTTTATTTGTGACTATGTTCATGGAGGAATTGTGATGAGCTGGGAGAGTCCCATGGGTATGGTCAGATTCCTCTCCCCTCCCTTACTGGCCCATTCTAGGCCACTATGTGAAGGTTAGGTTCCCTCAGAAGAGCCAAGCACTGGTCCTCTCATTCTCTGTAGCCAGCTCTGGTGCAGCATCTTCTAGCCTTTGCTTGAACTGGAACTTACCTGGTGAAAGTTCTTAAACTCAAGAAAGTCTTTCTCAAAATTTAAAAAATCTGACTTTATGCCTTTTCTACCCACATAGTCTACCTATGAATGTCAAGGTACTCTCCAGGATCAATTTTTCTTTCTTTCTTTCTTTCTTTCTTTCTTTCTTTCTTTCTTTCTTTCTTTCTTTCTTTCTTTCTTTCTTTCTTTCT
>NW_004524595.1:14485529-14490231 GCF_000260255.1 Octodon degus | reverse complement strand
TCTTTCTCTCTCTCTCTCTCTCTCTCTCTCTCTCTCTCTCTCTCTCTCTCTCTCAAATGTATTTGGTTGTTACTTGGCCTCATTGTGCAGCTCGGACTCATAGTGATCTTACTATTTTCAGCCTCCCCAGTTCTGAGATTATAGGCTTGTGCCACGTGCCTAGACTATGTGGCCTGACCTGGGGTTGAGCTGGCATGGCATGTGGTACTGGGGATTGAACCATGGTCCCTGGGCTTGCCTAAGCAGGTGCTTTAGTCTGCTGAGCTATCTCACTGGCTCTCCTCAGTTCTTTCATCTGTTTTCCATGTATAATGTTGCTTTAACGTCCCAAACAATGCTGCTCTGTTCCAACTGAAAAGTAGTGTTCTAAAGGACACCAGTCACCTTTTCTTAGCACTCAGAAGTTCTGAGGAGTGCCATGACATCTGTCTTCAATGGGGAGGAGACAGTGTATAGACAGGGAGGGCATTTGCAACAGTATAGAAACATAGAGCTAGGTGGCATCACTATGGCACCAGCCAGGCTGGCAGTGGAGTGTGCCACCTTCAGGAGCTTGGTGCTTCTCCTTCTGGTCATCCTGAGCTCCCATAGGTTTCCATCACATGTGAGAGTGCTGTATCAGAGTCTACGCTGATTCTGGGGTTGTAAAAGGTTTGTAAGGTTAAAGTCGATGCAGGAAAAGAAGTTAGGAAACACGTTCATGTGAAATGGGTGGGTACATTTTAGAAATATTTTCATAATACCAACAAGACTAGGTAAATAATTAGAAACTGTTTCTGAAATAATGTCTATAAATACTTCTATATCCTCATCTCATGGGAAAAAGCAAAACAGCATGTATATTGAAGAAAGACATATTCCACAGACAGGAATTTCTGGACTCAAAGCCATACTCTACTACAAAGTAGTCAAGTCACTCAAAACAGGGTTACCTTCTGATGTCAACATTCTTACAGGTAAAAATAAGTCCTTCAGGGTTATGCATATAAAACAGACAATGGCTGGCATACAGTAGGTAGTCAGAAAGCCAAACTAAAAATACTCGTATTTGGGGGTAGATTAAGAAATTTTAAAAGACTTCAAAGGATGATGTTCAACTTAATCAGTTGGTGTCCTTTTGGATATGAAAGGAAAATATCACTGTTCAAAGGAGATAATATGCAATTATAATATCACCAATAAGAAATATTCACAAACAAATACCTACAGTCCTCCCAGGGTAATGATACCAGCAGTGACTACTTGGCTGTGGGCTTCTCATTGAGTTGAAGAAGATCCATTAAGAATTCCAGTCTCAAGAAACTGAGAGTTGCTGAGTGGCCTGGCTCACTCCCTCTAGGGAGCACTATGGTCCCTGTTTTGGTTGTGATCCCAGACCATGTCTGCTGGAAGAATCAGAATAAAGATCATCCAGAGTCTGTGTCTCCCAGGGGAAGGCTAATGTTCAAGTCTACTGCGCTGTCACAGCCGTTGTTAAGTCAATGTGTCACATGACCTTTGTGTGAACTGCAGTTAGCTCAGTCATGAAGTAACTAAACCTCCATATCTTAATTTGAAAACTCAAGGAGATGGAGATGATGGCAAGGCTTAAAACTCACTGGAGCATTATCTCACTTCTTGCTGGATACTGGTGCGCCACAATTGCAGAATGACATTTTTATCTTAAGTTGTGGTTTGTGTCTAACGTAAAGTTGAGTTCTATTCTGCTCAGATCCATAAATGTTTTGAAGTCTAAATAATATTGGAAAAGTCTTTGCTTGGTTTTGGTACCATTGCAGTCACCTGGTCTCTTTGTTGTTGTCTTAGAAGAAAGCAAGAAATGGTAGGGCTTCCTAGATCCACTCCTGGATGCCTCATAGGGGCCTCTGTAAATATCTCACCTCTGTCCCTGCACAGTACGTGCTCTTATGGTATAAGTAGCAGCCCCACACACTGTGTCAGGGATTGTGACTGCTCTCATAAAACTTGGTTTTGTTTTATGCTTTTACACAAAGGGGACACAGAATCCACTTCATTGAATGTCTACACATAGGGAGATGGAGAGTTCAGTGAGGGGAAGATAACTGGTTCATGTCTCTGTGCCACTGTGATCCTCTGTGCTAGAAAAGGCAAAAGGAAGACTTCCCTAGACTTTGGTACTAGGGAGAGGGCATGTGAGATGCTTAGCATGTGCATCATGGAGAGAAGATCATTAGCTGGGTCTTTATGCTGACACACAGCACATGTGGATCCCTATTGGAGCTGGGTCACACTGGGTTTGCCTCTCACTAACATTACATGATGGAGATTTCCTGATGTATACACTACAGATTGATTCTGCATAAATTTGAGACTAGCCTTAAGAAAAATGAACCTCACAGTCCAAACACATATTTGTTAGGACTTAGACCAACACTGAAGTGTACTCTATAGTGATTTATTGACCAGATGATTTAACACCCAAGATTTTAAGATTGCATTAATTGATTCATTCCATTAGTGAAAGTTTTTGAAATGACTATTGGCATCAAGATTGGAATTGATCACTGTGAAGGATATGAAAGAAAATAAAATAAGGTGTTTATCTGTGAATTCCTTAAAGTCAGTAGACAATTTCTAAAGTCTAATTCTCATGAAAGTTCAATATTATTAGAGTGGGTAATTGGTTTAGAAGGTACTTTAACGAGCTCACACCTGAATGGGCTATAAGAAGATAGGCCTGTTTGGAGGAAGAAAGTCATGGATAGGGAGTGACTTTGTTTTTCTTTTCCATAATTTTATTGAGAAACAAATAGCAATGAGACAGTTTCAAACGAAATTGGTAGGACAGTTTCAATAATTAACACATTGCAGGTATTCTTCCTAGTGGTTAATTGCTGTACAAGGTGCAGACTTGATATCCTATTTAAAAACACCATTAGAACAAATCCCTCTATTCATTAAGAGAATGTAACTATATATCTATCCTAAGCACTTTGAATACACAGACACAAAATGGACATTCATCTGTATACACTTTTTTTGTTAAGTTCCATCATTTAAATATTATAGGTGTGTAAACTCAGCAAAATATTTTAAAAGAGTTCAGTAGTCCAAAATAGTATTGGGTCTTCTGCTTCATTGGCAATGTCAGAAAATGTTGACCTGAGTCCCCTACACTCAACATAACAGCATGACTTTACTTCTTACACTTCGTTTTTATATTTTCTTACTGGATGGTTAAGACCAGGGTAAAGCAGGACCTATACAACAAGAGTTGCAGATTTGGGTCTGATAAGGTCAGTGAAATCCCCTCAGGATTTATCCTCAATCCTGTACTTGAGATTGTAGAGCTTTTGTCAGTGTTAGCCATGTGGATGAGTCAAGACCATTGCTTGGCCAGTGTGCTCTCTGTGAAAGTGTAAGAGAATGTTTTCTGTCCATGTGACTCTCCTTAGGCACACTCTACCCATTGATCACTTTCCTCTTTGGCCCCATAATCTTCTTATCAGAAAATTTGGGACACTACCGAATTACATGTCGTTACAGTACGAGTTCTCATTTGTCCTGAGTCTTAATTGAACTTGGAAAGCTAGGGCCAAAATGTTGGATTTCCTTGCAGCCCTCCTTTTTCTCTAATTTTGGTCTGCAAACTTAGGTTATTAACCCTCCAGAAGAGAAGCTTATTGTCATTACTGTAGAACCTAGGCTGTTAAGCTTAAACTCACTATCTGTCTGAATATCAAACATCTTAGGCATAACATGGAACAGATATTTTTTATCAAGTATAGATATGTTGAACTTTAAGTCCCTAAGGAATATGATGAAAAAACATTTAAAATTTAGAATATATTTTTAAAAATAGGCATAACAAATTATATACTTCTTATGTTTACACATAAGTCCAAAAATCTAACCATATGCAACCTTGAAGCAGGACAGTCCCACAAGTCCTTTTCCTGTCTCTTGGCTACATTCACCACCCCCTTCTTTTTGAACAATCATCTACCCAAGAGACAGTACAGCAGCAACTGGTATGTCATCACAAACAGCCCGTATTCAGAAGACCAGAATGACAGGCACTCCAACCATGAAACTACTGTTACAGATTATCGGCTTCAGTGCTGTTGCTTAGTTCACAGGTATCAGTATACATAGTTAGTCAGGGTGAGAATCTTTCCAATTAACTGCTAGATTCAAAAATCTTCTGGAGATTCTCAAGATCATTGCCTTACCCATCTTCTACATATAACTGTATGGCTTGACTTACTCATGATTCCTAGTTCCTCTCCTTTATCTCTCTTGATTAATTAGGCCTCTAGTTCCTGCTTTCATTTTACTTGTATTATACTTTTCAATTTGTAATTCTTCTTTTGAGTTCTTATACTAGGGAAACAATATAATATTTACACATGTGTGTTTGGTTTATTTCACTTATGAGTATATGTTCAAGTGGCATTCACTTCAATATAAAGGCTTAGAGTTTATCATTCTTTATAGCTGAGTAATGCTCCATTGTGTAAAAATACTACATCTTTTTCAACCATTCCTCAGGTGATGGGCATCTTGGTTGTTTCCAAGATTTGGCTATCACAAATTGTGCTGCTATAAACATGGGCACACATATATCATTATGATATGATGTTTTCAAATCCTCTGGGAAAATGCCTAGTAGAGGAATAGCTGGTTTAAATGGGATTTCCAATCCACATTTTCTAAGGAGTTTCCATACTGATTTCCATAA
>NW_004524595.1:14444989-14463732 GCF_000260255.1 Octodon degus | reverse complement strand
ACTAGTATATAATGGCCTTCTTTCTTTCACTTGATCATCGTGGGTTTGACGTTGAGAGTGTATGAGAAATGGATTGCCACCCCTGCTTTTTCTGACGTGCTGGGTCATACAGTATTGTGTTCTATCCTTTGATTTTCAGCCTATCAATATCTTTATGAGTTAAATGTTTTTCTTGTATACAGCATGTTTTTGGATTTTGTTTCCTAATGCATTGTGCCAGTCTATTTCTCTTATTTGGTGAATTGAGTCCATTCACATTGATGGTTAAAATTGAGTTGTGTTGATTCACGATTGGCTTGTTATTTACCTGTTGTCGTTTACTCCTTTTTCTCCTGTGTTTAATTGCTTGCTGTATTTAGTTGGTTACTTCTGATCTCATTCTGGTCCCTCTCTAGTACATCTTTCAGTAACCTGTGTAGGGTTGGCTTTGTCATCATGAAATTCTTTATCTGTTCTTTGTCATGAAAGTTTTTCTGTTCTCCATCAAACTTGAAAGAGAGTTTCGCAGGCTATAGTAGTCTGGGCTGGAATTTGTTTTCATAGAGGACTTGAAGTACTCTGCTCCATGCTCTTATTGCCTTCATGGTTTGTGAAGAGAAATCAGTCATAATTCTGATGGGTTTTCCTTTGAATATGATCTGCTTCTTTTCTCTAGCGGCTTTCAGTGTATTATTCTTGTACTGAATTTCTGGGATCTTGATTATTATATTTCTCGGTGTGTTTTTCATTGCTTTGAGGTTACTTGGCATTCTGTATGCTTTTTACCTGAGTGTCGCATTGTTTGCTCATATTTGGGAAGTTTCCTGATATTACTTCTGCACGTATTTTTTTAATGTCATTTGTATTGACTCCTTCTTTCTCTTTGATGCCTATTAGTCTCACATTGTTCATCTTTGCATCATTTTGCAGGTGATGGATTATTTTTTCCTGCATCCTTGTTGTTTTTAAGACATCTTTTCTTACCTTTTCACTAGCTGCACCAGTATCTTCAAGATCTGACACTCTGTCTTCTCTTTCACTTAAACAGTTTTGCAAGCTTGTTAATGAGTTTTTAATTTCCTCTATATCTCTTTGGCTCTGCTTCATCTGATCTATTTCTTTCCTGTATTGCTCATTCAAGGAATCCATCTTTTTTCTAATCTCCTCTATTTTTTTTTAATCAATGTCTTCTTTAGAAGCAGGTATAAATTCTTTTACTCCAGTGTTTTTTTCAGATTGGATTTCTTCCCTATGTTTCTGTAGTTTCTTCTTTACTTCAGATGCTATGAGTTCTGAGAATTCTTTTTTTAGTTCAGAAAATAATTGCGTTCTGAGTTCCTCTATATCTTTCTCCTGTTGCTTATTTACTATCGAAGCTATTAATTCATGCATTTGAGCCGAGCTAGTGTCCTCCCCACTTGTTCTGGGTGGGCATTGGGTTTCCTCCATATGTTTCTGCATTTGATTCTTTACTGCAGATGTTTTTAATTCAGGGATTTTTTTTTTATTTCCAATCTGAGTTCCTGTATACCTTTCTGCAGCTGTTTTTTTTTTTTTTTTTAATTTCAGAATCCGTTGATTAATTGCTTTCAGCTGTGTGATTCCCAGTTTGTTCTGTGTTAGTGTCCTCTTCACTTGTTACAGGTGGGCTTGAGTTCTGAGGTTGCATTTTGTTCCTTCTCATCACTTTATGTAACACTGTCTTCCTAACTTTTTTGTAAATCTTCATTGTAGTTATAACCTTAGTACGTACTGAAGTTCAGGTGCAGATCTACAAAGTTTGGATTTATCCAGCTGTGCCTGGCTTGGGTCTGGCTGCTGTGCTCAGCTCCTTCCTGCTGCTGCCCTTGAGGGTGAACCTGTTGTGCCCCTCTGGCAAGATTTTCTGCTCCTGGTCTAGTTGTGTGGTTCTATCTTCTACATTCTCTGCAGGGATTGCAACTGCCGGGTTTCACCCCAGGCCTGTATGCCAGGTCTGAACTGAGCCTGGAGGGGACAAGGTGGAGTAGGGAGGAGAGGCAGCTCTCCCATACACTCACCGGACCTGGGCTAGGACTGGGTCTGGGGGTTCCTGGAAGTGGCAGAATTCCTACTCGGCGGGCCTGGTAGGGGATGTGTTTGGAGTGGTTGTGGACGTCCCAAGAGTTTGGAAGATGGTCTCATCCCCACTGTTCCTGGGCTGTTACAAGTAATAGGTCCTGCCAGCGCAGGTAGCAGGAAGCTGTCCCACACACTCACTGGACCTGGGCTAGGACTGTTTCTGGGGGTTCGCGGAACGTGTCAGAAGTTCCTACTTTGTGGGCTGGGTCAGATCAAAGATTTTAAATACTAATACAGAATCACTAAATTTACTGGAGGAAAAAGTAGGTAAAATCTTGAATACATATTGGTAAGCAGGGAGTTTACAATGAACACCCAAATTGCACGGGAAGTACTTCAAAGACTCACCAACTAGGATTTCATTTCATTGAAAAATTTTTGTATGTAAAAATAAACCACCAACAGTGCTGGGGAGATAGCTCATTGGTCTAAGCTCCTGCCTGGCAAGCTCAAGGACTTGGCTTAGATCCCTGGAATCACATGTTGCACCATTTGCAGATACTGTGTGTGGTGGTGCACTCCTATAATCCTAGCACTGGGGAGAGTGAGACAGGAGGTCTCTAAGCATCCAAGATGCATAGTGAGACCTTGTACCTAATTAATTAATTAATTTAAAAAATCTCCAACAAAGTATAAAGAACTGGGAAAAAATTTACTGACTGTCCCTCAGATACAGGCCTTCTATTTAAAACACATAACATTTTCTATGATTGTCTTCTCCCTCTCTCTGTGCTCTCTGGCTATCACAAAGCAGGCCATTTTCCTTTGGTGCTTCCTGCCATTGTGCTTTGCCTGCCTACAGGCTGAGGTGGTTGGAACCAGCCAAACATGGAATGAAAGTCCAGAAACTGTGAGCCAAAAGAAGTCCTTCCTCTCCTAAACCATTTTGCTGAGCGACAGGGTAACAGCACAGAAACACTACCACAGTTCCCTTCTGTCTGCTACATTAGAGATCCTGAGTTACTGAATTGTGAAGCATGCTTTGAGCAGGTAATGGGAAGTGTCTGTGATGTCTGAATAGAAAACATAGCTCTCTACATGGCAAACAATTATTTACTGGGCCTTGAGGAGCAGACTAAAAGTCCCTGGTGGACAACATACTATGAGTAATACAGCACTTAGTAATCTAGAATGCTAATTTCTTTGCTGCAAAGTTCTTTAGTGCAGGTGCTCTAGGATAAAAATGAAATATTCCTCTGCATACCTGGAGTTGGACCTATAATTTCAATAGTTATGCAAAGTAACATTCAAAAGGACATTTATATAAATGAACTTTTATTTCTGAAAAATTATAGTTATGCGCACAAATGGAAATTTTCATTATTCATTTGAACTGCCATTATTAAGTCAAATATATAGATGCATCCAGATGCAGGCTATTTGGCTGTAAAGAGAGTTCTGATACTGTCAAGTCCTTGCATGCTCTTATAAGCATTTGTGAATAATTTTAAAAAATATTTTGTTTATTTATTTGGTGCAAGGTCACATTATGCAACTTGAACTTATATTGATCCTCCTGTCTCAGCCTCCCCAGTGATGAGATTATAGGTGTGCACCACCATGCCTGGTTTTGGTGGCTGGCATGGTAGGCCTAGGGTTCCAGAGCTGGCATGGTATACAGCACTGGGAATCAAACCTAGGTCCTTGCACTTGCGAGGCAGGTGCTTAGACCACAGAGTTTTTTCCTAGCACTGAAAAAGTTGAAAAATACTTGAAATGCATGCACTGTGAATAAATCTTTAATTGTTAATATAAAAGTGCTTTCATTTTCAGATAAAATAGTGCTTGATAGTTTATGAATGAATCAAACAACTATGGACCACCTACTGTATAACACTGTATCTTTTTTCGAAAAAAATCCTTTATTAGTACATGTTTGTAGCATGTAACAATTAAATTTAGTGTAGCAGATTAGTACCTGTACATAGCACATTTCAATTTCTTTCTTCCCCCCTCATAATCCCCTTTCCATATTTTCAGCATCAGATTAATTTGTTAAAGGACCTTATAAATTGAATTATCATATATACAAATAGAAAACCAGGTTAGTACCCTAAAGGACATATAAAACTCATAAGACAATTGTACTAATTCAAGATGCACTTTTAAATATATTGTCTGCATTAGATTGCAACACCTTGTTTTCTCTCTCCTTTTTCTTAATATCTATTTTTTATTTTGTTACATATATGTATAGTAACATATATGTGCACATATATATACATATATATATAATTATTTTCATGTACAAAAACCCATGTGATATGAAAGCTTGCATATCTCAGTTACTTCACTTAGCATTATGGTCTCAAGGTGCATCTATTCTCCTATAAATAACTCAAATTTATCCTTTCCATGGCAGAACAATGCTCAATTTTGTATAAATATCACTTTTTCATCCATTCATCTGTTGCTAGCTATAGTGGTTGATACATATGTCAACTCAAGAAGTTGCTTAGTAATTCCACACCTTCCCATGTGGAGGACCCATCCTAGAGTGACTTATCACTTAAAGGATACAAAAGGGAATTGAGGAAGGATGAAGGGCTCCATTTCCTTGGAGGAACTCCGGTCTTCACAGACAGCTTGGACATCACAACCAGTCTCCTGCCTCTCTGCATTCAGTGCAGACTCCTCAGCCTCCACCTCAAACTCTTCAGTCTTCTCTCGCAGACCCATCAGCCTCCTGATATGGACTTGAATTGAATTCTTTGGTGAGCTCCAGACTTTGGACTGAATCCTTCAGTCTCTAGTGTGCAGACACCCAACACATGCTTCCTCATCTGACTCTGGCTGACTGTGGTAAGCCAATATTGTAATTTCTCATATATTTGCATATCTTGTGTTATATCTGTTCCTCTAGTAAAACCCTGACTGATACACTAGACATACAGCTATTTAAAGATTTAGCTATTATAAATTGTGCTGCTATAAACATGGTTATGCAGATATTACTGTGGTACAGTGTCTTTAACTCTTTTGGGAAGATATCTAGAGAGGGAAT
Source organism: Octodon degus (assembly GCF_000260255.1). NCBI lineage: Eukaryota > Metazoa > Chordata > Mammalia > Rodentia > Octodontidae > Octodon > Octodon degus. Next base: position 14,458,649 of record NW_004524595.1, on the reverse strand, counting down.
AGCTGGGTCAAGTGGAATTTCTACTTCTAGTTGTTTTTGAGAACTCTCCACTCTGATTTCCATTATGGTTGTATGAGTTTACACTCTCACAAATAATGAAGAAGGATTCTTTCCAGAGCCTTCCCAGCATTAGTTATTGGTTGTTTCTTTTTCTTTTCTTTCTTTCTTTTTTTTTTTTTTTTTTTTTTTTTTTTTGCAGAACCAGGGATTGAACTCAGACCCTTGTGCTTGCCAGGGAAGCACTTATTCCACTGAGCCATCTCCCCGGCCCCAAATGGTTGTTTCTTGATGACCATTTCTTTCTGGAGTGAGATGGAATTAGTGTTATTTAATTTATATTTCTTGAATTTCCAGCAATGTGGAACATGTATTCATGTATTTAATGGATGTTTTTATTTCTTCTGAGAAATGTGCATCCATTTAAGACTACCATTTTAAAATTAGGTCTTTAAATTTGAGGGTTCTAGGCTAGGGAGATAGCTCAATGGCATAGGCACCTGTCTGGCATTGCAGGGTCCTGAGTTCGATTCCTCGTACCAGAAATAAGTAAGTTAATTAATTAATTTCAGGGGTTCTAAGTTTTTTGAGTTTCTTATGTACTCTAGATATTAATTCTTTGAGAAGTAGTTGGGAAATTTTTCCTGTACTGTAGGTTATAGTTTTATTCTATTCTTCTTTCTTTTTGCTGTACAGAGGCTTTTTCATTTGATGAGATCTTACTTGTTGATCACTGGTACTATATCTGTGCAACCAGGATTTTGCTCAGAATGTTGTTTTCAAGAGCTTTACCAAGTCTAACTTTCAACAGATTAAGGTTTAGATCTTTGAACCATTTTTTTATTAGTTTAGTATATGGTGAGAGATATGGGTCTAGGTTCAACCTTCAGCATGTGGAAAGCCAGTTTTCACAGCACTGTTCATTAAAGAGGCTGTCTTTCTGCCAGTGAAGGCATTTGACCCCATTGCCAAAAATAATATACCTGACTGTTCCTGGAGTTATTTCTGTATCTTCTATTCTGTTCCATTGACCCATGAGTCCACTTCTTGCCAAAACTGTGGGGCTTTGGTCACTGAGGCTTTATAGCATATCTTGAAGTCCAGGATTGTGATGCACCCTGCCTTGTCTGTGTTTTATAGAATTACTTTTGCTATTTTAGATTTCTTCTGGTTCCATTTACATTTGAGAATTGCTTTTTTTATTTCTATAAAGGAATAATAGTATTTTGACTGGCATTGCATTGAATCTGTATGACAGTTATGGAAGTACGGCCATTTTAACTTTATTAGTTCTGCCTACTCGGGAAGAGAGATTGATTATCTTTTCATTTCTGATATAGTCACTAACTTCCTTTTACAGGGTACCATAATTTTCTCTTACAGAGGTATTTCACTACTTTGCTTAGGTTAATTCTTAAGTGTTTCATTTTTCTTGATGCTATTTTGAAGGGTATTGTTTCCCTGATTTCCATCTCAGTGAGTTTGTGATTGGTGTAAAGGAATGCCATTGATTTTTGAGTTTTGACTTGGTATCTTTCCAGGGTGGCATGTTTTATTATTAATTCCAGGAGTCTTTTGGTGGAGTTTGGGAGTCTTTTGTGTAGAGGATCATGTCATTAGCAAGTATTGAAAATTTAAATTCTTCCTATCCTTTCCCAGTCCATTTTATTTCTTTCTCTTCTCTTAATTCTCTAGCTAATCTTTCAAGAACTATATTGAACAGAAGTGAGGATATCAGACTTCTTGTCTTGCTCCTTATATTAGGAAGAAACATTTCAGCTTCTCTCTATTTAGTATGATGTTGGTTGTTAGTTTTTCATAAACGGCTTTTATCAGATTGAGATAAAGAGCATCAATTCTATTTTCTTCAATGTTTTTACATGAATGGTTATTGGATTTTGTCAAATGCTTTTTCTGTATCTATTGAGATGATCATATGATTTTTGTCTTTGGTTCTATTGATATGATGCATTAGATTTATTGATTTGCATATGTTGAGCCATACCTACATGCTGGAATGAATCCTACTGGGTCATGATATATAATCTTTTTATAATTTTAATTTTTTTATGTTTTAAAGAGAGTAAAAAATAGTATATATATATATATATATATATATATATATATATATATATATATATATATATATATTCCTTTCTGTACTTTAGGGAAGGGTCTACAGAGTGTCTAGGGTCTCACTACTAGATCAGATTTGTAGTGATCCACCTGTTTACAGAGCTGGGATTACAGGCATGCACCACCATGCCCAGTCTCAATTGCCATCTCAGCATGCCCCAGGGTTGGGGCTGGCCCAGGGGTTCAGGGATAGAATTCCCAACCCCTGCACCTCCTTGCAGGTGCTGTAATCTATGAAAGCAAAATATATTAGAAACAATGTATAATTTCACTAAACAGAATAATAAGAATTCAATAATGGTTATATTGCATGTTGTTGTGTTCAAATTAGTTGTTCAGATTACCAGATATAAGCATGCAAAATTGATCAAACAAACTTTGAAAATAAAGAGAGAGAAAGATATGTTAAGCATTAACTGATCCTTTCAGTAGACCAGCAGAAATCAGTAGTACAGTTATCCAAGCTATCCTGTATATACACATATACATTTCTTTTTTCCCTTCCCTCTTCTTTCTTCCTTCCTTTCTTTCTTTCTTTCTTTCTTTCTTTCTTTCTTTCTTTCTTTCTTTCCTTCTTTCTTTCTTTCTTTCTTTCCTTCTTTCTTTCTTTCTTTCTTTCTTTCTTTCTTTCTTTCTTTCTTTCTTTCCTTCTTTCTTTCTTTCCTTCTTTCTTTCTTTTTTTTTTTTTTCAGTACTGGGGACTGAACTTAGGACCTTGTACTTGTCAGGCAAGCGCTTATTCTACTGAGCTATCTCCCTGGTCCTTTCCCCTTTCTTTCATCACGGTTGTTCCTTCCCTTTGAACAGTTTCTTTCCCTTTCACAATAGCTATTGTACCTTTCAGATTTTATTTACTTTTTCTGGTTCTTACACTAGTGGGACAACACAATGTTTACAACATCAGGTCTTACTTATTTCACTTATGAGTATAGTCTCTGGTTGTGTGCAGGGAGCTATAAAAGCCTTGAGTTTACCTTTTTAAATAGCTAAATAATACTCCATTGTATGAAAATACCACAACATTTTGTATCCATTTCTCACTTAACTGGCTTTTGAGTTGTTTCCAAGAGTTAGCTATGACAAATTGTGCTGCTATAAACATGGGTACACATATATCGCTGTAGTGTGTTGTTTTAAGTTCTCCTGGAAAAATATCCAAGAGAGGAATAGCTGGTTTTAATGGGACCTCTCCTCCTAGTTTTTGATGACTTAATGCATTCTGTTTGTCAGTGTCATATTGAAAATTTTTGCATCTGTGTTCAGTAAAGAGACTGACCTACAATTGTCTTGGTTGTTTCTAGGTTGGGTCCTTCTCTGGCTTTGGAATCACTGCAATGCTTGCTTCAGGAATGACTTTGGTAGTACTGCTTCCCTTTCAATTCCTTTAATGAGTTTGAGGAATGCTGGTGTTAGATCTCTGAAGTCCTCAGAGAATTTGGCAGTGGAGCCATTGGGACCTGGGCTCTTCTTAGTTGTTAGTAGATTTTATTCTTCAATGTCACTGACTCATAGTGGCTATTTAAGAATTTTTTATCTTCCTGATTTGGTTTTGGTAGTTCATCTGTAACTAGGATTTATTCATTTCTTTTGAATTTTCATTTTTATTAGAGTATAGGTCCTTAAAGCAGTTAAGAACTGCTGGGTGTCAGCAGAATCGACTATGATTTCACATTTTTGTATTTCTAATTGGTTAAATTTGGATCATTTTTTCTTTATTTTGATAAGTTTAGCTATGGGTTTGTCTGTTTTGTTTCATCTTTCAAGGAAACAATTATTTCATTAATTGATTCTTTGCATTTTTGTCTTAATTTCATTAATTCCTGCCCTGATTAACTTTGGATTTGGATAGTTCTTGTTTTTCTTGGGCATTGAGGTGCTTTATTCGTTTTTTTTTATGTGAGTTTGTCCTGTTTTTGTGGTGTGGGAATTCACTGCTGTATACCTCCTTCATAAGACTGTTTACACTGTGTCCCATGGGTTCCAATATGTTGTACTGGCATTATCATTTGATTGTAGAAACTGTCCAGATTTTTTCTTTTATTGATTCTATGACCGTTGATTCAAGAAAATATTGTTTAATTTCCATGTGTTTGCCCAGGTTCTGCGCTGTCTTTTGCCATTGATTCCTAGTTTATTTGCACTATTATCTGATAATACGCATAGAATAACTTTGGTTCTTTTGTATTTACTTAAGCATGTTTTATTGTCCAGTATGTGGCTTGTTTTGGAGAAAGTTCCATGTGCTGCTGAGATGAATGTGTACTCTATTGTTGAATGAAAAATTCTGTAGATATCTATTAAGTTCATTTGTTCAAAACATTTGTTTCATTTCTGATAGTTCTTTGTCAACTTTTTGTCCAGTTGATCTGATCATTTGTGACAGTGGGGTACTGAGGTCCCTATGACAATTGTATTAATATTTATCTGATCTTTCATGTTTGTCTTGTGAAGGTGGGTGCACTGGTGTATATGTGATTGTAAGTATGTATGTGATCATATGGTATGTATGTAACTATAACTGTTTTCTCTTTCTGTTGAATTGTTTCCTTAACTAATATGTAGGGACCCACTTTTCTTTCTGATCAATCTTAGCTTGAAATACACTATGACTGAAATTAAGATAGAAACTCCTGCATCTTTATGGTTTTCTATGAAATGGAAATAGTTGTCCAACCTTTAATTTTTAATTTGTATCTTTTGGAATTAAATGTGTCTCTCATATGTCTCATAATGATGGGTTTTCCTTGTGGATCCATCCTGCCTATCCGTGGCTTTTGATTGGGGAATTGAGGTCATTCACTGGGAGAGTTATCACTGAGAAGCACTGACTTACTTCGGTCACTGCATTGGTTTTCTGTTGCTGATTCCCTCAGTTCCACCCTGTTGCTTAGCTGCTTGTTCCACCAGGGGTGTTCATTCTTTCTGGCTTGTAGATATTGTTGGCTTTACTGTCCTTCTAGATCATCCTTGATCACTTTTATAATTCTGGGTTGGTGGTCATGAATTTCTTGAGGTGCTCCTTGTGTAAAGACCCTATTTTTCATCAGTTTTAAAGGAAAGTTTTGCAGAACACATAATTTGGGCTTGGAAGTTGTTGTCTTTTAGGGCTTGAAACTCTTCACGCCAAATCCTCCTGGTCTCTATGAACTACATAGAGAAGTGTGCTGTGAATCTAATGAGTGCTCCATAACATGGGAAGTGTTCGCTCCCTCTGACACCTTTGAACATTTTGTTCCTGTGACAAACTTCTGGAACTTTGAGTGTAATGTTGCCTGACAAAGTGCTCTTTTTGGTATTGTTGTTCTGTATGCCTCACTTATGTGGATGTTTATTTCTTTCTCTATATAATAATATCTCAGTTCAGGGACACTCTTCTTTATAAACAATTCAATTCACAAACAAAAGCAAAATTTTGCTTTCATCTGCAAACTCCACATCAGGTGCTGAGCACCACCACAGTCCTCTTCCTTGTAATTCTGGAATGGACTCAGTTCATGTTCTGAGGAACCACTGAACTTGGGAAGTTTTCTGACATTATTTCTGTGAATAGGTTTTTATATCATTTGTATTGTCCTCTGATATTTTTTATTTATTTCAGCTATTCTCAGATTAGTTTTCATTACTCATTTAGCACTTATTGGGTTACTTTTTCCAATCTCTCTTTCTGTTTTCTTTGAGTAGCTGGTCTATGAAGGCATCACTCTCTTTTAGTTCTGAAATTCTGTCCTCACACCGGTCTGCCTTGCTGCCCATACTTTCAATATGACTTTTAATGTCTTGGATTTCTAGTTGACAGCTTTCTATGTACTTTAATTCTTTGGCAAAGTGGTTGCTCATGTTTCACATCATTTTGTTTAGTTCTTTCTTACTGTCTTCTGAGTGTCCACGCATCTTTTTGGTTATTACTTCTAGTTGGATCTCCTCCAATCCCACTGAATATCTCCTTGAGTTGCTTTCTAATATCTGCTATGCTTTCACGGAGCTCAGGTGTGCAGCTCATACTATTCTGCCCCTCATTGCCACCTGGATTGGCCTCAGGGGAGTTAAGGGTTTTGTGGAGGTATTGTGTTGCCTTTTTTTCCCCCAGATTTCTATCATTTTTATTTGTTTGTTTTGTGCTGAGATTTGTGGATACTTCTAGTCTAAAGCCTTTATGTTTAGTATAAAGATCTCTTTAGCTGAATTTCAGTGTTGTACTTTAGATTTTGTTAACTATAATCCTTTGTCACAGTCCAAAGTTTCAACTTCATTAGTTATTTTGTGAAAGGAGGACGCAGTAGAGTTAGGCCAGCAACCAAGTTCCCTGGGAATATAATCTAGTATTGTTAGTATCGTAACAATCTGAGTTTTAGCTTACAGAGGAATAGTGACAATTAAGTGACCCTATTAATATTAAGTGAAACAGCTGCAGTAGTATTGCCAGAGACAAATTAGATACTAACACACCATAAGAACCGTTATATATGACCCATATTCCTAGAGAAGAGCTATCAATTATGATGTAAACATTGAAGCAACTGAGGCATTTACTGACAGCTAATATGTACTAAATGTATCAGCTCTATCTCTGCTAATAGTCAAAAAGAACTCAGCAGTAATTTTAGGGAAATAACCATCAAAACATTAACACATCTTTATGGTTACATCATTAAAGATTTAGGGCTTGGGCATGGGGGGGGATGCAAAAAAAAAGGGTGAAACCTTAAACTCCATGGTAAGGAGAGAAAAGTGATGCAAAGAATCATATCGATGAATAGAAGGAGGTCCATAGAATTGCATAAAAGTAGAACAAAAAAATGACAAGAAGTAGACAATAAAAAAAATAAGGAAAAGGAAATTACACACAGAGTAAAACCAAGCAAAAACTAATTAAGGGGAGAAAATTTAAAAGGGAAAAGAGGAAAAAATAAAGAAATAAGAGAAGAAAAGAGGATTAGATGTTTTAAAAGTGAAGGACAGGGAGATTATTTAAGGTTCATGAAACTTGTAAAGATAGAAGAGGGAAGAAAAGGAGAAAAACCAGGAGCAAAACAAAACAAACTATAAACAATATTCATATTTACACACACACAACAACAAAAAAAAGAATGAGCAAAAATAAAAGGAAATCAAAAGCAAAGAAATGGAAAATAAATTTCTTTGTGAGTCGAGCCTGTGCTTACCTCCTGGGGTCTACAGTTCTGTGGCAGTATCAAATTCAAGGCATGACACTGATGTCACTGTTACATAAAGGAGGCACACAGAGCCTGGCCCAAGCCTTTCTGTATAATCCCAGAAAGTCTGCAGTAAGATTAGGTTAGAATGCCAGTTCTGGGAAATTCAAACTGAACCTGGCATCTTGTCATGGGGGTGAGGCCTATAACACGCTGGGGCTTCTTGCCAGTCTAACCATGGCTCTTGGATCATGGATGTCTTCTGTGGTTGTTCCTCACCCAGTCACTGTGAGCGTTTAACACTGATCATCCTGAGATGAAGCCAACCCATGGCTGCTCTGAGTCCCAGGTTCAATTGGTCCTTTACTAAATTGGCATCTGACCAACACCCTCTCCAGAGGACAAGGAAATCATTTGGGTTGGAGTCACTCACCAGCTGGATGGAGTGCGCTGCATCCACGGAATCATTCTGCTGGGACACTTCTCCCTGAAGGCCTTTAGAGTCATCTGGTTTTGCTGTGTATCTGTGTATCTTCCTTTGCATGCCACAAGCCAGCAGGTGGGGAGAAAGTACAGATTGCCCCTTCCTTTTTCCTCATTGAGGTCTTTCTCTCCACTTTCTCTGTGGGATCCAATTTTCCCATCAGATCCTTCCTGAGTCCCAGAGATCCACCTCCCTCCTTTTCTTCCTCAAGTTGTTATTTTTCAGTGTCTGGATTCTTAATCTCAGAGAGGTTGGTTTTTTTTGCTGCTTTCTGTTTTGTCTGCCTTCTTCCTGGAAATCCCAACATTGAGTCTTATTTAGGGTGATACTGTGATTAATGATGTCTTAAAAGTAGTAATATTTCAGCTGATAAGGGAAGGCTCAGGCAAAGTTAGTCAACACTAAAAGATTTAAAAGACAGTATCACACCACCAGAGCAGTTACAGCAATAACTTCCTGAAAGCAGGATAGTAAGAACAAACGACTGCTGTTAGCAGGGAGCCCTGTACCATCATCACCCTTGCTTATCTGGACATTAGATTTTAGAGCTGTTAATGGCTCATGGGAAAGATGAACATGAGTTTTGTCTCTTGTTTCCATCCTGTAACTGTTTTATTTGCTGGTCTATACTTATTTTAAGCATTATTTGGTACAGGGTCTCACTACACAGCTTGGATTCATTGATTCTTCTGTTTTCAACCTCCCAAGCACTAGGATTGCAGGTGTGTGCCACTACACCCAGTTGGCCCAGCACACCAGGGGCCAGGGCTGGCATGGTATATGGTGCCAGGGATCGAACCCCAGTCCCTGAACTCGCCTAACTAGGCACTTAGTCTGCTGATCTATTCTTGATTTCTTGTTGTTATTCCTTCTATCCCTGTATCTCCTAGTCTTTGGCTTTATAGTCCTTCCTAAACAGATGAATCAGGTTTTCACTGATGTCTTTCCTGTGGGTTCACCATCTCAGATGCTGCTCTACCTATTGAATCCAGAGTTCAAGACTCTATGTGTTGAGCTCAAGACTGAGTGAGACACGGTCATTCCTTTCCAAATACGCTGATGTGATATATGCATGGATGTTTAACTTTATGATGCTAAAAACCCCATCTTAGCTTTACATGAATATCTTATTTCTATAATAATTTCAATTTGTATTTTTTTCTGGCAGTAAAATGACATGACTCTGAGTGAGAGGACATGAAACTGGATTTTCTCAGATTTGGGAGGAGCTCCATTTCTGCACTTACTTGAAACAACCAAATATTTCATTGGCATCTGGGAAAAGAGCCAGTGAACACAAGTGGTCAGTTTCTTTATGAGTAGGATGAGAGGATTTGAGTTAGACTATTTCTAAGGTTCTTTATTGTTTTAACTTTCAAAGTCTGTTTAACTCTAATTCCTAAGGAAGATGGAACTATATTGATTTGACTTTCAAGATAAATGAGTTATTTTCAGCCATGTAATTTTAGAATTATAAGGAACTTATAAATTATCTATTCTTATCTTCCTGTATTACATACATATAAAAAGGGGGGACCAAGGAAAAAAGGCTTGCTCAAAGCATTCCTCAATTGAATACAGACCTGGACTTGGACTTGGACTTAGACTTGGGATTTTTTGACTTTATTCCCTTGGCCTTCATTGCCTCAGAAAGCAGGCAAGTTGGAGGAGTACTTCTAAAAAGCAATTGCTTATAATCTTCCATAAAAATCTGGCACATTCACACACATTGAATGCAGGGTTTTGACTTACATGTTTAGCTATTAAACAAATCCCTCAGCTCACTCAGTAAATACCTGGCCTTGAACCTGAGGCTAAGGCATTCCTATTTTTATTCTTGCTTCTAGTAGCCACATCATGCTTACTGAAAAACAAAATACTTTTGAGGCACAATAAAGTCTCTGTGAATTTAAGCCTCTGAATCTGCTGGTTTCTGTATATGTTGTTTACCTGAGGCAACAAACTCAACATCCCCCAACAGAGGAAGTACTTCATATTGCATTGCTAAACAAGGTTAGAATCAACAATATCATCACAACATTATTTATTTATTTATTTATTTATTTATGCAGTACTAAGGATTGAACTCAGGACCCTGTGCTTGCCAGGCAGGCACTTATTCTACTGAGCTATCTCCCTGACCCTACTCAAAATGTTTTAAAGAAGCCTAGAGAGGACCTAACATATTTTAGGAAACAGTGATGGCTTTAAACAAGGAATGCTGAAGGTGTCTTGAAGAAATATCAGACTTGTGGTGTCAGTATCTTCTGAATTTTTTTTTTAAATTTTTTTTATTTATTTGAGAGAGAGAGAGAGAGAGAGAGAGAGAGAGAGAGAGAGAGGTGTGTGGTGTGTGTGTGTGGCCAGCTCAGCCCACCAGGGGGCGGGCTGGCTGGCATGTGGTGCTGGGGGATCGAACCGCGGTCCCTGATGCTTTGCCAAGCTTGTTCTAGGTAGGTGCCTTAGACCACTGAGCCATCTCTCCAGCCCCCTTCTGAATTTTTAAGTGATCTCAGTTTGCTATTATTTCTTCTAAACATTTGAAAGTGATAATTCATTTCTTGATGAGATCATTCTGAAGGATTGTGGATAAATGGGAGAACTCTGAATGTTTTGAAGCATATGAATTTTTACTTGAAACAAAATCATAGGTCCAGCCACCTTTGCAGTCCCATACCTTCCTCTCCAGCTGCCTTTTCTAGATTTAAAATCCTGGACAAAGTACAATTTAACCAGCCATCGCTAGTACCCAGTGTCAGCAGCTCATATAAAACTTGGGAAAATATAGTCAGGATTAAAGAAATCTGTAAAACTGTGAAGTCAGACTGTAGCATGTAAAGCACAATTCCTTGTACTGAGAATGTAATTTATTAGGAAAGTTCTTTATTTGGAGGAAATCTGCTTGACACCTTATCCTTGGTAACTGCTCACCTTTTTTTTTTAAGAAAAATGGATGAAATATTTCCCAGTATGAGATCCCATCAATTTCTCAATAAATATCTCTGTCTGTGCTTCATACTCCCTTAACCCAGCTGAATTTTCCCTTCCTACCTTTTCTCACAGGTCCTAGAGTCAGCCACTTTCCTACAACCAGTCCCAAGGCTAGAGTTAGAGGCGTTCACTCCGACCCTGACCCCACAATTATTCCTCCTTTCCTGCGTGCCTGTACACTTGCTATGTGCCTCACTGCAGCAAGTAACAAGGTGTTGGGATTTGAATCCCCAACACCATTCAGTTCTGCCTCTCCGTTGGCTCTGGGAACCAATACTTTCTAGTGAGAATAATTATTTATTTTTGTTGTTGTTTTCCCTATTACTATTTTCTCTGAAAAACAATAGCTGCTCACAGTTTTGTCCACCTGTATGGATGGCCTTGCAGATAGAAGCCCTTTATTTTTAGATCCCCTTTCCCAAAGCACAGTGGAGAACAGTGCCGGTCACAGCTCCTTCACTGGAGTCCCCTTCCCCCTTGTGCTTGAAGACCAATATTGTCTTTCTGTTTCTGAGTTTTCAGGCTCCAATAGCTGAAAGAATTGTAACAGCACATATCAGTACAGAACACAGGGGCTTCATGAACATCATGGCTTGGATTTGGAGGCCAGCTTTAGTTCTCCTAAGGTTTTTATCCCTTGCCAGTTTTCAAGGTTAACTTCAGAAGGGGAAGCTAACCAATTTATCATCTCAAAGTGAAGTTCTGAAATGTATCATATGCTGTCATCTTTCAAATGCCTTCCAGTTCTAGGGAAATGGTAGCAAAGCGATCATTCATTCACTCATTCATTCATTCATTCATTCATTCATTCATTCACTCATTCATTTAGGAAAAAAAACTGCTTCAGGCTGAGGCAGGAGAGGATTGATGGACATTGACAGTGAGGTGGAGAGTGAGAGGAGTGGAGGTAGGCAAGACCCCACTGAGCCCAACCCAAGACTAAGCACCCAGTACCATGGTGCTGCCCTTGGTTTTCCAACCCTACTCAGAGTAGCCAGAGCCTCATCAGTAGCCAAGGGGCAGACGTTAGTTTGGATGAAAATCACCCAAAAGTACTGGAAAGTGTTTGTTGTACCAAAAGCAATGTATCCCAGAGCAAAATCTGGGTTTCTTCTTTGTAATTCTTTTGGGGAGGCTCTGTGTTGAAAAGCGATCAAAGATGAACTGTTTTAAAACTCTTTCTTTAATACTTACATTTTCAGCATTTGTACACGACACTTTTAGCATACTAATCAGCCAAAACCCTTTGTAGAAATCAAGGAAACTGTACATTGGACAGAGTTTTAAAAAAGAATCTTCCAAGATCAAAAAGAAAGAAAGTTAGAAAACACAGTGCTTTCCTTAGCACATCTGTGATACGACAAAAGCAGTAGTTCAGCAGTGCTTCCTGTGCCTTCATCACTTACCTTAGAAATGTATTACCTGCGTGATGCTGCAGTCTTCAATGCAAGTGCCTAACTGCTGAGCGCAGGCTGGGCACAGCCTTCATGAGGCCTGCCCTCCTCACGCATCCTGCATGGAACATTCACGGCGAATGAGCTACGGTACCGACTCTTTTTATGTATTCCTGCTAGAAAGGATGATCTCCATATACACTCAGGCAAGCTGAGCACCACTCAGCTCATGATGACTGACTGTCATCTATGGCACCTGATCTCGTCCTGCCTGGCCTTTGCATTTAATGCGAAGGCAGCTTGAGAAGCATTTCCCTCTGATGAGAGAGACTGAAAGAGAAAGTACTAGTGGTGTCCCTATTGACCCCAGCAGTTCTGGACCAACTGTACATGTTTGGACTCAAGGAAACTTTCTGCAAATCAGTATTATTTCTTCCATACATGGAGCATAGTATGTGAGATGGAAGATAGGAAGTAGGAGGCAATTTGACCAACCTCCATCTGTAAAAGTAATCATTAGCAGGATAAACATGACTAAAGAGTTTTATTGCTTTAAAAACCGTGATTTTAAAGAGAAAAACATTATACAATATTTATTTTAATTCTATTGTGTTGTTGGTGGTGGTATTTCTTTTCTTCTTTCGGCATGCTGTTTTCCAAATTATGCTTTTTTATGGTGAAAGGTTTTAAACATAAAAATAGAGAATAATATAAAACATGTACATATTGTTTCCAGTGTAATTTCTCTCTGATGTTTGGAGACAGCCATTATCATAAGTTCAGACTTCATCATTCCTATGAATGATTTTACACTTGTATGTCCTAGTATTCATAGCACATCTGTGAAATGACAAAGGCCACATTTCTACACTGCTTTTTATGCTTTGCATCACTTACCTTACAATTCAGTTATCTGTGTGAAGCCACAGCCCTAGATGTGAGGGACTGATTGCAGAGTATGGGCTGTTCACAGCCTTCATGATGCATAAAATATCCTTTTGTAGGTTTTAAAACTTGATAGACATAATTTCACTTTTTTTTTCATTCTGCCTCAAACTGCCTTACAATGATACTATATTTCTGAGGGTCATCTCTGTCAATGTATAATAGTCATTCATTTAAAACACTGTAGAGGGCCGGGGAGATGGTTCAGTAGAATAAGTGCTTGCCTGGCAAGCATAAGGGCCTTAGTTCAATCCCCGGTTCAAAAAACAAACAAACAAACAAACAAACAAAAAACAAAAAAACACTGTAGAATATTTTATTACTGAAATGTATCATTACTTATGGTCTGTTATGAAGGCAAAAGACATTTCTGTTTTACATATTTATTAATAGCAGCAGTAGAATTATTGGAACCTGTATTCAATGGCAATGCGTTAGTAAGCTGGTATATGCTAATTTATCTAGAGTTGATATCACTATGAACAGAAAACCACTGGGTTGGATCATAGATCTTGCACATTTCTTTAAACTGTTTTTTGTTTTTTGTTTTTTTTTTTTTT
>NW_004524595.1:14441676-14444884 GCF_000260255.1 Octodon degus | reverse complement strand
TTTTTTTGTGGAACTGGGGATTGAACTCAGGCCCTTGCACTTGCCAGGGAAGTGCTTACTCTACTGAGCCATCTCCCCGGCCCCCATACACATCTTTAACTTAATAATGTTTCCCTAAAATACACCCTATGTGAAAGGCTCCAAACACTCAGGTGGGACAGAAGGACCACAAGGATGGCTTTCTTGGGCTGTGGCAGCTTCCTATGTGGACACGGGTACACAGTGTTGCTTTCTTTTCAGAAAAGACACCTGCAATAACAGCTCTTTTCTTGTAATTTGGGAAACTTCAGCAGGTTGAAATCTGAGGCTCAGATTTGTGTTTATGTTGAGCTTTTCTCTTTTGATGACTTCTTAGTCCAACATGAAAATAAAATGAACTTTTGCTAAGTGTGAGGTCTGTGTGCAAGTCACGCATCTCAATTAGGTCTTGTGTTGGAACCAGATGTTGATCTGTCAGAGTTGAAAAACAAAAGGCTCAGCGCAGAGCATCATGTCTTGAATGCTAAGGTGCACAGGAACCACCTGGAGTCTCACGAAATTGTAGGTTTTAACTCAGTAGGTCTTTGCTGGGCTGAGCACCTTCAGCTGTATTAAGCTCCAGGTGTGCCCCAGGCAGAGGCAGGAAGGCCACACTGACTAGAGAGGGCTTACCTGGGAGGAACAAAGGCTTGGGCAATGTCTGAACCTTCCTAGGAATTAGTACAAGTTTTATTACAATCCTCTTAGCTATTTCTCAAAATAGCAATGTTTTACTTATAATCAGAACACGTCAGCATTAACCTTTTTTCAAGTAAATATTCATTAGGAACCTTGATAGAAATGTAAGAAATTTGGCTTGATACAACATAGGAAAGCCACACCTGACAATATGGCTCAGTAGAGTAAGTGCTTTCCTGGCAAGGGCAAGGGACTGAGTTCAATGCCCGGTTCCAAAAAAAAAAAATAAAATAAAAATTGCATTTGGTGAAAGCAAGCTGCACTGGTTTAGAGCTCAGTATCCTGTGTGTGGCATGAAGTTGTGGGAGGTGCTACATCACAGGAGGAGAGAGGTCCCTGATTATTTGGTCTAAATGAAACTGCCAATGAATAAATACATAAGTATGAAAATGAAAATGTGAAGGAAGTACAAGGAATGCAAGCTTACCTATAAGGAAGGTTAACTTCTTATAAAGAGGCAAAGAAAAGATATGAAGGAATTCAACTATAAGGGGATGGGGAGATGGCTGAGATTGCTGCGCTTCCCTGGCAAGTGCAAGGGTCTGAGTTCAATCCCCAGTTCTGCCAAAAAAAAAAAAAAAAAAAAAAAAAAAGAAAAAGAAATTCAACTATAAAAGAAAGGCTTATTTCATATAAAGATGCAAATTAAATAAAAATTTCAATCTAAAGATTAAAAAAACAGTACAAACAAAATGAAAAGTATTACATGAAAGAATTTATAAAATATGGCAAATGAAAATATTATAAATCAGGGGGCTGGCCCGATAGCTCAGTGGACTAAAGTGCCTGCTTAGGCTGAGCACAGTGGCCAGGGTTCGATCCTCAGCATGCCGCACTGGCCGCACTCACGGGGCGTGCTGAGAGGGCTATTGAGACTGGACGTGGTGGCACATGCCTGTAATCCCAGAACTTGGGAGGTTAAACAAGGGAGAGTCAGTATGAGTCCACTCTATGTAGTGAGACCCTGTAGACCCTGTCCTAAATACAGAAAAAAGGAAAATAATATAAATCAAAGAAAAATGATCAAAACCTATAGGAGATAATTGTAGAGTATGAATAATTTGCAAAGAGAAATATAAATATATACTAAAAGCAAAATTTTGGATCTCATTAAACTAGAATAATTAAAATTTAAACAAATAAAATACAATTTTCTTCTATTGATTTGTCAATTGTTTTTAGTTGCTCTTCTCTTTCTCCCTTTTTGCCTAGTTCTTTTTTTTTTTTTTTTTTTTTCAGAACTGGGGATTGAACTCAGGTCCTTGTGCTTGGCAGAAAGTGCTTATTCCACTGAGCCATCTCGGCCCTTGCCTAGTTCTTTATAACCTTTTCTTTTGAAGAATATCATGTCTGTGTGATTGTGTACCTCCTACTCCTCCAACTACCCTTAGCAAAGCTTCTTTTTGGGAAGAATTTAATCTCAAAATGAGGCAACGTGATTCCTTCGCATATTCCCTACCCTTTCTTATTCTGATTATAAAAATGAAAGATGCTCTTTAATCCAGGTAAGAAACAGGTTTTATTCTGGTGATCATATGCACTTCCTGTAGGACTCACCTGAGCTGTTATGGTCTCAGATTGTGTGGCGGAGCAAATGAGCATGTAGAAAAGGCTGGATGCCCAGTTCTGCATCTCAAAGTACCAAAGGAATAGAGAGTAGGCAGTCCAGGAGGGAGGGGTTAAGGCAGGGCCCAAGGCAGCATCTGGAGGTGAGGGTTGAGGAGAGGAAGAAGGAAGCACTCTTCCCCTGAGGGCTTTGAGAAAAGCTCCAGGAGCCAGAAGGAGGCAGCACTGTCTCTCAGGAGCTACTTCTGTACATCCAGTCTTCCTGGTGGCAAATGCCAGCTGGCATCTGGGAAAGACAGCAGGTCTGTTAAGAAGGAGTTGTGCTGTTCCTGCCCTCCCTGGACATTTAACAAATACTATTAAATCAGTGCAAATTAGAAGGGAAGTAAGAGTCAAAAACCACTTGACCTCCTTACCTTTTCCACAATATTTAACATCAAGAATTTCAAACCTTATCAAAAAAAAAGGAAACAAAAACTAAAATTCATGCAGAGAAATGGAAAGGATAAAATCACCACAGATCCTGTACATTTAGTATCTACTTCAAAAATCTTTATTCTTATAGGATGAAAAGAAGAAAGGAAATGGACAGATTCTTCGATACATACAAATTACCAAAGCTGAATCAAAAAGAAATAAAAAATTCTGAATAACTCAATATCAGCCAATGAAATTGAAAATGTAATTTGAAAATTTACCAACAAAAAGCTCAGGTTCTGATGGACGCAAAATTCAGTTCTCCAAGAAATTTAGAGAAGATTTAATGCCAATTCTTTTCAAACTCACTAATGAAACTGAAAGGAAAGCAATTCTCTCAAACTCATTCCTGAAGGCAAATATTACTCTGATACCAAAACTGGAGACAACTCAGGAGGGAGAGAGAGAGAGAGAGAGAGAGAGAGAGAGAGAGAGAGAGAGAGAGAGA
>NW_004524595.1:14429877-14441576 GCF_000260255.1 Octodon degus | reverse complement strand
AGAGAGAGAGAGAGGAGAAAGAGAGAGAGAGAGAGAGAGAGAGAGAGAGAGAGAGAGAACTATAGGCCAATCTCCCTAATGAACATATATGCAAAAATTCTCAATAAAATACTAGCTACAGAATGCAGTAAATCATCAAGAAATTATACACCATGACCAAGGGGATTTATCCCAGGGATGGAGGGATGGTTCAATATATGCAAATCCATTAATGTAATATACCACATTAACAGAGTCAAAAGCAAAAAGCACATGATTATTTTAATAGATGCAGACAAAAGCTTTTGATGGGGTCTAATATGCCCTCATGATAAAAATCCTACTGAAAATTGGAATTGATAATCTTTACCTAAATCTGATTAAAGCCATCTATGACAAATCAACACCTAACATCAGACTAAATGACAAAAAGTGAAAGTTTTCACTTTAAAAACAGGAACAAGACAAGGATGCCCCATGTTACCACTCCTGTTCAATATAGTTCTAGAAACATTATCCAGAACAATGAGACAAGAGAGAGAAATAAAAGGAATAAAGATAGGAAAGGAAGAAGTGAAACTACCATTATTCACAGATGATATGATACTCTACCTAGAAGACCCAAAAATTCCACCAAGAAAAATATTCCATGCTCCTTGATAGGAAGCACCAACATTGTAAAAATGACCAGACTCCCAAAATTGTTATAAAGATTCAATGCAATCCCCATTTAAGTACCATTAGTATTCCTCACATATCTAGAGAAAATATTCATAAAATTTATCAGGAATCTGAAGAGACCTAGAATAGCAACAGCAATACTGGGCAACAACAAAAGAAAGGCAGAAGCCATCACGATTCCTGACTTGAAATTATACTAGAAAGCGATTGTGATAAAATCAGCACGGTACTGGCATAAAACAGACCTGAGGATCAATGGAACAGATTAGAAGAGTCAGACACAGCTACAAATATACTCAACAATCCTGTTTTTCACCAAAGAACCAAACATGTTCACTGGAATAACAATAACCCCTTCAATAAATGGTTCTGGAAAAAACTGGCTTTCCACATTCCAGTGACTAAAATTAGACCCATGCCTATCACCATGTACTAAACTAAAGTCGAAGTGGATCAAAGATCTAAATATTAAAACAGAAACACTAAATCTCCTGGAGGAGAAAATACATAGAAATCTTGAAGACATAAATGTATGCAGAGAGCTCATGAACTCAGGAAATACTTCAAAGAATTAACCACTTAGCTGTCTTCACATTGATAAGTTTTTGCATATGAAAAGAAATCACCAACAGAGTAAAAAGAGAACCCACAACTTGGGGAAAAATTTATCCAACTGTCCCTCAGACAAAGGACTCCTATCTAGAACATAAAGAAATTTTTAAAATCAGGCCCCCAAATTTCAAACACCCCATCAAAAATTGAGTATCTGAGAAGAATATATACTTCTCAGATGAAGAAGTATAAATGGAAAATAAATGTGTGAAAAAATATTCAGTATCATGGGTCATTCAAGAAAGGCAGATTAAAACAATGCTGAGATTCCATTGGACCCAAGAAAAAATGGCTATCATAAAAACATCAACCAATAACAAATGCTAGAGGGGCTGTCAGCAAAAAGGAACACTTCTCCACTGCTTGTGGAAGTTTAGACTGCTACATCCACCGTAGAAATCAATGTGGACATTCCTGGAAAACTTATTGTGGATTATACATCCCACTTAACCCAGCTATTCCTCCTCTGGGATATTCTTCCAGAACAACTGAGAACCTCATACCACAGCAATATACACACACCCATGTTTAGAGCAGCACAATTTGTCATAGCTAAATTTTTCAAACAGCCCAAATTCCCATCATGTGAGGAATGGATAACAAAGATGTGATACTTCTATACAATTGAGTATTATTCAACTCTAAAAAATAAACTCAAGGCTTGTATAGGCTAGTGGGTGCAACTAGAGACCTTACTCATAAATGAAATAAATCAGACATGCATGTGTAAACACAGTATTGTCTTACTAGTGTAAGAACTTGACAATGTTGAAACTGGAAAGGACTCTGGCTCAGCAGCAGAGGCTCCTTGCTAGATTACAACCTGTCCAGATGTGACAGTGACACTTCTGGAGTGTAGAGTCTGAGGGGTACAGATGCTGTGTTATGTTTGCTCCTGCCACGTATCACAGGTGCTCAGGAACTGTAAGCAATTTTCTTGCATCCCTTCTATGTAAAAATATCTACAAAATAACAACAATACTGAAATGTGAATAAATATTGACATTTTTGCTGTAACTTTTTAAATATTTTGACTCGAAAAAAATTTACGAATCATAATTAGAAGAGCTCTCTCGCTCTTTTTAAAATTTAAGGCAATGTAATGGTAAAGCCTCCTCAAAACAGTAGGGATGTTTTGAATCAAATGTATTTTCATAACAAAAATAAAGGATAAATAAAATCTGAAAGGAAAATAGATATTGTGAAAATGAAAGAAACTGCTCAAAGGGAAGTAACAACTGGGATGAGGAAAAGGAGAAAAAAAGAAGGAAGGGAAAAATATATATGTATATATAAGGACAGCTGCTGAGTTTTATTGATTTATTGAAAGGAACAGTCAATGCTTAAATTAAAAAAAAAATTTTAACCAACCAAGTTTCCATGCTTATATCTAGTAATCCGAAGAACTACTCTGAAGACAACAATACACATTATAACAACCATTTTTGAATTTCCATTACCTTATTTGGTAAAATTCTGTCTCATTTCTAATGTCATTTTAAAATTATTTTTATTCTTTTTAAAAATGCAGCTGGATGTAGCAGAGCACGCCTGTAGTCACAGCACTCAGGAGGCTGCAGCGGGAGGATTGCTGTGATTTCAAGGCTAATCTACATTACACAGGAAGCCACTGTCTCAAAAACAAAACAAACAAAAGAATTTCAAAATTAAAATCAGGCTTAAATAAAATGTTTTCAGGGAAAGATGAAGTAGTTTTTGACATTACAATCATATATTAATTTTTCTTCTAAATAAATATGATTGTACCTAATGAGTATAGCTGCTAACAAGAAGTGACAGTGTACTCAGAATAGAAGCATGCATTAGTGACACCTGAGTCATGAAGCAATTTGGCGTGGGTCTTGCCAGTGCGTTTACCTTTCCATTTAAGTTAACTGTCCTCAGCTCAGCAAATGTGCTCCCTTCCTATTCTGGACAGGAGGAGTGGTCCCTAAGGGCTAGAATAATGTGAAAGAGAACTTGGGAACGTGCATCTGATATTTGGTAAGCAAAAACTTCATGGAGTGAGCAACAAGGCTTTTCTGAAAGTGGGTCTGAGACCATTTCTCCGCTACCTGACAGGGAAAGCCTGCATTTCTGCTTTCTTGTTTTCTTTTCCTTTTGTGTTTTTTCTTTTTCTTCTTCCTCAGAGTGAGGAAGAAGAGAGGGATCCTGTAGCTTGGGACTCGACCGAGTGTATTTGGATTTTAAGCTGGTCTGAGCATAAATGGATTCTTCTCTGTTCGGACAGCCACACTCTCCTACCCTATAGCTTTGTGTGACCTCCTGCTGAAACTTGACCATTCTGGTCTAGGTTTATGATGTCCTAGAAAGACTCATGTGTTGAAAGAGGGGCTATGGGAAGGCTCATGGTACCCTAGAGACACTGGTTCACTGGGAGGAAGTGCGGCATGGCTGAAAATGGGGTCCCTGGGTATGGGCCGGAAGCTGCACCTCCCTTGCCAGCTCTTCTCTTTCTGCATCCTGGCCATCCTGCTGCAGCAGCTCACCTCCTTGGTGCCTGGAGCTGCCTGGCCAGACCCTATAGCTAGGTCAAGCCTCTTCTCCTTGTGTCTGTGGCTGCAGGGCATTTTGTACCAGCAGTGAGAAAGTGAAAAAAAACAAAAACAAAAACAAAAACAAAAACAAAAAAACAATGACTTTCAACAAGTTTTGAGTTTTGGAGTGCTGCAGCTCTTGAAATTTTGTAAAATGAGAGAAACTCTGCCATCTGAGACGCTTTTGATCCCAAGCTTTGCAGCGGAAGGATCCTTGGCCTGCAAAGTTTGAAAAGGGTCTGCTTCTGCAGAAGGTTGTTGGTTTACGCTTTGGTCTGCACCCTGCAGGTCTGCCTGACTCAGGACACAGGACACCTCTGTCCAGGAGTAGCAGAAAGAGAATAAGCTTGTGTCATACAGAGGTACAAGGTCTGCTTCCTCATGTGTGAGGTTGAGACTATGGGCAGAGGAACTCCAAGAGTGCTCGTTCCAGTGATAAAAATAGAACAGAAATAATTTCTTGCAATACTGTGAGACTTACATAAGCCAAATGTGATGATGCAGGGAATCATCCCCTGTAGCTGAGGCCTGGTTGGCATGACATAGATCCCACTTACATACTGTTAAGATGTTGCGCCTTCAGACATTGCTTTTTTACATGCATGCAATATGTCAGAGTTGTAAAACTAAGTGAAAACACTGACACATGGTGTGTGGGAAATCAGAGGCAATGTGCTTGGCGGTTTTCTAATTGTGTGGCTTGAGGACCTCGCTTCAACTGTCATCTTTGCATCATTCAAAACTTATCAAAAAAGCAGCAGATATGCTGGGGGATTGTGTAAGAATTCATTGTCATATATGTGAGGTAACTGACAATGAGCCCCACCCGGGTAATATTGGGCAGGTGCTAGGGTTGTTCTGCAACAGCTGAGGTCTAGCCACAAGGGTCAGTGGCTACCACATGGCTTCGACCTCTCCCTCTCACTATTCCTGTCTGTCTTGTTGGCCCAGGGTGGGCAGTGGCAGTCATGGGGATGCCCCAGCCAGTGCTCCAGGGAGCTGCCACTCAGGGAGCTGTGAGACTGACCTGGCCACACAGGGAGCTAATGGCCCAGCCTCCTGGGGTCCTGCCTGCTTCACAGTTCCCAGGTCTGACCTCTGTGCTACCTCTCATTTGGTGCCTTTTGACCTAGGGGAGTGCACAGCAAGGCTTTTGACAAATAAACAGTGGCCAGGAGATTAGCTGCACCTGAAGCTGGTTATGCAGGTTCACTTAGCATTTGAACTAAGAGCGGAAACAGCTATACCCAGACTGCAGCAGGATTAATCCGTTCTCAGACTTAGCCTGTGAGTTATTGCCCACTTAACAGGTACAACTGTTCAGAAAGAATTAAATCACATTTGAAGACTGTATGCATTTTTAAAACAAGCAAGAATAAAGTAACATGAACAAAACCAATCAGAAAAAGTGAATCATATTGTTTTGAAATTCTGTATCATTTTTTCTTTCACTCAAAAAATATTCCTGATAAGCTTTCTGCTGACTATCTCAAATACTAAATGGAAGGGGCAATGAGGGAAGATAGTGCAAAAGATCATCTTGCGTGGAACTCTCACCTATCTGGTCATTATTAGTTTCAGAAGTAATGAAGTATTATCTTCAATATGTGCAAGTCACTATTGAGCACCTTTTCTGTGACAAATGTGCTGTGCTCAACTGTGAGGTAAAGGACAGGTGATGTGTCCTAGGGTGTGAGAAGAGAAGTCCTGGCACTCCCTAAGGTGAAGCATATCCCTGTGTGCCTGGACTAGGAGGGTCCTTCAGAACATGGGACTTCCTGTGTTAGAACAGGCAAAGTAGGCAGGTGCTCACCGTAGTGATACAAACACTTCATGAAAAATGATGGTCTCATTCCCTGGGATTGCCAGGCACTTACTTCATGGTAAACAAAGTAATGAAATAAAAGCTTTGTAGAAAGACTGACATCTTAGGCTAGATGACTGGGAGAGTATGTTGGTATAGGCAGGGCTGAGGCTGGTTCTTTAAGGATGAGTGTGGGGGACAGGCAGAGGTTGAGCTTGAAGACACTCCAGGGGAAGACAGAGCTGGAGCAGATAGCATGAGGCATCCAGGAAAACTTGGACTGCACACACACACACACACACACACACACACACACACAAACACACACACATTGTTGCCTGTTGCAGTGGATGCCACAGCCATCCATTCAGATTCTCAGAGCCAAAATCTTGGCATTTTCCCCAAATCCTCTCTTTCTTGTACCCCAATCCTATCCCCACTCACATTGCATATTCAAGCCATGTAGAATTACTTCAAAATATATCCCAGATGCCATCACCTCTTCAAACTCTAGTCCTAGCTGCTGAAATCTCTCACCTGGTCTACTGATAGCCTAAGCCACTTCTCTCTCCCACAA
The DNA here is from genome assembly GCF_000260255.1 of Octodon degus. Classification (NCBI taxonomy): domain Eukaryota; kingdom Metazoa; phylum Chordata; class Mammalia; order Rodentia; family Octodontidae; genus Octodon; species Octodon degus. The sequence continues at coordinate 14,435,365 of NW_004524595.1, read as the reverse complement.
ACATAGAAGCTTCAAATAGCCACTTATTATTAGCTCACAGTTCTGCAGGTCAGAAGTCTGCCATAGCATGGTTGAATTTTCTGCAGGGTATTACATGGCTGAAATACGGGTTTTGGCTGGCCTGGAGTCTCTAAAGAAAGTCTACTTCAAAATCTGTTCTCACTGGTAAAATTCAGTGTCTGTAGGATGGATGTTTCTGCTTCCTTGAAGGCCACGAGCCACAGGGTTACTGTCAGTCCTCAAGGCCGCTAATGTTCCTCCTCCATCTTTGAGCCAGAGAAGTACATTGAAAGCTTCTTACACTGAAGTTCTCTGGCTTTCTGTCCCAGCCCTAGCTGGAGGAAATTGTCCACTTGGAAGGCTCATGTGCTTAGGCCATGCCCACCCTGAGGTCACTTGAGCCAAAGAACACAATCACATCCTAGAAACAACATTCTTCTAAAGTCATTCCTGGGGTTAGGGGGTGGTGCACACTGATGGAGCAGGGGAGAAAGCTCGGAACTACCTTAGAATCCCACCTACTCTGTCATTTTAGAAGGCTTCTTATTCATTCATTCCATGTCCAGCCCACTCAGGCTTCTCTTGTGCTTTGCTTCAACCTTAGGGCCTTTGCATTTGCTCTACTTTCTGTTTGGATAAAACTTTTGGTCCAACTCACCTTCCCATTGAGGTCTTTCTGGAATCTTGTCCCAGAAATTCTCCCCTACTTCCTCACAGTAATTCTCCTTGTTCAGTGACCTTGCACACACTATTGCCAGCCAGATATCACTCATCCATTGGTTTGCCTATGTGCTGCCCTTCATTAAGCACCTGGGATCTGGTGTCCTCGTCTTGCATACCCAGTGCCCGGATCAGGCTGGTACCTAGTCATCACTTCTGACTTGCTGACTGAGCACTTGCACAAATGCATATTTTGTACAAATTAAGGGAAGCAGCCTAGTTGTGATAGAAGAGTTGCAGAAGTGAATGGTGAGCAAGAAGGGACGCAGTGTTCTGCTGAAGCTCTGGGCTTTGGACGAGTTGCATATGAACACAAACTTAAGTGTGGGACTTTCCTAAACATAGAATGTACGGAAGGATGTGAAGATCCCTGAGAAAGTTCCAGCTTCTGGTGATTATGGAATACATTCCCCTAAGATTAGGGATCTCAGATCTTGAGCTCAGGCTAGAAGGAGTAGTTTAATGTTCAGGGTGGGGTTATCCAGAACACCTCTGGCATCCTCATTCTGCTCTCAGATTACCTAGGGGTTTCAATAAGTTCTGCCTTCCTGCCTGACCTTGTGGAGGGAACAGTGGATGAAAAGATGATCTGCTTTGTGTGGCTGCAACTCAGAAAAAAGGTGAGAGTGTGTAGGGGAGCAATCGTGCCCTGGCAGTTTTCTGACCCCTGTGAGGGACTATGGAGCAAGGGCAGGGTTGGTACAGTTTCTTTCTTTGCCATTGTTCTCCAGATATGCCACCTTCCAACTGCAAGCTGGGCAGCAGACATAGATGCAGATCCCCAGATGGGCAGTTGATTAAGTCCTTCCTCTGCAACAGTATTATTTAAAAAATTCCCCAATATTTTTGTGAGTGGAAAAGAATTTCTCTGTATGACGCATATTGGGTACATGTGTGTGGTAAACTTTGGGGCTTTGGCACCCCTTAGTAATTGTGTTTCTTGCTATATCAGCTGTTTTAACACATTTGTCTTCTCAATTATTTGGATTTTAATTATATTTATACCCAGACACTTAACAGATGGTGTTAAGTTCCAAAGTCTGAATAAAATCTGTTCATACTTTTATTGTGAGCTGCTGTTTTTTATTGTTTCTTATTAATTCAATAATTTTATTGCATTTTTATAGATGGAAGAATACATGAAGATTTATTTAGTATATTAGAGCTGGCGAGATAGCTCCGCAGATTAAAGTTCCTGCTTAGGCAGTGTGCAGCTGCCGGGATTCGATCCCCGGCATGTCGTGCTGGTTCCACAAGCTGAGACAGTGACTGACACTGGGCATGGTGGTGCATGCCTGTAATCCCAGTGCTTGGTGGGCTGAAAACAGGAGGATCACCATGAGTCCAATCTATGTAGTGAGACCCTGTAGACCCTGTCCTAAATACATTTTTTAAAAAAGATTTATTTAGCATTTTAGACCAAAGATCCCTGCTAGAATAATATCTAACACTAGCAAATGATCTGAGTTATTACACTGGTATTTTATACCCACAAAAGGCCATGTCACAAGCTGCAGAATGACACTTTGGTAGCTGTGTGTGTAAAACCAGCACTGCTTTTTATTTACGCTCCATGAAGCAGAAGCCTCTGTTCTGGATCTTCCCCCTCCCGGATGCTGGGCCTCCCTAGGTTACTGGACTTCAGAGGCTCAGTCCCCAGATGTGCTGGGTGCCATGAGCACAGAACCTCCAGCCCCTGCATAAAGTGGCCTGAAGCCTGCACACACAGCCTCTTGTACTTTCAGTCACTTCTAGATTACTTATAATATCCCACACCAAGTAAATGCTACATAAAAAGTTGTTATTGGGGATGGAGAGATAGCTCCATAGTCTAAGTGCCTGCCTGGCAAGTGCAAGGACCTCTTTTGATCCCTGGTACTGCATGCTGCACTGGCTCCAGAACTGGGTATGGTTGCGCATGCCTGCAATGCCAGCACTGGGGAGGCTGAGACAGGAGGATCCCTATAAGTCCGAGCTGTGTAGGAAGACCCTGTACCAAATAAACAAAGAAATACAAACAAAGATTAAATAAATAAATAAATAAATAAATAAATAAATAAATAAATAAATAAATAAATGAATAAAACAAATAGTTTTTATTCAGTGTTGTTCAAGAAATACAGCAAGGAAAACTGTCTGTATGTGTTCAGTACAGACCTACCTTATGTCTTACTATTAGTCTGAATTCTCATGCGTGGAACCTGTGGAAAAGACAGTGGGCTGTTCTCCTTCAGTGCGGTAGACACGCATATATTCTGTGGCCGATGTTGAGCTGATTGAGTCCAGATCTAAGTGAATTAAAGAAAGTGGTACCTGTTTAAGAGTTTTAATGGTCAACCAGGAATTTCCTCTCTGGCTACCTCCTAGTAAACTGAGATTTCACTGATGTAAAGTGACAGGAGTTGCAGCGTTTGATCCAGCTTATGAGTTTTTGCCAAGAGTTTCTATGTCCCCTGGGCTGGAGACCAAAATACATAATTAATTTTTGCCCAGGCCTGTGGGAGTGCACACAACTTGTCATAAAACAAGCTACTGGCATTCTTTTACTTGGAAGGTATTGGTTTCATGAGGAAGGCTGAGGAAGAAGCTGTTAGTGAAATGATGTTGAGCTTCTTTCAGGGGAGGGAAAATGGGCCTGGGGTGAAAAGGAGAAGGTTCAGAAAGAATAGCTGATGTGTCTGAGATAATTGTGTTTACATGGGGAGAGGTGTCAAAGTGACATTACTCATGAGACTGATTGGAACCGAATGCTGCAAATCACTTTCAAGATTTTTTTTGGACTTCCCCATATTTTTGGAGGTTGGAGTCAGGATTACTGGCTGTGGTAATTAATCCTTCCCAGCCTGAATTCTTTGCTACTGAGCATAGGAGTGATTCAGGGTCTCAACCTGCTAAATCAAGATAATGCTTGACCTCTGGAAGCCAAGGCCTTTTTTTTTTTTCACTTAGCCAGTAAAAGTAAACCCAGGAGGACAATTGGTAAAATTAGCAGATCTCATATTTGAAGAGCTGCATTGGGAGAATGGAAAGTCTACTTGGAGCAATTTGAAGGTCTTTGGAAAATACAATGTTAAAAAGTTATAGAATGTTGGACAAGGTTGGGTTTTGTGCATAGTACAGACACCAGGTCCTTAAAGAGTTGTAATTTTTTCAAGGAAAGCATTCATTTCCATTTAACTTTATGAAATTCTGTCTTTCTTGGTTGCTGTTTGCTTATTTGCCTAGTCTTAATTTCACGTGAAACATATTAATATCACAGCTGTCTATAAAGCCACACCTTTCGTTTGGTTTGACTAGAGCTAAAGTGTTTCTGAGATCATTGTGCCAAATAGGTTATCACTACCGTTGGGTCACTCTTCACTTCGGCCTAACACCTTGAAGACAGCAACACAAATTCTACTGGGTGAGATGACCTTTTTGCTTTTGGTCAAAAAGTAGGAATGAGATAAATCTTGCATGAAACCAATTAAATTTGTAAGAAAATAAAAGCAGAATAAATCTCTTTTAAAGTGTTAAAATCAAAGGGGTCATGTTCTCTAGAAGACTGGGGGTGGGAGCTGCAGGGATAGTGCTCTAAGAAGTCTATGAGTAAACAAATAAAAGAAAATGATGCCTGGCTGATGTTGTAAAAAAGAAAAAGAAAGCAGGCCGGGGAGATGGTTCAGTAGAATAAGAGCTTCCCAGGCAAGCACAAGGGTCTGAGTTCAATCCCTGATTCAAAAAATAAAAAATAAAAAAAAGAAATAAAGAAAGCACTTGTTAGTCATTCAAGCAGCAAAAACCTGAGATTGTTGAGAGTAGAGAGAAGAAACACTTTGATCAAGTTTGCCATTATACATTTCCAACTCCATAAGTACTAAAGCCTGCCTGTTTGTTGGAATTTAAAGGATGGTGTGAGGTAGGATGAGCCTCAAAGAGAGCAAAGACCTTTCTGTTTTTGAAAACAACACGTTCGATTCCTTCCCATCCACTGTTCCCCACAGCGGTCTGACAGCATCGCTGAATGCCCTCCTATGTTGGCTTTGCACTCTGGACTGTGGTGTTCTGGGTATCTGCCTTGCCTCCTGGATTGTATATCCTCAAGACCAAGATGAAATGAGTCACCTGCTTGGTAATCTGCAGGTCCATTTTTGCCCGGAGCCAGAAGGACCTCGAAATGGGAGAAGGGATGAAAGAGGAAACGTCAGAATTTTAGAAATATGCACCGAGCTCCTGTCCCTTGTGTGCTAGTCTGTGATGCATTTTTTTTCCCCTGGGACCAGGGATTGAACTCAAATCCTTGTGCTTGCCAGGGAAGCACTTATTCCACTGAGCCATCTCCCTGGCCATTCTGTGATGCTTGTGTCGCTCTCTTGCTCATGGAATCATCCATCTGCCTTACCAAGTTTGGTGTCCTTTTAGTTTTGTGCTCGCATAAAATCTTATAACTCATCTCTTTTTGTTTTATTAGCTTTTTCTAAAAAAATTTATTTTATTTTTATTTACTTTTTCATTTTAATGAGAATAAAAGATAAAATAGTAAGGAAACAGTTTCAAAACAGGTTAGCAAGATAGTTACAATAATTAGTACATTGCATATTGTTGTCTTCATAGTAGTTATTCATAGTACAAGATGTAGATGTGGTATCTTTTTTTAATTTTTGGCAGAACCAGGGATTGAACTCAGGGCCTTACACTTGCCAGGGAAATGCTTATTCCACTGAACTATCTCCCCGGCCCCAAGGTGTGATATCTTGTCTAAACACTATTAGTCCAAATCTTTCTTCTC
>NW_004524595.1:14419678-14429772 GCF_000260255.1 Octodon degus | reverse complement strand
GTCATTTATTTATATCCCCCTTTTTTGTTTTGTTTTGTCAGAGATGGGTGTTCTGTTGAACAAAAATTTAAGATTTCTTGAAAGCATGTGGTAATTTTAAAAAATACATATGCCCAGTCTTGCATGACTATATCTGGTAATCTGAGAAACAGATCTGACAATAAAAATAGATAATACATCAATCATTGTTAATCAGCTATTCTTGTTTTGAAAATCTGTAACATATATATTGTTGTATGTTACCCTATTTCTGTCTTTGTTTTTGTTTTTACTCTTTGAAATAAAATAAAATTATAATAAAAATAATTCTGCAAATAAAAATGAGATTCAAGAACAAAAATTTAAGATTTCTTTTTCTTTTGTTTTGTATTTAGTGCAAGGTCTGCAGGGTCTCACTACATAGATCAGTGATCATTTTGTTTACAGCCTCCCAAGTGCTGGTATTACAGGTGTGCACTGCCACACCCAGTCTCAATCACCGTTTCAGTGCACCCCAGGGGAGGGGCCTGCTCAGCTGGCCTGGGGATCGAACCCCTGACCCCTGTACCTGCTTGCAAGCATTTAATTCACTGAGCTATTCGGCCCACCCTGTAGTCTGAAGTCTTTGGAGACCTGGAGGACAATGCTGTTTCTGCCTCTACATACAGTTTTTCTTTAAGTAAATGTTTGAGTCTTTGCTGATTTTGATGTGAAAAGTTCTAGATACAGAGGAAGGGAAAAATATAGCAATAGCTTACTTCCCCTCTAGTCTTAGCATGATATGCATGTTAGAGGGAAGATCTACAAATTGTTTAAGGTCTGAACCATTTGCTCTGTGCCTTTGGATTACATGTTTCTGAGGCTGAGCATCTTATCAGTAGGTGTGGCAAAGAGGCTGGCACCCATACTGCACAAACTCTTTCAAATGCTTCAGAGACAGTGAGGTGAAAACTCCAGCTCTTCAATCAAGCCAGACAGCCTGCATCATCACTGGTCCATTTATCCACCAGCCTGTCACGGGCTTCTAACCTCTCAGGGTCAGTCGGTGGCTTCTTAACTTGGTCCTCAGATCTGCATTTTGATTTGAACAATTTGTTTACTATCGAAGGCAAATCCAAAACACCAGAACAGCATTCTGTTCTGCTCTGGCAGTCGCTGTTAGTTACCTGGTGCTTCTTGCTTAGTCCAAGTAATGATGATGGTTTGTTTAAAGGAAACACTGGATTTTTTTTTAACACATCTTCTTTCTTTACTTTTTTTTTTTTTTAAACCAGCCTAGCAATCTGATTTAAAGGTGTAGTAGTTTCATTTTATCAGTGCCAGGAAGCAATGGCATTTTTCTGAACTTCATGTTTTTCTTTTAAAAATATCATAATTGTATTTTTAACTTATTATAAAATAGGTAAGATTGCATGTTTGTTATGTCATAGACTAATATTTGTTTGTGAATCATTTTTGGCCAAATTCATTCTAATAAGAATTCCTTGAGAATTTACTATGAGGTTTCCATATATCTTTCTGTGAGAAAGAGAACAGAATGCCCCTGTCCTGGTGAAATTTGTAGCCTGTTTTTCCTGATAAAATACATAGTTACAATTTTGTTATCATTTTATAAGGAAATAATTTTATTTAAGAGAAATGTTCAAAGATACTATAGAATGTTCCCATAATGTTCACACTTCACAAAATGTTCTCTAATAATAATATCTTATAAACCAAATTATCAAAACAAATAAATTAGCTGTAAAACAGTTCTCAAATGGTAGGCACATAAGTGTTACTTGGTATTATGGTCTGAGTATATATGTTCCTCTAAATTTTTTAATTTGACTTTGAAACTCTTTCTTGGTTACTTTTCTGTTATTGCCAGGACAAAATTCCTGACACCCAAAATTAAGGTAGGAAAGGTTTATTTAGTTCACAATTAGTAGAGGTTTCAGTCCATACTCAGTTGGCTCCAAGGCAGAGCAGCACATGGCAGAAAGCAGCTGTTGATGGCAGTGGAGAGCAGCAAAGGGCAAAGGGAGGAGCAGTGGCTGTGGCAGCTAGCAAGCCTCTCTCCCTTCTTCATGTTGTGTTCAGGCTATCTGCCCCAGGGGAGATGTAGCACTGGTACCCATATCCCAGCATTGCATCATGAATTAATCACATTCTCCAGAAGCCTGCCCCAGTGACTACATGAGGACTTGGGGGGATGCCTAGATACAAACCATGACAAACTCCCAACTCAATGGTATTAGGAGGTGAAGCCCTTAGGATATGATTAAGTCATGAGAATGGGTTCTCCCTGAATTAGACCAGAGTCCTTATGAGTAAGGCCCAAGGGAGTGACCCCTTTAGCCCTCTTTCCATGTAGGAGAAAGGAAGTGTCAGCTATGAGGAACAGCATCCTCACAGGACATGGAATCATCTGGAGCCTTCGTTTTGGCTTTCCCAGCATCCAGAGCCATAAGCATGGGGTTGAGTTTTCTAGACATTGTGCAGTCTCTGGTGCTTTGTTATAGCAGCCCAAGACTGACTCAGAGCCTGCTTTTTAATCAATGTTCCTTTTATATTTCACAGTCTAGTTAGGTTCCACACTGTATTTATATGCCACATTTATAAATGTATCATATATCTCCTTCAATCTGTGACAGTTTCATGATCCTTTCTTGTCTTCTTTTATCCACGTGTGTGGAGAGAAGTGGTTGATATTATACAGTGCTCCTCTGTGCGCTCTCCTTCAGAGTCCACAGTGGATCAGCCTGTCCTGAAGAATTTTATATGCATAATGGAAAAAGGCTTAGAGTCACATGGATTTCAAGTGAAACTATAGGGTCACCTCACTTAAAAAGGTGGGAAATGAGATCCAGAACATAAAAAAATTAGAGCTTACCCAAAAAGAGAGGAAAGAGAGGGCTGGCTAAATGAGTTAGAGCCCAGTAGCCTAGCTTTCCTAGGCAGTGTTGGAATTAGGCATATATATATATATATATATATATATATATATATGCATTAATAGATAGATAGATGATAGATAGATAGATAGATAGATAGATAGATAGATAGATAGATAGATTTTTTTCTGGAACCAGGGATTAAACTCAGACCCTTGTGCTTGCCAGGCAAACACTTATTCTCTTATGTGCCATCTCCCTGGCCCTCCTTTCCATATTTTAGGTCAATAAGGCAAAATTTTAAGAGATGAATACCAAACTGCAACCTAGAACCCACTTATTTACTGCAGAGCACCAACATTACAATTAAAACTGAATATTGAGGTTGTAGCTTAGAAAAGAACAACTCATACATTAACATCTTTTGTTTTCAAAGAAAAACCAGTAACATGTATACCGTCGGTTAACTACCACTACTAGGTAAACTTGGTTCCCGGCTGAGAAGATCTGATGCTCTGAGTTCCTGTGATATATATATATAGAGGCTGACCACACTTGCTTTCCTGAGCCCAGAACACAGAGCCTGCTTAAAAACCCTGGTCCAATTGAATTCACTTGTGTTGTAGAAAATCAAAATGCTGGAGATGGCCACAGATGCTTCTCTTAGATATAACCTAAATCTGCAAGGAGACATAAGAATTAAGATGGTCTGAGAGAAGCAGAAGCAGCAAGGCCACTGAGAGCAGCAGAGGTGCCAAGGCAGAGCCACCGTCTATGGGGCGCAGCTTTAGAGAAAGCAGCACTGACCATGGCCCCTGCAACCTAGCTGCGATGAAGAAAATCTTTCCTGCTACAATCCTGCAGGAAGAATGGCTCTGTCCCATGACCTCAGAGACATTTCTGTCCAACTTAGTGTCTCAGATCTGAAGACACAGCATGTGTCACTCAGGGATTCATGTACTTAGATTCAGTCCTGATTTCCCATAGCATTTGCAAAGGTTCAGGTAGGACTTAGCAAAATATTGTGACCCTCAAACCTCGGGGTTTACCATGTGGGGTGAATAATTAGGTCAGATGGTGCAATTCTAAGCCCTCTAGATTCCACTGGGAGTGTGTAACTCTGAATCATGGAGTGTTCCAGAAAGCAAGCTTGTGATTCATTGTCCATGATAGGAAACTGGCACTTGGCTCTTGTGGTGTGTGTCATCTTCCTGGAGGTTGGAAGGCTATTTCCTGGCACCCTCTCTCCAGTGTTCATCAGGTAAAGGGTAGATTAACTTTGTGCTTTAGAGAAAACAGAAAAATCAAGGGGACTGGACTCATAATTAAGAATCTTGGGTTCCCACAATTGACTATAGGATTTGGGAAAAGTGAATAAACAACCCTGTTTCACAGTTTTACCCAGCTATGTTCTTCAACTAGGACTAGCTATGTCTAGTTCAACTAGGTGAGTGGTTTTAAACTGGATAGATATAAGAAAGGAACTTTAACATTGCCTTAGTCAGGATAGGATATTTTTGAAGAAGATCAGTAAAATATTTTGCTAAAAACAAAACAACACAACAATAAAAGCAGTTGGGACAATGATCCAAATGACGTATTGAGTGACATTTGAAGGAAAAGATCTACTGTCAAAGACATGTGCTTCTGTGCAAGCACTGTCCGTGTCCCCAGGAAAGTTTGGTTGTCTTGTCTGAGTCTTACTTTCCTTATCTTAGAAGCAAAAGTAACAGCTATAACGCTAAGGTTAATGTTGAGTATTAAATGCTACTCGAGGGTGTGGTTATCTATTAAGGCCCATCCTCCTGTGGTGTTCAGTGGTTCTCAGAGCTGAACCTTGGAAAGTCCTGCAGTATGGTACCGGGGTCACTATCTTCAGCAATGTGCGAGTCAGGTACGGACAGGGCAGGTTGTCAGCCCCAGCTGGGGAGCAGAACAAGTTAATGAAAGCAGTTCTTACCCAGTCATCAGAGCTCGAGAGCTGTGAGAAGAGAATGGAACTTTCTCTCACCTTTCCCTAGGGTGGGAGACTTAAAGTGTCATTGTTTTTAGTCTCTTCCCTATTTTCTTACCCCAACAGCACAAGGCTATTCTGAGTCTGTGTATTTTGGGAGCTGTAATGAGGTGCTTCTCATCATAACTTGCCATTTTCAGGCAGCTTTACTTGCCGCCTGCACACGGGGGCAACCTAGCAATTTAGGAGCTATAGTGGATGACACTGGAAATAGAGAGGCCTGGCACAGCAGCTGAGTGACAGTAGAGAGTGTGTGTTCACTCTTTCATAGAAGAAGAAGGTGCGTGTGGCTGAACATTACATGGACAGCTTCCCAAAGGATGAAGAACTGAATTTCTTAGGTCTCACTCTACACCTTGTCTGAAAAATGCAGAAGAATGGATGCTTGCTTAGTTTAGAGAGAGCTGACCTCACTGCTGGGGCAGTCAGTTGAGTAATGGGCTTTCTTCATTTGCCGGAGACCAGGCACTATTCAAGGAGCCTGAGCATGACTTAGTGAGCTCAAATTCTACCAACATGGGAATAAATTCTAAGAAAGTAAAACTGTCAGCTAAGATCAGATTGTGAGGCCCTTAATGTCCCCTTCACTATAACCCCTAAGTATATCGTCACATTCCATGGGACCAAGCTTCTTTGGTTTGCTGCAGAACACAGTATTCTAGAGCTTCAAAGTAGGTCTTCCTTAACATGATTATCAGGAGGCCTGGGCATTTTCCTTTCTTAACTCTGAAGCTATGAAATCATTTCATGGCAGGATCATTCCTAGACCTGCACTGGCCCACCCAAAAAGTGCCTATCCTCTGTCACTACAATGAAGAATCTTCACAAAAACAGTAAACACAAATTGATGTCTAATGCAGATTACCACACTTTTCTTCTTTCCTTGTGTCTGGGAAGAAGAGAAAAATGTCACATATGTTTTGCTTTGTTCATGTCCTGGCTTCAAACACAAGATGAAGGAAATGCTGGTCTGCAGGCGCTGAAGTTTCCCTGGTTATATTTCAGATACAATTAGGCTTCTCTGATGGTGGTGGCTGATCTATCAAGTGAGGAGCTAATCTTATCTGCGGTTCACAAATGGCTCAGATGGTAGCTTGTGACTTTGATTACTGCAAGACCCGACCCCATCAGACAGCTCTGCTCCAAACAGTGGTCCTTTCAGCCTCCTGCTCCTGGAGATCAAAGCGCTCTCCCTCTCCCTATCTGCAGGGAAGCTCATTAGAGGGAGGCTGTCAGGGTTATAATCATGCAACAGTTTTACTTCTGGGTTATAACGCATTCCCCTTCTTATCAGCCTGTGAGGTCCAAAGTGGGAAGGAGGAAGGAGGTACTGATGACATCTGATACATTTAATAGGCTCACCGTTGACTGCCTGGGCCTCAGCTTGTTGCCACTGCTGTGAAACTGACTACTGAAGGACCTGCCTGCACCCAGCCCGCCCCGGCAGATCTACCAGGATTAGACTTCATTTCTTGGGGTCAGAAGGTGGAGTGGGGGGAGGGCCACTGCCGGTCCCCTAACAGTTACTTTACTATGGAGAACTGCAGAAAGGCAGACTGTGATAAAGTAGGAGGTTTTAAGTCGCAAGATGATGTCTTTAAATTTCAGGAGCAATATTCACTTGGACATTTTGCTGTAAAGTATAATGGAAAAAATAAAAAAAAAGTAAAGAAAAAACAAACATAAAATAATGCCTCCTAGGATTTACTAGAAAGATTTCCAAGGTTCTCCTCTCCAAGGAAACCTAATTAACCTGAGTTATTCCTGTCCTGCACTGGAACCTGCACTGGTGCACCCCCATTCAGAGCTGAATCCCCTTCTTTAGTGTTCCCCTGGCCTCCAGAATTACCGCTGGCACTGCCTTTACCACACCTGACTTTCTCTGCCTTGTCTTGCGCTTTCGTGACATCATGTGAGCTTTGAGGGATGCCTCCAGCAGGCACACAGGAGGTGTCGAGCAAATGTTCTTTGTCCATAATGAACAGAGCTATACCTACTAAAATGGCTTATACAACACAATGGGACAGGGTTGTACGTATTGGACACCAGGCTTGTAGATGACAAGAGAGTATTTCTGGGTGAGGTCCACGGACTTATATGCTCAACAAATTCCCGCTCTTTTGGTCTATTTAAAAACAAAAAAACAAACAAAAAACAAAAAACAAAAAACAAAAAAAAAAAACTATTGGTGCATGTTTGCAGTATATAATGAGTACATTCCTCTTGGGGTTGGTACAGGTAGATAACACATCTGCACTCCTTTTCCTCCTCTCCCAACAAGTACTCCCCTTCCTTTTTGAGAATTGCAGCTCTAATTCATACTTCCTGTTCATGGTTTCACAAAGCTCTGTCTCTTATGAGTGTGTGTAGAGTGAGGCAATACGGACTTTGTTTTGTTTCTTTTTTTTTTTTTCTTAAATTTCATGCTCTTTTCCTATTAGAAAGCAATAAAGACTTGGTACCAGATGGTGGTTTTATTTTTGTATTTATTCACCCCTCTTATTCTTTGTATACTTACTGATGCTCTTGGCACTAACAGAGAAGAAATGCCTAGGGGAATGAAAAGCACAGCAAAGTCTGAGCAGGCTGTGAGGATTCAGAGTAAGTCTGTCTTTCCTACACTCTTCTCTGCAACTGGGATGAGGATGCTACAGTTGAATGGGCCAATAATAGTCCAGGTGCTCATGCACAATGAGGAAAGAATCACCAACTGTATACTCAGGAGTAAGTAGTAAGTAGCTGCATTTATTGAAGATCAAGGGAAAGGAAGCAGTAGCAATAAGAAAGAGGAAGAGGGAAATAAGAGGTCCATAGATAGATAAGTCAGGGAATAAGCCTTGAAAGACCAGACACCGCCAGCTATAGGTGCCTTCCCCTAAGTCTCTTTGGTGTCAGAGCTCTGGGGTGTAGAGCATGCCGATCTCTTGGACTTTTGCTGCATTTTGTACCTCTCCTAGGACAGTGGAAGCAAAAATAATCTTGAGTCCTACTCAAGATTAAATGGAGGAAGGAGAGTGAGTCACTCAGCTTCTTGGTTTCTACCTACACTTAGTTTTGGTCCCCAAAACTCTTTAAGGGGAGTTGAGGGAAGAAGTGCTATCTTCTATAGCTACGTCCTGCTGAATCTGAGGATTGGCCCTACCTACTGAGACCAAGGATTTCTTGGACTGAGAAATCTCAGGGGAGCTGAGCCCTTTCTCTGAAGATTTCTTGACAAACTGTGGACCTGGAAGCAGGTTCTGACGTCCATTTATGGCATCTGTAGTTGCAGGGCTGTCAAACAAGAAGAAACAAAATTGACAAAAAAATAAGTGTGTAAGATATGAATAGTGGGGGTATAAGAGCATTAATAAAGTACAGGTCCAGGACAGCAACCTGGAACCCCTCGAGTCCAGACACTTAGCCAGGACATCATGATTCAGGTAGTTCTTTCTGGGTGCTGGAAGCATGGTCAGCCGGTTGTTGGCCGGGTCTTCACCACCCATTTTCCTGGGATACTGACAGACGCAGAGGACAAAGATGGAAGGCCATGGCTAATAGAGGGTTGAGTGTGCCTGCGTGGACCTAGGCTTTTCATTCTCGTGTGCCCCCCATGGTATAACATCACTCCAGGAATTTAACTTCCAGGAAACTCATTTTGCTTCTCTGTAAAGTAAGAAACATATCTATTTCTTATGGTTACTATGAGAATTAAGAGATTTTTATTTATTTTTTTCAGAAGTGATTTTTAAAATGAGCTTCAAGGCACTGGGGACACATTACGTCCTTGGCTAACAGGTAGACTGCATTGTCTGGGTTCACTCTGCTCATCACCTAATACCGACAGAACATGACAAAAAGCTTAACCCAACTGGACAAAGAAGAAAAATATATTTTCCCCATATCCTTATTAATAATGTTATTTGTCAGTCTACTTACAAGCTCCAACTCCTATGGTTTTTTGTTTTGTTTTGTTTTGGTTTTTTTTGGCCAAACGGGATTGAACTCAGGCCCTTGTGCTTGTCAGGGAAGCACTTATTCCACTGAGCCATCTCCCTAGCCTCATCTTCCCCATGTCCTTATGACTTACTGTTCTTTCTTCAATATTAATTGTGCTACACATTTTTTTAAAAATTGAAACTCATTTAACACTTTTAAGAAAGAAATCATTTGTAGCTAAAATAATAACCTTTTCATTAAATATAATTTAGAAAGCATTAGTACCAACTGGAATTGGAATGGAATTTATGTCTGACACATGGTAGGTTAAATGGTGAAAGACAGCAACGGGGCTCCTCAGGAACCCATGGCAAGCTTATCAGAATATCAATCTCTTTTGGTTACCCTCTAGGAGAATAAACAACTAATCATTCACTGACTGCTAATATAATAGATTACCCTTTTGCTAAGATGGATGATAATTTAAACTTTTCCAGTATGTATTTATTTAACTGACTGAAATCATGAGTCAATTATATTTGTTTTAAATGGCAATGCAGTTCAGAATGAGAAAATTTTGAGTAACTTTTTAGTTTACCATTGTAAGAAATAATACAGTCCATTACTTCTATCTCAAACACTGAATATGTGTGTGAAGTGTTTATTGATTTCCCAGTCTTAGAAAACAGATATTGAGAAAAATCCTCACTGACATCTGTGGCAGGACTTTTTAGAACACAGTGATTTCCCCACCAGACTCTCAAGCTCATGGTTTTAACTGCAAAACCTTTAACAATTAGATGAATTTTTGTTGAACTGGACCAGAAGTAGCTGTTCAAATTCTGAATAAGTTTGAATCAGTTTGATTGTGACTGTTTTTTGCTCCTACAAACAATAGGTTAAGTTATTCCTGGAGAAGATCACTTGGCAGTTCCAGTTCTCTCTACCTTGATGCGGCCCCCATAGGCAGTGTCACTTGCAAGCCACTGTTCTTCAGGCTGTGCTGAGGTGCCCCTCAGGGTCTGTGCAGAAGACTTTCTCTGCCTCTGCATAAGCAGGGAGGATCCTGGGGTCATTGGAGAAGACAGCCTGTCTGTTCATCCATTGTCACTCTTCTGCCCTCTCTGACTTCATACTTTGGAAGAGAGGGGAACAAGCTCGCTTCTTGAGTTGGGCAAACAAATTGAGCTTCGTGTCAGTCATTCCTTCTACTTTCTACTTACTTATTAGTTTAATTTATTTCCATTTCATTACTGGGTACTGAACCCAAGGCCTTCATCACGTGCCACCTTCCTTCCTTCCTTCCT
>NW_004524595.1:14397293-14419507 GCF_000260255.1 Octodon degus | reverse complement strand
CCTCCTTCCCTCCCTCCCTCCCTCCCTCCTTTCCTCTCTTACTTCCTTTTTTCCTTCCTCCCTTCCTCCTTTCTTTCTTTCTTTCTTTCTTTCTTTCTTTCTTTCTTTCTTCCTTCCTTCCTTCCTTCCTTCCTTCCTTCCTTCCTTCCCTCCCTCCTTCCTCTCTCTCTCCTTCCCTCCCTCCCTCCCTTTTTTCTTCCTTCCTTCCTACTTTCCTTCCTTCCTTCTTTCCTCCCTTCCTCCACCTCTTAATTTTAAGCCACTTCTCTCCAAGTTGCCCAGGCTGAAATTGACTGCATTGTCCTCCTTCTCAGCCTGGCAGATTCCTGGGATTGCAACCTGGTCCCACCACTCCTGGCTGCTCATTTTCCTTTTAGGAAGACCCCTCCATGCAGCGAGAGAACCTCCTGGAGCCAATAACTCTGCCAATTTGGTCATTCTAGGAGTTGTCTGGTATCACCAGTCTAGGAGGTAAGTTTGTCCAAAAGTAGGGTGAAATTTTCTGAGCCCATTTATTTGACCAATCTAAAGCCACACTCTCTTGGGAGATTGCGAATGAGCTCAGGACAAAAGATTCATCTGTGCCCTTATTCAACTTTTCTAGTCACCACCAGAGGATGCTGGGGTCCTGCCTGTCCTTGGCCTGAACAAGAGACTCCACACCCAGCTGTGGTCACCATGCCAGTGCTCAGTGCAGTTACGATAGATGAAAGATTAAAAAGAAGTGTGAAGCTTCTTGTGATTTGCCATCTCCTTGTGCTTATTTGTCCAACAGGTAAAAATGAGTCCCATGGCCAATAGCCCACATCCTCTGTTCTTACCAGTGCCTTCAAATCCTCCAGAGCCAATGTGGGTCACCTCCATCTTTTAGGTTCTTTATGCTAGGGCTATCCTCAGAGACAACCTGAAATTTTTAAAGTTTTATGAACTAGTGAACAGGACAGCTTGCTCCTCCATCATGCTTTCCAGAGACTGAAAGAAAGTATCTCTTATGCCCCAGAGGAGACATCCACCACATTTGTCATTTGGGTGTGTTTTTTTTTTTTTTTCCTGTCTCCCAATTAACAGATGATGTAAACATATAGAAGATGGAACAAGATACTTCCCCTTGGAAGTTCTGGCTAGGAACACTTACAGCTCACCCACTCACACCGCAGGGGATCCTGTCTCAGCCCAACAGTGGTTCCCATGACTGTGGGATTCTGTGGAGGAGACATCCATCCCTAGATGGGGATTTCTCTACTCATCCTTTCCTAAACAAGTGGTTTACTGAGGCTTTCCTCTGGCTGCATTTTCCTGTTACCAACACAACTGCAGAAGCATCTTGTTGACTGTCTATACTTTTAGCTGGGTGAAGGAGGAAAAGGCTTTTCATCTAATTCTAATTATGTATTTATGCATCTGTCCATATTTGTTAGATGTATGTGAAATGCTTACTCCAACCAACATACATTAGCTGGAGGGTGGGCTGGAGAGGTGAAGAGGTGACCTGAGTCACAGGGAGCGCACAGGCTGGGAAACAGACAGGTTTCTTCCCCCTCACACCAAGCATCTTTTAGAGACAACCCATCAGGCAAACAGGTACAAGGACTGGGCAGCTGACAGCCAAAGGATGCTTCTAAGAGAGAATGAAACCTCTCTCTGGTTGTTTCTTTGAGTTGTAATTGGAACTACGCTTAACTGTCCTCCTGCCTTTCAAAGGCAGGGTGGATATTGTTTGCGGCTCATTTTCTCTGTGCAGTTTTAACCAAGAATGCCTTCAAACAGATCACATAACTGAAAGACAGAATTAAGCAAGAATGGCAGAACCCTGGCAGCAAGCAGCCCTCTGCTCGTGTTTTTCATTGCAAAGCATATAGGATTACCTTATTGTTCCAGATATTAGCTTTCTGGGCCCAGTGCACATATGTTTAAACAGCATAACAAATGTGCTATATTACAAAGCACCTAGATGTCACCAAGGCCCAGAAATCCAGTGAGGTGCCAAGTCCTGGAGACATCTCTCCTACTTTCCCTTCCTCCTGAGAGGCAGATGGCCTGGTGTGCAGGGCGGGCCAGTCAGCCTGGGTTTAATCGCAAATAGTCACAAGCTTTTTCAGATTCCCTGTATAACACAACTTTTATTTCAGAATGTCATCTGCCTGCAAGGGAGCAAACCCTGGCACCACTCATGTGGCTGGTTGTGCAAAAACCCAGACAGCCTTGGAGGATCTCTGCAAACAGTGACACTCAGGGCTCAGCTGCCTCTGCTGGCTGTGGAGAACATTTTCAACCTTGTGGATCAGGGTTAAGGCTTGGGGCTGGGGTATTGTTAGTGTTTTCATCACTTGCAGAAATGTACGGCCTGACAATCACCATGCTCACAGATCAAAGGCAGAGGGAGGTGTTATCTGCTGCTGGCTGTGCTGTGACTCTGAGCACACGTCTGCCACACTGACCCTAAGGTGGGCTGGGGTGAGCATGAGTCCTCCAGCAGATGGCTGTATGGGCGTGGGCTCGAGCAAGACGGCATTCCAATGGCACAGACTGTGTCCCTTCATCTTGGATGGCTCTGCTAATCCCAGCCTTAAAATAATAGAGTGCTCTGGAAGTGAAACTTGATTAGCACATGGAGGAAGTGCAGGCTTTGATGGAAGACCATCCAAGGGCTGCTTTCAGGTGTGGCGTGAGACCAGGTTCTGGTCACGCCAACCTTGCCACCAGTTTCTACAAGGGGCATGGCCTCTCCCAATTTTGTGCCACTCACTGCCTCACAGAGCCATCAGTTTTTTTCAGGACTAAATAAGTCTTTGTTCTGAGGGCTTAAATCATGCAGCACTGGCTTTTGGATATGGTGTTTTCTTATTCCCTTGGAAAATGATCTGTCCCTTCTCCATGCCCCTCTGTGGAGTATCTCTGCTGAGATGCTGACCAGCAGCCATTGTACATATTAGGATGTGAACACCTTAAAGGTGCCCTACTTTCTGTTGGGCACTTGCCAGGCAAAATCGAGCACACACTGGAGAGCAGGATGCTTGTCCTGCTTGTCAGACGGGTGGTGAGAGGGGCAGGGGCTTGTCCATTGCAGAGGAAGGCAGCAACAGTGGGAGCGTGTGCTCCTGAGGGAAAACATCTCTGTGCTCTGCTTGCTCCTGCCCTTTGTGCTGCATCTATCATCACTGCAGGAGAAATCTGTTCTTGCCAGTTAGAAGCCTCCTGCCCTCCCTTGCTGTCTTACTCTGCACCAGTGCTTGGGCTCAAGTCCTGGTACCTCGAGTTCTTTTCAGGACATGATGTTTCTTTCTAGGAAGTGCTTTGTTTCTTCTCCAGGGACAGGCTTGCCTGGCATCTCTGATGGACTCTAGCCAGCCATTCCTTTCCTCTTTGGGCTGGATGCAGTTCTTACCCTAGCCTAGATCCCCACTGCAGGGCCTGGCCTCCTTCTAGGCTCTGCCTATTATCTCTTCCAGGCTAGAAGCCCTAGCATGAGCACAACAAGCTGCTCCCATTGTGAGGAAACAGCTTGCTGCAGCCTCTGCCCTGCAGGTACTACAAAAAGCACTGAGCACTGTGCTTGAGGACAGAAAAGCTACGTGGATGCTGGAGCTTCTCCAGGGAAGCCAGGCATCAACAGATCCCTGCCATTTGTGATGGAAGGTAGAAGAAAGCCAGTGGGAAGGTTATTTACTCCTCATTCCCTGACCCCATCCATTGTTCCGAGAACAAGCCTTTCATGTTTTCTCTTGTAATGATATGAAGAAAAAGAACATGAATTCATGCTTGACCTGGAACTGGGGACAAACTGTTAAAAACAGCAAGCTTTACCTCTGCCCCAGCCCTCCACAGTAGCCTCAGCCTGCTTTGCAGGGGACCTGGGCAGGACCCCTCTCTTGCCAGATCAGCTCAGGTTATATTGACCTCTTCCTGCCCTCTTCATATGTGAACACCACTTTTACTTTCCGTGCAATACCCTAATTACCTGTGTGTCTCCTTCTCCTTCTGGATTACATACAGCTTGAAAGCAAAGACACCACATCCTTCTTATTTTTTTCATCTCTGGCACCTAGCACAATGTCTGGCAGAAATTAGAACTCGGGAAACATTGATTCTAGATGATTGTAAAAATACAAGAGACTAGATTTCTTCTGATCAGGGAGCATTTCCAACAGATCTCAGAGATGTTTTGAATTGTTTGCTGCTTCAGTGTGTGGTCTCTTTTGGCTTCACTTAAATTGAGTCATGAATGATGCAAGCCATTGCGTCATACTACAGGGTTATAACTACTCTCTGATAATTGTGATAATAATTACTACAAGATGCTGGAGCTAGATATGTTACCATGCTAGAGTAGATGTTCCACACGTATAACCTCATTACTACAGAAAATGTGTGAGGCTGGTATTATACACTTGGTGATTTTTTGAAGTGCAGCTTGGACAACTGGCCTTGGCTGAAGACATTCTTGAGATTATACTAAAATTTGTCTTAATTATAGTCTTTAAATGCAGGATTTTCTTTAGTTGTTTAGCACTTAGTGTGTTGATTATAGAAATGCCCAAAAGTAGAAAGTCAGTTTTTAAAAAAGACTCATAAGCATGATTTTACATCCCAGCAGAATGCACGGGCTCTAAGGTGACAATGCACATGGAATCCCAGAAGAAGCACTATACTTGGCCTGTGTCTCCCGGATGCCACTAAAGTGGCAAGATACAGCAGCATGAATTCTGACCAGGGCACTGGAGGCCCTTATAGTCCACATGAGTTGACCTCACTTTGGAAACCCTCCAAAATCATATAAAACAGTTTTCACGTGCATTTCCAAGATGCTGTTTTCTACAAAGAGAAAGATTCAAAATTCTCAAATAGTTGAAGAGCCACCAGTTCGAACTGTGTATGAAACCCAGCCTGCATAGACTATGAAAAATGGGGCAGAGCTCCGTTTCTCAGAGGTGCCTGCTGGAAAACTGAGTTCTGGGTGATAGAGGATGGTAGAAACCAGCTCAGCTGGCCACAGCCTCATTTCACCCACCCAGGTCAGAGCTGAAGCGTGGCAATCTCCCAGTATTCCTTCTCTTTCAAAACCCATAAGGTTCTATGGGATACGACCCTTCCTCTCTGCTTCTCTCCCTCCTTGTGGCTCTATTGTCAGGATTTCACATTATGATGTAATCCAGCACAACTTGTCCAAAACAATATTAGATTTATTCCATTTGCTAAAAGGAAGATATCACTAGTATGTGGCCCTTTGGCAAAATCTCAAGTCTTAGTTCTAGGCATGGGTTCAATCACCTGTTGCTAAGATACTGCAAAAAATATTATCTGTTTTTAGATGTTTCCTTTTAATTGAATAAACTGTTGCTTTGAAATATCAGTGCAAAGGTTAAATAGGTCTTTGAAATCATATATATATATATATATATATATATATATATATATATATATAATTTTTTTAAACTGGAAGAGATATTTCTGAGCATTTTAAGTGGAGCAGCTGCTGTCTTACTAGCTTTCCATTAAAAGCACAGACAGTGGGCTGATGCAAGTAAGTGAGGGACTGAAAGGAATCACCACACCTTGAAACTTCTGGTTCAGCCCTGGCTTCTGCATCAAAGGTGCAGGGGAGGACAGGGCATGGGTTCAGAGCTCTGATTAACAGTCCCACTCATCAGTCGAAGGTTTTTTGTTTCAGCGTGGTAGTACAGAGAATATATGTCCAGAAGGATCTGAGATGGCATCTTGTAGTCCAAGACAATACTATTTCAAACCAAAACATTTTTTATTTACCTTAGCATTTCATATAGATTCAGGTTTGACTCTATGACCACATGAGCTTGTTTTAACTTCTGAAGATACTTGGCTTTTAAAACAATTTCTAATTATTTTCTTTAGTTATTTCAAATAAGTGATTGTGGATCAATAAAATGAATGTCAACCCAAGATATAATTACATAATGACAATGTAATGCATATTTCAGAATAATTTCAGGACTGACATAGACCCTGGTGGCCTGCGCAGTGACAAGGATGGGAGGCTGGAGTCTCAGTGGGTTGTGAACGCCTGAAGGCATGGACTGAAAACTGCTCCAAAGTGAAGATGAGAAACAGGCATCTGGAGCAGCACATGGGGATGGAGGTCCCTACTAAGGCTGACCCTCCAAAGGACAGCTAAGGATTGAGATGGGGTGCTCTATAGATTCCCAGATCCAAATATTGCTTTGACTCTGCAGTGCTATTGCCCTGGTCCAAGCCAGACACCTAGAAATCTACAGAATCCATGCTGGTTTGCATGCTTCACTCTGATCTTAGTCACTCATCTGTATCAGAGTCCTTTCATTGCAATGATTCTAGAAACCAAACCTGTCCTTGTCTCTCCTCTAATAAGGCATTCAGCAGTGCCCAGAGTCCCCCAGACACTAAATAATGGGCCCAGTGCTATCTCCATTTGTCCCTCCCTTCCCATTCTATGCTACAGCACCTCAGCCTTTCCTGATGGTGATCAGCATGGCTGGCCTGAAGTGCTGCTCTTGGTGTCCTCCCAGGGCCAATTCCACTTGCTCTGCACAACTGGACATCAATTAGCTTCTGTTACAGACCCTGATTGGAACAGCAAAATGACCTGCATGCAGGCTTCTCTCTCATTAACTTCTCAAAGTCAAAGTCTATTTCTCGTCTTTGTATTACCTTCCAAGGTTTAGGACATAGCTTATGCTGGGTTTATGGGGTCTATGCAGGAAGAGTACCTTGATTTTTATTTTTATTTTATTTGTGCAGGGTCTTACTATGCAGCTCAGACTTGTAGTGATTCTCCTGATTTGTGCCTCCCTAGTGCTGGGATTATAGGCATGTACCAGCATGCCCAGACTCCATTGCTGGCTCAGTGTGCCTGGGGGTGAGGCCAACATGACCTACAGTGCCAAGGATCAAACACCGGCCTCTGCACTTACCTAAGCAAGCACTTAGTCCACTGAGCTATCTTGCCAGCCCTAAGCACTTTGAAGCAATATCACCAAAGGGCTTGGCCCTGGGATGCAAGTCAAGTCAGGCTCCCAGACAGTAGAAAGAGGTATGACAATCCTGCCCTGGAGATATTTGATTTGTATGCCATAGTGAATGTAGAATCATCTGACACCAAGAACATAAACCACACTTTCTAACTGTGAAAATATGCCAAGGGAAATCAGAGTTGCTTTGAAAATATGCAAAGGGAAAGATTTTTCCATGGTGAGGTAGGAAGGCTAGTGTGATTCCTTTAGAAAAGTACTTTGACCACAGGCTCTGTGCATGTATGAGAATAAAGTGAGGAGTGAAAGATGATGAAGCGACTTGCCCCGGATGTTAGAATGGCTTTTGGCAACTTCCTGCTGTACTTATTCCCCGGAGATAGCTACTGTCTTACACTGGAGAAACACTGTCATAGAAACCTAGGATTTTCATGAAAACCTGTAGAGCTCCAGCGTCATGAAGCAGATAAAGCTCCGGACAAAGCACAAAAGTCCCACCTAAGAGGAGCCTTGTGACAACTAGGATGCACTGACCAAGTTGCCTCTATCAGTGTCACTCATTTACTCCCCCAATGTGGATCTGGCTCCTTGTTTGAGGATGGCACTGATGCTGCAGGGGGCATTCCACATGGAGCTCACAGGATAAAGGATTTGGGCTAATAAAATTCTTCTTCGTACATGGTTTTTAAATTTTTTTAAAATGTATTTTATATTGGGTCTCACTATGCAGCTTGGACTCTCAGTGATCCTCCTGTTTTTAGCCTCCCCAGCACTTGGATTATGGCCATGCACCACCACTCCCAGACTTGGTCAGTGGCTCATTGCACACAGAGGTGGGGCCAGTGCAGCATGCAGTGCCAGGGATTGAACCCTGGTCCCTGTGTTTGCCTAAGCAAGTGCTTAGTCCAGGTTTTTAAGTTTATTACAGGACCCAATAAAGATGGCAGGCAAGCAAGGCAGATGAATTAGGAATTTCTACCAGAGCCCATACGGGGACCTCTGAGCACAACTTCCATTTGCATATAGGAATCTCAGAACTCAGTTTTTGAAAAGGTCATCCCTGGAAAACAAAGACATGGATTTCCAAGCAGTCTGGAAATGAAAGCTTTAAGCAGCTAATATTCCTCTACATTAAAAAAAAAAATTGAAAGTAAGTATTACACAGGGATAGATTTGGGTGCTGACATTCTTAGGTATGAGATCTGTGTATTTGAGGGATCTGAGGCAAATCATCTCAATTTTCTCCCCTCTTGCATTAGTTATTTTGTCTCATTGTTGAGACAAAATAATGACACTCAAAGTTAAAGGAGAAAGGTTTATTTGGCTTGCAGTTTGTAGAGGTTTCAGTCCATAGTTGGCTGGCTCCATGGCAGGTGGTGTGGCCAAAGGGAATGACAGAGAACCGATGACCCATGGCACAGCAAGGCAGACAGAAAGTGGCAAGAAGCAAGTAAGTGATGAGAGACCACAGCAGCCTACTCCCTTCCCCTTGTGCTCCATCCAGGCTACACGCCTTAGGGTGGGCATCAACCATACACACGGTGAGCTGTCCCATTATCCACACCCAGAACTGTGCATCCAAAACGTGTGCTAATTTAGTTGAGCATCACACACTCTAGATCCAGCCAGCTCTGAAAAGCCCGATGACTTATGGCCACATGAGGCTTTGGGGGTACATCCAGACATAAGCCATGACATCCTAAAATTGTAATCAAAGCAAATCTTTACAATTATAGTATAG
Source organism: Octodon degus (assembly GCF_000260255.1). Lineage (NCBI taxonomy): Eukaryota > Metazoa > Chordata > Mammalia > Rodentia > Octodontidae > Octodon > Octodon degus. The sequence continues at coordinate 14,410,786 of NW_004524595.1, read as the reverse complement.
ATCTAATGCATATGAGACACACAGCCCATTATCTGGCATAGAACACATGAAACATAAGTGGGAGGCAAAATGCTTAGGATTGTCATTGACATTACTAATAAAACTGCTGTCACCATCCATCTCTGAAAGGACATTGGCATCATATGTGTGATGGAACTGGCCACATAACTGTTCTTTATATGCCATTGTTCATAGAAGGGTCTTCGGTTGTTTTCACAAATTTAGCTGCTATGTGACTTAGGAATTCAAAGCTTTTATTCTTACCTCTGTCTTTACTGACTAATGTCTTCGTCTGAATACTTGACACAAAATGAAAAGGCGGTAGTGTCCTTTCTAGTCTTCATTTCTGCAGACTAAACATGTCTAAGTTGTCTAAATTTCTTTAACCAAATGAAATAACAGATATGTACATGGAGAGATATTCAATTTTAAAGCTTACAAAGAGGTTGAACCAGAAGGCATGTGGCTAATCAGTAGCTAAATTTGGTCTCAAATAAATAAGAGTCCCAGGTTCCTACCCAAAGTTAAATAACAATATGCACATGACAGCAAGAAATAAATGGAAAGTAGAGAAGTAAAAGAGTGGTTAGTTAGGTAATGAAGAATGTCTTCATTCACTGGCTTTATTTTGGAAGCTAGTTTTGCTCTGTTAGATGCCCTGAATTCCATGGGCCAGCAAGTACTGATGTACACATAATAGGGACAGTCAAGAACGAGTTACTGCTGATGGAGAGCTTGACATTGCTTCCTCTAGTCTCCCTCAGCTCTTCCACTAATTACCAGAGGCTGGGGCTGCTCCAGTGAGGCTCACTTCATGGTGCCATTTCCTCAGAGCATGATTCATCCCATGCTCTCAGGTGCTCATAGGATAAATCTATATGATTAGAGAGAAATGTAAAATGCACAATTCTTTGACAAAGAATGTCACACTCCTAGAATTTTTTACAGACACTATCTTCACTCTTGATGATCTTGGTGTGAGATACTGAGTATTCTAGGTTCTCCTTGTCATGGCTCTTGCTGTTCCCTAGAAATGAGGTCCTCAGAACACAGAGGGTATGATGACCTGTGACAGAACCACCTTCTCACTTAGCCGAGCACTGAAGACTCATGAAGTGAAGTGTTTATTCTTTTGAAGTCTGAACAAATAGTCATTAGCAATCTTAGTCATTGCCTTTTCTTTCTCTAATCTGAAATGTTTACATGTTATAAATCTATGAGGAACAGGGACAGTTATAAAGAAGTCTTGTTTTTCCTTGGATATCTGTAGACAGTTGAGACATATGCATATGGTTCGACAATGCCTCAAAGGCAGATGGTAAATAACTGTTGAACATGAAGCTGCCCAAGTCTCCTCCTCCCAATTTACTGCCTACAGAGATGTTCTGATCTATTATAGAATCAGGAACATATTCTTCTGCAAAGGAGAGGGCAAGAGCAGAAATGGCTTATACCATAGGGGAATTATAAAGTTTTTTCCCCCTAAAATAACAGGAAAACAACTACTGGTAGACATCTACTGCCCTTTCCTAAGATAACTGGTAGACACGTACTAGCCTTGGATCAGTGTGTCAAACGTGTAAGGGCTAACTTCTTCATAAAAGTCTTCCACAGAAACAAAGTGGATCTCATTTTTGGTAGAGATCAAGAAAGACCCAGAATGCTTTGGGAAGATTCTTCCCTAGCATGAAGTTGGAGTGACAGCTTAAAGCAGAAAGGTAAAATATGTTACTCTTGGGGTGACCTCATTCCATCTTCTGATGAAAGTTTGATACCACAAAAAGTGCTCCAGCTTTTGTGCCCATATCATGCTTGCTGCACCTCTCCACATTGTGCTTGTGTTCAGAGGTAGAGAGGGATGAAAGGAGAAAGAACCTGTGACAACCAGACCATAGTAAATGCAGACTTTCTCTATGGGCTCATGAGCTCAACCTGGGTGATGTAGGAAACCACGCAAGGAGGAGATGGAGAGCAGGAAACAGGGCTTTTGTAAGGGACTAGATAACTATAACTTATCACGTGGGGCTGCCTGTATGGCCTCTCTGAGCAAATGTAGAGACCTGTTACCATAGAACGAGGGTGGCAGGATTGTTGTGTGCCAGTGCTGGTGTGTGCTGCATCTTTATGTCATCTCATTTTAGGAGTTGTCCCACAGGACTGCAATGACTGTGTCTTATTTTCCATCCTTTTGGAGGAATCATGAGAAGGCTTAGAAATACTGTTGCATAATGGTTTTTAAATTGTGTTAAGTGTCTTAAGTAGAACATGCTGCATTCTAGAACTATAGAACCACAGAGCTAGAGTATAGTAGTTTTAAGGAGTGAATAACCACATTTATCATGGAACAGAAACAACTGGACATAGAAAGCTTCACAGAAAATGGAGTTTCAGAGTCATTTTGAAGGACAGAGAGAGACCACTAATGACATAGTTTTACAATCTTCACAGCACTAGGACGGTATTTTTCATTAGTGACCTTTCAATAATGTTTGTGGAACTGACCTAAATTGAGTGGAGGATGACCCCATCCAGGACCGTTACAGCCTTCATAGGTAAGAAGTGCAGACTGACTCCTGCTTTTCTATTCCATCACCACCTTCTCTGCTGAGGATTCCAGTTTCATCAATGTTCAAGACCCAGGTGGTCAGGCTTTGTGGCTGAGGGGAACATGCTATTGAATCTTTAGGCTAAAACAGGCCTGTTTTCCACTTGTGTACCCTCAGAGATCTGGTGCTCATCTAATAATAATTTGAGGCACACAGATGACAGATATGGCAAATACAAGAACAGTTGCTTTTGGACAAACAGTGGAGCTATGGTCCTTTGTTGAGACTATCCATCCGGAGGATGAGGTGATCCCTGGGTTATAAGTCCTTGAGAAGATGCTCTGCTCCCATCATGTGATTCCATGTTGACCTCTGTTTTATCTTGGACAGGTCATGTCAGCAGAACTGAATTTATGGGGACACTGAAAAGTTGAGTTGAAGCTGCAGGCCACATGGGCAGTTGTATTATGAATGGTTAACTATTGATTTAGAACCAAATGGCAAGAAAGTTTTATTAGATTAGTTGGCTTTGGATGAAAATTGGTCCTTAACCATTAAGGTTTCTTTTCTTTTTTTTTTTCTTTTTTTCTTTTTTTGCAATGAAAAATAAAAGATTATGTGGATTTGACCACATCAAAAGTTTTTACTTTATTTTATTTATTTATTTTTTATTTTTCAACAAATAATACATTGCATATATTCTTCTTAGTGGTTAATTGCTGTACAAGATGCGGACTTGTGATCCTATTTACAAACACCATTAGAACAAATCATTCTATTCATTAACAGAATGTAACTATATATCTATACCAACCACTTTGGATACACAGATACAAAATGGACATTCATCTGTATACCCCATTTTTTCTAAGTTCCGTTATTGAATATTATAGGTGTGTAAACTCAGCAAAATATTCTAAAAGAGTCCAGTAGCCCATAATAGCATTGGGTCTTCTGTTTAACTGGCAATGTCAGAAATTATTGACCTGAGTCCCCCACAGCTCATTAAGGTTTCATAATACCTATAACGCAAAATTAAACAGAATTACCACTTGTAATTGATCTAATTCTAACATTTTTCAGCAATACTGAGATTGCTGACACATTTCAATCATAGATACTCTTTTTCTTGGGATAGGAATGGTGGTGGTGGAGAATTAGAAAAAGCCAATAGTGTTTTTAAGAGACCACTCAGTGTACTACTATGCAACTCGCTTTTTGTTCTTTTTTCTTTTGTCTTGCTATAACATGGATGCAAGTCTGAGTAACCTTTCCTTCTAGTCAAAGAGTCAAGAGAGGTGTTTCCCCTGCACTTGTCTTCAGAACTTAACCTGCAGATGGGGCCACTCCCTTGCTGAATTGATCAGCTGGAAATCCACTTCTATAAAATACTACTACTTCTTTTATTCAGTATGGTTTCTGAGAATATGTTCCATGTGCCTAGCACTGCCATCCACATAGAAGTTTCTTTGCTTTTGAAGCTTTTAATAATTATTACATAAATAAGCCCAGCAAAAGAAGTCTGTCGCTTCTCATCATAAGACATTAAACAATCGAGAGCACTGTATGAGTTAAGAGTTGAATCTGAGTGTTGATAAGAATGCTATGAAATATGTGTTTTAAACCAGTTAGACTATGGCTTTCCTCTTGTGTAAAAGAAGTCAGAAGGGAGACAGTGCAGGGTGAGTGTGATAGATACCCGCTATCATCGAAGTTCCAGGGCCCTTTCATCTCTCTGCTGCACTCTCCTTACACCTGGCTGCCAGCCTCAATTACAAGATGCTAGCAGCAGCGGGAAGTCCTGCTCTGCATCCATGTTATAGCAAGACAAAAGAAAAAAGAACAAAAAGCGAGTTGCATAGTAGTACACTGAGTGGTCTCTTAAACAGCTTTCCCGGAAGCTGCACAGAGGAACTTCCGCCTAAGTCTCATGGACGACTCCTACCAGCTAGCCAACCTCCTAAACACTTCGTAGCTATCATATTGTTCATAATAACATGGATGTTTGATGCTAAGGAAGAATGGATAAGATAGAGATGGGCATTTAGTTAGCAGTCTCTGCCCCCCATATGTAATAAACTAATGCATTCAGTCACTGGATTGATCTGGAATGCTGCTTTTAAGTTCTGCTTCTCAACTTTTCCAACTCAGAGTTCATGGTTAAAATCTTGTGAGGCTGTTTTCAATGTTAATAAAAGTCACCCAAATCTAGCGGCAACTTCTATATAAAAGTGTAACAATATTGTTTTGTTTTCTGTAACAAAATAACTGCAAAACATTAAAGGTATTAAGAAAAGATGCCATCAGGTGAGGCACAAAATGGGCACATTGAGGACACATAGATACTGAAGACCACATTAAGGCCCATCATTTGTATCAGCCAAAACCTGAGTAGACCCCGTTCATCCAGTGAAAGTTCACTCGTGGGTCCCGTTAGCCCATTTTACAAATGTTACCTTCTTTATAATCAACCCATGATGTCTCAGTTTTACATCTCATAGCCCTGCCCCATGTCCTTGTTTAACCTGAATGCTCATTCCCACGTAACATGCTATGTGTTGTATTTCTACTTCTTTCTGTTAAAATATACACTTTTTGGTAAAAGTACATTTTACTCAACATTGCACACACAGTGTCTAAGCAGCATATAGTAGGCGTTCAGTGAAAAGATCATATTAGATTTTCTTCATTGGGTATGGTGTCCACACACCTATAATATCAGCATTCCAGGAGGCAGAGGCAGGAAAGACTAAAACTTTGAGTCCAGTCTGGATAGTTTAAGTGAGATTTTATTTTAAATTTCAAAAAAAGTATTTAAGAGCAAGGGCTGTAATTCAGTGCAAAGGCCCAGAGAGTCCAGTGTTCAGTACTCCCCATCATGAACTTCTTATGTACTCTGTGCCTCTTTCTTGATTTTTTCCCCTCCCATAGCAATTGTAATTGTATACAAATGTGTTGCTCCTTGTGCAACGCTTCCTAGCAGAGTGTGCTTGCCACAAGTGTAGGATACAACCTATTTTGTTGATTCCTCTGTCCTAGCGCTTGTCATAGTGCCTGATGCAGGAAGCCCTCGGTATGTTTGTTGGTGTCCTGTCGACCTCAGCAGCCACTCTGTGGCAGCATGCCCCTGAAGACATCTGACCAGGAAATGGGAGCAGATAAAACCATGAAGCATGGCATCAGGAGCGGGACAGGAAGGGCCAGTGGCGGGCCTGATGGAACTTAGTGTTTTCACACATTACAAACATTTACAGGTGAATAAAATGTGAAATGACACCTTGGTAGTACAAAGATTAAATATGGGACTGATAGAGTACTTGATTCCCAAGCATTGTGAAGCACTGTGTGATCAATGTGCAGGTTGTAGGCATTTGATAAAAGTTTGTTCATTTTTACATAAGTCTTAACTATCACCCTGGGATAGTGGACAATTCTATGTGCACAGGAATATGTCATATTCTTTGTTTTTACTTAAATACCACACCTGAAACACTACTTAATTGGATATCTGGCAAAGATCTTACGAAATGGTGATTACGGATTTGGTACAAATTCACAAATGGAATGCAAAATTTGGAAATCTGAACTACAATAGTATAAAAAAAGTGAAGAATGGGATCCACGTTGAGCAAGAAAGTGGATCAAGGAAGTGTCTCCAGGAGCCAGCTGTGTGTCTGCCACAGTGAGCAGGGCCGTCTGGTGCAGGAAACTGAGTCTCACACCAGACAGAGCCATGTGGCACTCAGTGGCAGCCACTGCACCATCCAGTGGCCCATTGACACAGACTTCCAGATAAAGAGGGAGGCCTACTTTAGTCCAAAGTGCAGTAAAGTAAATGCAGGTCCTTTGGGTTTGCGGAGCTCAAAAAGAGAAGGACAGGAAGCTTCTTGCCCTTCCTATACCTCTTCTGAGCTCCTCTGGGGTTCCTGTTCTGGGAATGAAGTGTGTGCCCCGGAATGAGAAGGCTGAGGTCTTCAGCTACGGCACAGTCCCTCCACCTGTGTGGGAGCTCAGAACTCTGAAGAGCAGAGGCCTGGGCTGCTTGCTTGGCTGAGGTCTTGCTAACCTTTGCTGGCCTGAGTCTGGGGCCTGTATCTCTTCAATTCACCTCTGTCATCTTGAAAAACTACTTCTCTCCCAACCAGTCCTGCCTTACATGGGTTTCTTTCGAAACTGTCTGTCTTTCCTTGAGCACGGTGTTGTGAACTCCTAATCACATTTGTTTGTTGGAATTGAACAAATGTGCTCCATGCCTTGGGTCCCAGGGACGGCACCTAATTGGATACACACTAGCTCTAGGGGTCTCAGAGGACAGCTTTTCTGGGCCTGGCTGGCATGCAGGGGGGAGAACACTTTAAAGCTTGATTAAAGCAAGTTTCTCTAATGTCAGGGTTGCCTCTGAGGAAACACACAATCCTGGGGGACAATGGACGCTCTCAAGCTTAGAAAGTTAGAACAGAAGTTTAAAAAAACAACCCTTGGTCCAATTTTCAACAGGATTGTATAATGTTCAAAAAATGAAAAAAATCCCCCCCACTTGTAACCACAGGAAGCCAAGCATTAAAGTCAGAAAAGAGAAACCCCCCAGCCCTCCAGAATGAACTGTACCATATTGTTTTCCTTTCGTGCTTGCCGATTTCAGATTTTCATTTTCTGTACATTAAAAAGCAAAAAGAGACTTAAAAAATATTCATTAGCGGTTTCTGTCTAAATCTCATCATCTAATTATTTTCACAGTGAACATTTCAAATGGCAGAAGCAATTCTGCCAAGAGCCGTCTCTCCCTGGATTCCAGGAGATGTTTCACAATAATTAGAAACCCCAACGGGTCTCTTAAGAAGCCTTAAAGGGTTCCATATGCAGGCTTCCACACAAAGTAGTACAATGTATAGCTCTTCGTTTTCCACAATAGGGCCTGACAGGTCTTAATGTATATTATTATATTAAATGAGATGCACATTAGATGGTCAGACTGCTGGGTAGCGGGACCCAGGTCACTTGGGACACATAAACCAACCTGGTGACCCCATTATTGGACCCTACCCTCACCCCACATGCGCATGTGCGTGCTTATGTGCATACACACACACACACACACAAAAAAAAAAAAAAAAAAAAAAAACCCTAACCAAACAAATAAAAAAACTATCCTTGTACCAATTCTCAAGTGGCAATTGGCTTCTTGGACTTTGTCCTTAAACGTGAAGTGCTGGCTTTATTGGTTTTACTCGAGTTCTAAGTGGCTTGGTCCACCTCACTTGGGGAATACCTGGGCTGAACAAGTGATCAGTCAAGTGCCACTAGTCATCCTATTTTCCACTGAGAAGTAGCAGGTGACTTTCACTTGTTCTTTGACAGTACAAAACAGCTACAAAGGCCAGCATGTAGTCCATTTAAAATAGATGGCTTGATGAGGTCTTGGCATTGATTTTCCCTTTCTGCTGTGGTGTCCCGTGCTGCGGAGTGGGGTAGCAATCTACACAGGCACTATTGAGTAATTTGTCAAGTTTTCCTTTACTGTGTTCACTAAGAAACACAGTGATTATCAACATTGTTATGATGAGAAAAGCCAAACTAGTTCACTTCATGTATTCAGTAGGCAAAGTCTAAAGTCTCATGTCCTAAGATGGATAGCATATTGAACCCCATGACTTTGGAATCCTTTTTTTCCCATATTTTATTGAGAAACAAATAGCAATGAGACAGTTTCAAACTAAATTGGTAGGACAGTTTCAATAATTAACACATTGCATGCATTCTTCCTACTGGTTAATTGCTGTACAAGATGTGGACATGATATCCTATTTACAAATACCATTGGAACAAATCCCTCTATTCATAAAGAGAATGTAACTATATATCTATCCTAACCAATTTGAATACACAGATACAAGATGGACATTCATCTGTATCCCCTTTTTTTGATAAGTTCTGTTATTTGAATATTTTAGGTGTGTAAACTCAGCAAAATAATCTAAAAGAGTCCAGTAGACCATAATAGCATTGGGTCTTGTGCTTGAATGGCAATGTCAAAAATTGTTGACCTGAGTCCCCCACAGCTCAACATAACAGCATGGCTTTATTTCCTATATTTCGTCTTCATACTTTTCTACTGGATGGTTAAGACCAAGGTAAAGCAGGACCTATGCAACAAGAGTTGCAGCTTTTGGGTCTGATAAGGTCAGTGAAATGCCCTCAGGATTTATCCTGAGATCCTGTACCTCAGATTGTAGAACCTTTGTCAGTGTCAGCCATGTGGATGAGTCACGGCCATTGTTTGGCCAGTGTACTCTCTGTGAAAGCCTGAGAGAATGTTTTCTCCCCATATGACTCTCCTTAGGCACACTCTACATCATCGATCACTTTCTTCTTTGACCCCATAATCTCCTTGATCAGAAAATTTGGGACACTACCAAGTTACATGACATTACAGTACAAGTTCTCATATGTCCTGAGTCTTAATTGACCTTGGAAGGCTAGGGCCAAAATGTTGGCTTTCCTTGAGGCCCTCCTTTTTCTCTAATTTTGGTCTGTAAACTTAGGTTGTTAACCATCCAGAAGACAAGCTTATTATTATTACCATACAACTTAGGCTGTTAAGCTTAACCTTACTGTCTATCTGAATATCAAACATCTTTGGCATAAAATGGAACAGGTATTTTCATCAAGTATTAATATGTTGAACTTTAAGTCTCTACAGAATATGATGAAAAAAACATTTAAAAATTAGAATATATTTTAAAAATAGGCGTAAAGAATTATATACTTCTTATGTTTACACAAAAATCTAACCATATACAACCTTGAAGCAGGACAGTCCCATAATATTCCTTTTCCTGTCTCTTGCCTTCATTCACCACCCCCTTCTTTTTGAACAATCATCTACCCAAGAAACAGCACAGCAGCAACTGGCATGTCATGATGGAATCTTTAAAGAAGATGCATGTGTAACTTCTCAAGATCTCCAACGAGCACAAGAGAAAGCCAAGCTTCTCTCCTTGTGGGGTTCTCTGCTCAGCAGACCAGGTGGCTGTGTTTCCCACAAAGAAATAGATTATAAATTTGTTTTTCAAAATCACACAATATCCTACGTGTGTGTGTGTGTGTGTGTGTGTGTGTGTGTGTGTGTGTTTAAGGAACCGGGGATTGAACTCAGGCCCATGCGCTTGCCGGGGTAGCGCTTATTCCACTGAGCCATCTCCCCGGCCCCCTTACCTGTGTTTTAATCTTTCCTCTTTCTTCTCAAGTGATGCCCTCTGCTTATAGTTTCTATCTTAATGGAGTATTCAGTATTTGTCCTTCCAGCCAGCTGAGGAAGGAGGGAAACACAAGCAAAGCAGAGCTGACCATTTGTTCTTACTTCATATTGCCTTGCAATTTTTTCTGGCACATTTAAGCTTTTTAGGCAAAAAGTACTCAACTAGGTACTGAAAGCAGCAATGATAGCTTGAGGTAACACAGGTCATAATATTTTGAAAATAAGTTTATGGAGCCCACTCATGATAACAGAAACAGCAAGTGCACACATCACTCTTATTTCCCTGAAATACTGAAGAACTGAAAACAGATCAAGAAAGTCAAGAAAAGATAAAAATGACTACATTTGCTTTACTTTTAGAAATCATATACATCCACCATTGGGAAATTATAGGAAGGTCTTAGGTTAAAATTTCATCCAGTTATTTATAGATTCCTCCACCAAAAGCCACTAATTAAATATCCTTGGACAGATTAGTTACCTTCTCTTGTACCATGGCACAGACATTAGGATCTGCACCTAAAGGTGATTTGAATTAAGAATATTGAAACACAAACACTATGTGTCATCACTTATATGTAGAATTTAAATAAAGCTGAACTCAGAAACAGGATGGTAGCCACGGTGGGTGTGGAGGGAAAGGTAAATTTTGGTGAAGTGAAGAAATCTTCCATATGAATGACTTCAGTGGATCTAGATACAACATGGTTGATATGCTTCGCAATATTGAATCACACATTTGAAATTTCCTTAAATGGTCTCGCCACAAAATAGAATAAAACAATAATTGTGCTCACCAACTTCACTGTCGTAAGCATCTCACACTATAGATATAAGCAAAATATCATGTCATACTTCCTAAATTAACAAGGCTTTATTTACTAACTATATCTTAATAAAACTGAAAGGAAAAATTGTAGAAATAATTTTAAAAGAAAAAAGAGAGATAGTAGGAGGAAACAGTATGAACAAAGTGTAGGAGAAATTCAGGACCACATCCAGTTGCTGGTCACTGATCAAGAGAATAGAATAAAGTTTGAGAAGAGGATTTCAGGTGCCACAGAGGCACTGAAGCCCCAGGCACTTCAAAAGACAGACAATGTGGTCCTGGATCTGCGACTAGGGTGGGGAGGAATCCACAGACTCCTAAAAAATGAAACATAAGAGAAAGACAGTGGAGAGTTCTTAGTAAGTGAGGTTACAGGCAAGGAAGTATTTTCCAAGAGGTAGAATGTATGTTTCTTCCTCTATCCTTCCCATACACCAACAATTATATACAATAATCTGATTGCAATTTTAAACTCCAGCTGCTCACATTTAGCAAGGAGTATTTTCAGGGTGGCCAAATCCCATAAGTGGTAGCAATTCTCGCTTAGATATCTGGAGATCTGGAAATCACTGGTGACACGATAATCTATTGGAGTGGCAAGAGAACTGAGTCCTAGCACTGGCACAACAGGAAGAGGAACTGTGGCTTTGGGGCCCGAGGCTCCTGCACATCGGCATGGCGCTGTGTGTGTGTACGGTGTGTAGCAGTGCAGAGAAAAGGCGTCTGCTTTGTGATAGGCTTGTATTGTTATTAGTTGCTATTTGCAGATGAAAATACTTCCAGTCACCAAGGCCTGGCCGTAATCTTGCTTGCTGTGCATCAGTGTATGAAGGAGACTATGAGAGGCACTGTATCAGATGTGAAGACCACGGTTTAAGGTACAGATTCCGTTATGGGCCCTCCAGGCCTGGCAATGGTGCAGAGCACCACAGTGGACAGGGGACAGTGGATAGATTCCCTGTCTCAGCTTTGCAATGATAAAGTACACAAATGGACAGCCTAGATTAGGAGACTTCAACAGAAACTTCATAGGCTGCTTCTACGTGTGTTGAACCTAACTTCTAAAAATGTACTTTTGTGTCTTTGTTTTCTCATTTTCTAAGTATTTATGTTGCCTTTTATGAAAATTTGATTTAGAAGTGAATTAGTAATTTAAACAAACACAAAAAACTTTCCTCTGTCATAGTTAAGGAAGTGCAGATTCCACCGAGACGCTGCAATAATCTTTGAAAGAGACGCGCACTTCTGCTAACATTTGGGCTTATTTTCCACAGTTTAAACTCAGACCCCAGCTTGCCTGACCACTGAGTGCTTACAGCAGGACACCAGCAAGCAGGACACTGGTCCCTAAAAGCTGTGTGCAAAAATACTCTGGCCAAATAGGTTCAAGATACTGTACATATATCTTGGTTACTTCAGAAATTCAAAACGCAACCTGTCCAACCAAAGATGCTAAGAAACTTCGAAATAAGCAGCTTTGTATGCATTTAATATTCACAGTTCTTAAGCTTACGTGGTCACCGACCCTCTTATAGTCTAGAGACATCTGGCACATACTAACCTATGAAACTATTGTTCCCTGGAACATAACTGAGAAAATATTTGCTTATTCACAAGTAGAGATCTAAATAAGAGTTGAAAAGTAAAAGAATAAGGTAGCAATAGAGAACGCAAGAAGTCAGGACAGAGCACACATTTTGATATCATAACCTGTGGTACGTGTCGATTTTCTTTAAGGTGGTTTTTTCACAGGAAACACCGGGACATGCTGTCACCTTTCTCACCCTCCCTCTGGCATTTTCCAGCCATCTTCTCAGGAGGATCTTTCCTCAGACACTCACAAGAAGATTGCTGCTGCCCTTGAGCCTTCTCAATTGAGTCAGAAATTATGTAAAATTTAGGTGGTGTTTTTTTTTTTTTTCTAGTTTCCTAACTTTTGACATCTGGTTCTTTCTATATATTTCCTGGTATTTATTCAAACCCCACCAACTTGAACTAACAAGGAAAAGGGTCAGTCTAATTGGAAAACAAGTCTGCTTTAAAGGATATTCTAAAAGTAATGCAGTTTTAGTTTTATATTTTCAGGATCTCATGGTGGCAGAAAGTATGACTGAGGTCATCTATGGAGTTTCTGTTTCATCAACAGACACCAGTAATTTATAGCAATTGAACTTATGGTTTTATATTAATTTTAAATGCTTTTCTCTTTCCTCCCACTTACAGTGATTATAGAACCACTTAAAGTTACTTAAAACTCTTTCTTCCTGGGTAAAAGTGTGCTTTATTCTACACTCTGCTTCAAAAGCAACCTTTCATGTCAGTTGACCTCAAAAGATGAGGTTGCTGCGCTTCACTGCCTTCCACCCCGCTGCAAGGAACAGCGCAAAACCCTGAGGCAAGAGTAAAGCTCGCAGTCGCCATTCCCTTCCTTCAGCAGAATTAATATGCAACTGAACCTTCATTTTCAAGACCAAAGTAAAGCACACTCTCCTCTCTCAACCATCACCTTATCTGTCACAGTAATAACCATTATTTGAAATTGCAGTGCCAAACAGCTTATTTGCTTATGTATTTTATTTATATAGTCTCCACACCAGCTTTTAAGTTTACAGAAAACTGTAAGATTTGATCTGTAGAAAGGAATATAAGACCAGTCCACCACCCTATGAGTCATGATTCCACCTGAGTCTACAGGGTGGATTTCAAAGAAATAGCTGTAGCTCAGTTCCACAAGTGACGCCTAGCCACCAGTAACTGTCACTGTCATTATGTATGTCCACAACACACTAGAACTTTGTATGATATCCTATCCCCAAACTGTTAGAAGTGCTGGTCATTTACTTGTCATTCCAGTATTTAT
>NW_004524595.1:14358960-14397053 GCF_000260255.1 Octodon degus | reverse complement strand
CTTGCCTATATCTTGTAATATGAGAAACTACTTTGGCAGTAACAAATGCACAATGTACTAACCATTGTTACTCTCCTAAAATCTTGTTTTGAGATTTTGTACCATTGTTTTTATTTTTTTTCTTTAAAATAAAAATAACTGATGTCAAAAAATAAAAAATAAAAAAAAGAAGACCAGTCCAGCAGGTTTGAAGTAGAGGCCCAGAAGGAAGGAACCAATAAAACATTCTCTATAGGACTGAGTGCTGCTGGTCTCAGGCTCTCTGTACCCACCTGGAGGAAGCGGCTCTCTGGCCAACAAAGCCAGTGTAAGCCTACGCAAGAGCACTGGCCTTCAGGACCACCAAGGGAGCCAGCTGCTAAAGGCTTTCTGCCTCTGGTGCTGGGAGGTTCCCTGGAGTGATAGACAGTTCCAGGTTACCTGCAGCCTTGAGGGAAGCCATCCGGCTGACAACTACTTCCTTAGTGGTGAGCTCCCAGAGCTCAGGAAGGAAGAACCCAAGAAAAACACGACTCTGAGGACACTGAAACACCAACACTGCCCTTGTACCTAAGTAGAATAGGCAACAGTGTTTGCCAGAAATACCAACAAAAGATAAGCAGGGACAATGAATATGAACATTTAAAACTCCAGACCTATTAATGTCAAGAAAATGATAATTTAGGGAACATAATGAACTTCTAAGTCACAAATGCTGGATAGGTGTGGAGATGTTATTGCTTCTGTAAAATAAGACTGTGATAACAAAAAGAAAAATTTTTAAAAGCTGGGAAATTAAAAGTAATTTTCTTGAATTTAAAATTCAACAGAAAGGCTAAAAGCAATAAAGAAAATATTCCTAGATAGCAGTACAAATTATAAATAAAATAATGTAGAACAGCTATCTAGAGAACTAAATGAATTGGTATTTAACAAAATTCTTTAAAGGGAAAAAATTTAGAAGGGAATTTTAAAAGTATATAAAGAAAATTATTGGCCAGAAATATATACAGACCAGATTTTTCAATCCAAAAGATTGAATCATCAAATGAGCCTCATGATAACACACACATACACTTAAATTCTTTTATTTTCTTAGTATTTTACCTATTTTTTATTTTACAGAGAGAAAAAATAACAATAAAACAAGATGTCAAAACAGGCTAAGGGGCTGGGGAGATAGCTCAGTAGAATAAGTGCTTGCCTTGCAAGATCAAGGGCCTGAGTTCAATTCCTGGTTCTGCAAAAAAACAAAACAAAACAAAAACATAACAAACAAACAAACAAACAAAAACACCCCAAAAGCCAGGCTAATAGGAGACTAACAATAATTAATGCATTGAGGATTGGTATTCTCATAGTAGTTACTCAGGCTACAAGATGTGGGCAGGAAATACTCTCCACACAATATTAGCTCAAACTTTTTCGATGAACTAAGAGAAATAGGCTGTATAATTATCATAACTATCTTTTGGTTATAATACGTATATAAGTTTTTTTTCCCTTCCTTCCTTCCTCCTTTCCCCCATCACAGTTTTTAATATTTTAGAACAGGAAAGATAAAGACTTTAACTGAAGCATGGGACACTTCATGAATTTGTATGTAGTCCTTGCGCAGAGCCAGTGCTCACCTCCACATTGGTCCAGTTTTAGGGTATGTGCTGGGAAAGTGAGAACAAGAAAAGCAAAATCTTTAAAAGCCAGAAGTATATTAATTCCGGAGGATGGAAATTAAACTAACAGCAGTATTCTTATCATGAAAAATAAATGCTTGAGGCATGAAAGAATTCCTTCCAAGATCTAAAACTAAGTTAGTGGAAGTCTAAAATTCCGTATATAACTAAAATATCCAAATTGGTAAAAGCAGCACAAAAACTTCTACAGAAATCTTTCCATGCATTATTCTTAGGATATTTCTAGGTGATATAGTCATGAAAATGAATAATATAAAAGAGCAAGAGAAATAAAATATATATAGCAAGGTCCATTGGAGTAGGCTGAGAGTGCCATAATTTCACGATACCAGGGAACTAACAGGTAAATGGAAACAATTAAAGGAAAAATAGAAATTTCAAAAATTGACCTATGAGTTAAGATTTTAGTTATGTAGCAAAAGCTTATACTGTTTGTTAGGAAAAATAAAAGAAAAAGCAATTAGCAAAGTCTTATAGAAAACATGTAGCAAATAAACTGTGTGATCTTTTTTTCAGGAAATTCTGTGGAATACAAGAAAGAAATCTGCCAGAATTTCATTTATTGATTCTGGTTTCTTCTTTAGCTAAAATCATTCTCTACACTGACATAATACTAATATTCCTCTAAATGTTTTTAGTTCAGGTCTTGTATTTTTATCTCTGTTAAGGTTAGAATTCTAAACAATACAGAACATATTTTACAGGGAGGATAATCATGATTCAAATTCATTTTTCTCCTCATGGGTAAATATGGTAGTTTTATTATTTTAGCGCAGTATATTAGGAAATGGCTTAGATAAATAGGCTAAAGAAAAGTGAAAGAAGGCAATACTTTCCTTTTTCATTGAGAGAAAAAAGGTTTTGATAAATTAAGACATTAAAATATATACTAAAACATATGCGTGTGATAAGTCGATAACCATAGAGTCAAAATAGAACATTTGAGATTTTTGAATTCAGAGAATATAATTTCATTGTTCACAGGAGTTCAGAAAAAGAGAAAAAGAAAAGAACAAATGCAGAAATCTGAGAATGTGAAATAAAATAATGCTTAAAGCAATTAGTGAACCATTAAGACTGCACTAGTATGTACACAAACCTACATGCTGTGTCACACATACAATGTTTTGATGAAATTCATGTTTTTTCCATGATGAAATGATAATTTTATTATTTACTGAAGAAAGATCTATAGTGATGAGGAATGCAGAAAATGCTCTTGACAAAATCTAACATCCATTCCTAATAAAAAACAAATAAGCAAACAAATATCTGTCAAGAAACCATGGAATGGGACTTCTTTAACTCTATAAAGGGCACTGAGAAAAACTTTCAGCACCATCACTCTTTTGTGTGCATCAAATTCTGACTGAAAAAAAATTGTGTATGTTTACAGTCCACCCGACGGCATTCTTTACAGAGTTGGCCCATGTGCTTAATGCGCTTCAATTCCTTGTGGTCAGAGGCTCATAGCTGAAGCCAGTGACAAGACAAGGATGTTTTTCTCACTGTTGATATTCAGTGGTGGCTCTAACTGTACGATAAAAAATAAGAAGGCATCCAGATGACAAAAAAGCATTAGAATCTTATTTTTATTTCTAGACTCCATCATTATCATTATAGAAAATCCTAAGAAATAAATCCTATAAAAAGTGCAATACATAATTTATTGAAAACTGCCACACTTTGTGAATTGATACTAAAACTTAAGTGAAATATCCAGTAGGCTATGTGATTGGTCAGAAGACATAAAATTGCCAGAATATTAGTCTTCTGTACATTGAGCTAGCTTCAAGATGAATCCAGTCAAAACCTCAGAAGATGTTTTTCTAACACTGACAAACTGATTCTGAGACTCATGCAATTCAAAAGACCTGAAGTGGTGCCATTGTTCAGAAAGAAGAGCCTAGTCCAAGTATGCTACTTTATTTCAGGAACTTATTATAAACCTACTTCATCACAGACTATGGTATTGCATAAAGATAGACAATAGAAAAATTAAACATGGAACAGAGTCCAAGAATAAAATCATATATATTGCTTTGTGCTTTGTAAAAGTACAAGAACAATTTTTTTCTTTAATTAATGGTGAATAATTGATAGGATACCCATGTTTATAAAAATAAACTTAAGTTAATATTTTATGCATAAAATTACCTGAAAATGGATATCAAATTTGTATGCAAAATCTAAAACTATAAAAATTCTAAAGAAAAACATGAAAAATATAATTATCTTAAAGAAGACAGACATTCTTACTGAAAAGAATACAAGAGAAGAAAATTATAAATCCAACCTCATCAAAATTAAAATCTTTTGCTTTTGAAAGATGTGTTTAAGTTCTAAAAATCAGACCACAGTCTGGGAAAAAGCATTTCTCAGTTATATGTCCAATGACAATTTTGTATAGGATATACTTTTTAAATTCCCCAAACTAGTAAGTCAGCAATAACTCAGTTGTGTGAATATGAGCCAGCGGTTTCCTGGGAATGGAGAGTTAGGTTATCAGTGTGTGAGGACAGCCCCAGAGTAGCCTGAGAAATCCGCTGGGGGTGAAGTAGGTGCTTGCCCTCTCAGTTGTGAGGATGGATTTTTTTATAGCCACTAGATATCTCAGTGTATACTCTACATATATGTATCCTGTATGTCAATTATATCTCAATGTGATCATTCAAGTACAACTAATCAGATCCAACAGTGTACTTAAAAGTAACATATCAGGGTTATTACTTCTTCTAAGAATGTGAGAATATTTTAATACCATAGTCTATTAGCATAATTCACTATATTCAAGCAATACCAAAAAATTGCACTAAGGATGCATTGTGAAAACATTAAAAATCTTAGCCCAAAAGATTGTTATATTGATAAATAATACTCTATGCACATTATTAATATTTGGAAAAGGTGGGGCTGGGGAGATAGCTCAGTGGAATAAGTGCTTCCCTGGCAAGTGCAAGGACCTGAGTTCATTCCCTGGTTCTGAAAAAAAAAAAAAAAGGAAGAGATAATGTTTAATGTACTTCATACATTAAATTTCTCTCTACCATAATACCTACTAGAAAATATAATTTAAAATGGTACAATTTGTTATAAAAATACAATGAATTGTCTGTAATCTAAATTTAAAACTTCAGTATAGTTTAAAGAAAATGTTCAATTTTTAAAACATACAAAAATATACTTTGTAGAATGGAGAGGTATTTGATATTTTCATGTTGAATGAGATTTAGCTAATAGTGTCCAAATTAACATGTAAAATACTGTGATACTAATTAAATTTAGTGCTTTAAAATAAATTATCCTTTCTGCATGAGTGGTAAAGATAAAATATCTAAAGGAAAATGAAGGTCAATAAATACCTGCATTAATTTTTATTAAAAAACTAAGGGAAATTGCACTCATGCATATTAATACATACTACAATGTATAACATGAACAATAACATTAGACAAACTGATCCATAGCAGAACTCATGATTCATAAATAGACTTACATAAATATGGGACATTAATATATAACAAATATTAACAAAAACCAATGAGAAAAAAACTGCAGAAAGAGAAAAAATAACCCACTTCGGGAAAAAAGGGGCAAGTTGTTCTTTATTCACTAATGTATATAAAGATAAGTTTAAAAACTTTTTATTAAAAGTAAAGCAATGAAGTTAATAGAAAAACTGTAAGTATGATATTTACAAACTTTAGGAAGTGGTGTTTATCGAAGACCAATGGCATAAACAGTAAGTAAGACGTGGATGTGACTAAGTATTTCTGCTTAATGGGAAACACTACAGACAAAGCCTACAGACAATGGGAAAAGGTATAGTGCCCATCGATACAAGAAATAAATATCTAGGGTAGTTGAAGAACTTATTCAACCTAATAAGAAGAGAAAATCCAACAGAAAAATGATCCTTTTACAGATTCTCAATATTATTTGTTTAAAAAATGTAAATTAATACCAGAAATTAATATTATATTTTCAAAATCTAGAAAGCTCAATATTGTCAGTTTAAAAAAAGATAGGTCCTTATTTATTTGGTACAGGCACCGGCTAAGCAGCTCAGACTCATAGTGATCCTTATTTCTCAGCCTGCCCAGCCGTGGGATTACAGGAGTGCGCCGCCACGCCTGGTTAATGGTGGCCAGCACTGCACACCCGGGCTTCTGGGGCCTGCACGGTACAGGGGATCAAACCCGGATCCTTGCGCTTGCCCCGCAGGCGCTCAGACCACCGAGCTATCTCCCCAGCCCAGTTTTGCTGTTTCGTCACCACAATATAGAGAAAAGCTGCGCACTGTGTGCACAGACGTAACCGAGGCTGCTTTCTGAGCGTTGCTTCTCGGTTCTCAGGCACAGTGGCCGGCCGGTGCGATGTACCGGGCAGGTACCGTGAAACCCTCCCGGAGGTCTAGGCGGACACAGCACCCGGGCCTGAGGCGCTGCTGATGGTGGAGAGGAGAGGATGGGCTTTCACTGGGAATGCGAAGCACAGTAGGGAGTGCGGTGACGCTGTTAGAAGCAGGAAGACAAAAGCACACGAAAAGCTAGACGTGTGAGCAGCATCAAAGAAAGAAACGCACAACTCAGCACTGATGTGAAATACTAAGAAAGAGAACGAGTCTGTAACTCCAAAGCCTTTTGTTAACTAAAATCACACCCCACAAAAAAACGAGTATAAATACCCGACGTAGACACAGATACAGGCTTCTGGAGCTATTGTTACAGACTATAGCGAAAGCAAAAGCATTTAAGCGATTTAAGGGAACAGATGCATACATTAAAGAATTACCACTTTCGTTTGAATCAATTTTTGTAATCTTCGAAGTATAATTAACTCAGCCACCTGCACATGAAGACCAAAAGTAAAAACAACACGAAACAAAAACATAGCTGTTGCTGCCAAGCAGTAGCAGTTTTCACCGCTTAGACTTCTCGTTTTTACTCAACTCTCAGAAACTTGCGCTTTGAATCTCAGTTTTTGGCGGGGTCTCCAGACTGATTTCTGTAGTGGTTGTACCAGTCTGTGTTCTCACCAATAGCTGGGAATGGTGCCTTTTGCCCCACAGCCATTGTTATTAATTGATTTTTTTTTTTTTTAATGACAGCCTTTCTTTCCGAGGTAAGATTGTATCTCAATATTGTTTTAGTTTCATTTCTCAGATGACCAGTGCTGTAGAATAGTTTTTCAAGTATTTATTTATCATTTGCATTTCTTCCTCTGAGAAGTGTGTGTTCATCTCAGAGGCCCATTTTTATTTATTTTTTATTTTTTTAATTTTTTTTCCATTCAACCTAGCCATTCATTCCTCTCCTGGATATTTTTCCAAAAGAACTAAAAAATCTCAACACAGTGATATATGTGCAACCATGTTTGTAGCAGCAACTTGTCAGCTATATGTTGGAAACAAACAAAATGCCTATCAATTGAATAATGGTTAAAAAAGATATAGTACATACAATGGAGTTCCTCTCAGATTTAAAGAAAAACTCTAAGCCTTTTCAGTCAATGGATGCAACTAGAGGCTCTACTCATGAGTGAAACAAATCAGACTCACTGTGAATATTGCATTGTCTCTCTAGAGTAAGAACCTGAAACAACAAATAGAATCTTAAAGGAATGATAGCTGTAGTACAATAGGAAGAAACTGAACTTAAGGAATAAACAATTAAGATGATGGAAAGGGAACAGAGCTAGGAAGAAAAGGTAAAGTGGAAAATCATACAAGTATATATTTAGGGAAACCTAAATGATTCCATTAGTTTTTTTTTGAAAGTAGCAGTTGCTCTTTAAAATTTTCACATTAACTAACTGTATGCTATTATCTGTATTCTGAGCAACCACATTGAGGACATTAAAGTGCAACACAAAAACCATGGCCAAATACCTTTCATCTCGTTCTTCTAAATATATAACATTTCTAATGTCATATCAACTAGTATTCGGTCTTTATAATAAATTTTAAAAAAAATATGAAGTAAAACAGTACAAGGAAAGAATTAAAATTTATTGAAAGTATGCATCAGTGTTAATTATTTAGCCAATTTTGTGTACCTATATCTGTTAATCTGAACAACAGATTTGATGATGAAATTATTTAATATAACAACTATTGTTACGTTTTTATTCTTATTTTGAAACTCTACCATTTCTACTGTCTTATCACTCTGTTTTTGTCTTTACTTCTGCTATTTGCTTTCAGCCTTCAAAATAAAGTAAAATTTAAAAAATTAAAAAAAAAGAAATTTGACCTTTGACCCCAACTTGTGGCCAAGGGCCAAAGATAGATTTGTCTTTTCTCTCAACGTTTCCTTTCCCTTACGTCCCTGAGGTGTAGCTGTGATGTAACCTTGACAGCTGGTATAACCTTAACCACCAGCTCTGGTTAAAAAATAAGTGTGACTTACCACATTTCTATTGATTTTCTCTAGGTCCACAGTGAACCTTTTATAAAGTCTACATTTCATTAATTTTTTTTTCTAATTTTGTGGAAAACATTTGGCAAAGTTTCTGGCATTCTGGTCTCCCCATCAAAACCCTTTCTCTAAGCCCAAGGTCAGCTGGGCGAGGGGGCATTCACTCCACAAACACTGCGGGGTCGGGGAGATGGCTTAGTAGAATAAGCGCTTCCCTGGCAAGTGCAAGGGCCTGAGTTCAATCCCCGGTTCCAGAAAAAAAAAAAAAAAAAAAAAAAAAAAAAAAAACTGATATGGGGAGGATTTGCTTAAGTATTTTAGGACGGATCAAGTACTCAGATACAGGCGAACTGGTCAAAATGAATGGAGAATACTTCCACCAATTCATGAATTATTTGACTTGTGTTGCTGGGCATGTGGGCAGAATTATTTTTTACATACTCTATATCCACTCGCATGCTAGGGTACTTACTGATGTCAGCTGATCTGTGCTCTTTTTCTCCTAAATTAAAGTTTTCAATGTGTCTACATATGAGAAAAGCTTTCTTGGAATGTATCTTTGGGTGTCTTCTTTCTGCTCTATGTGCCATGTGTTTTTCTTCAGAGACACCAAATAGGTAGGCTAGGCTGCTGATTTGTAGGTCTCACCCAATACCCTCCCATTAGTCTTTTGAACTCATTTAAAAATTCTTGTTTTGTTCTGGTTTCTCTGGCCTGTCCTTATTCTTAATATTTTTTAGTAATATTTGTCGTTACTTCTTCATCAGCTTCTCTCTAACGATCCTCCCTAAGCTTCACATTTTTTAACCAGCTCTGGTTAAAAAGTAAGTGTGACATACCACATTTCTATTGATTCTCTCTAAGTTCACATGGAACCTTTTATAAAGTCTACATTCATTTAATTTTTTCTAATTTTGTAGAAAACATTTGGCAAAGTTTCTGGCATCCTGCTATGCTATTTTGATTTACAGGTCAATTTCTTATTTCCTTTAAAATGTAAACCATACATAGTTTGAAAATATTGAATGGTTTTTTTTTTTTTTCTTGCTACTAATATTATGAAAGGTAGCACGATACTCGTTTTCATCATTATCTTTGAGTGGAAGGAAGTTTTCATGAACATGACACATATGAATGGGTTGAATGGACAAGAGGTTAGCGGGAGCAAACTGGGGTGGGAGAATTCTGCAGGAAGTGGAGAGCCGAAGACTGTCTGCAGAAATGTCAACACTTGGTCCTACAGTTACGTATAAGTGGCAAGATCAAAAATTCTCTCTACTTACAGCAAAGAGACATGATGCCGGGTGGTGGAAGTATGTAATCAAGTGACTTGAGGAAAGAGAGAAGCTCTAAGCGACATCATCTTGTTCTTTGTGCCTGGCCACAGTGGGCCTCTGCTTCTCCACTATGCCCCCACTCACTTGACAGCACAGAGAGGGAAAATGGGCTTGGAGAGCTGTGGCCCCATCAGGCCTTCTCCGGCTTCCCAGAAGAGGGCCAGGGCACCTGACTTTCTCTGGCCCAAGGCCTTTAACAGCAAGGCACCTTCCTAGTGCTGCCCTCTACTGCCCTTTCCATTTCTTTTTTTTTTTAAAAATTGTTTATTGTTACAGTTTATATATGCACATTACTCACTTTCATGATAGGGAATTAATACCTGTACATGAGCTGCCCCGTGGCCTCTTTTTTTTCTTTGCAATCCTCTCCCCTCCCTTCAACCACTCTCCTCATTTACAAAGTTTTGTTTCCATTATATCATTCTTTCGTTAATCCACCCCCCCAGTTTTCCCTTTCTTGTGAACCATTTTTTCCCATTTCACTATACTTATTATTCACTTTGGTCCTGATTTACGCTTTCAGTGTCTCATACCAAGGAAATAGTGTGACCTTTACGTATGTGTGGGGCCAGAGATGCAGCTCAGCCACATGAGCACCAGCCTGGTGAGTACGAGGTCCTGAGTGTGATCCTCAGTACAAAGGAAGAAAGAAAGAAAGAAAGAAAGAAAGAAAGAAAGAAAGAAAGAAAGAAAGAAAGAAAGAACAGATAGTTTAGCAGATTAAAGCACATACTTAGGCAGCACAGGGACTAGGGTTTGATCCCGGCATGCCATGCCAGCCCCACTCCCAGGGTTCTCCGAGATGGCGATTGAGACCGGGTGTGGTGACATGCATCTGTAATCCCAGTGCTTGGGAGGCTGAAAACAGGAGGATCGCTACAAGTCCCTTCTGTGTAGTGAGACACTTTAGATCCTATACTAAATATATAAAAAAAATCAAATTTGATGAACGAGTGTCTCATTTAGTTCACTTAAGATTGTGGTCTCAGTTGTATCTATTTACCTAAGAATGCATCAAGTTTATCCTTTTTATGGCTGAGTAGTACTCACAGAAAACACATCTTTTTAATCCACTCATCAGTTAATGGGCAGTTGGGTTGTTTCCAAGATTTAGTTATTAAAAATTGTGTTTCATTTCATTTCTCTTGGTAGCACTCTTTTTTCATTGTGGCTTACATTTAGAGGTGATCCAAAAGGTCAGGACAGACAGTGCAACTTATTTGTATCTCATTTTCTTCTCCCCTTTAGTTGATTTTAGGGGAATGAAGGGGAAAAAGAGTTATTTGCTTTTACAGCCAAACCCAGAAAACCCCAGAGACCTTCAGAAACTGCATCCTCTGCAGGCTGAGGCGGCGGAGTGTGTTTATAGGTGGCAGCCCATTTAGTAACAGAAAGGTGCTGGCTTTGAGGCTGCAGCAAGACCGTGCCCTTCAGCTTCTAAGGCATAGCGGATGGAGATAAATGTCCCAGCACACAGTCTTGGAACTTCACCCTCACTGAATGCAATCATCATGCATGAGTCTAGGCAATACATTTGCAAAATTAGTACAAATTATGGAGATAGATCCATTTGAAAGCATTAGTAGACTTGTGTTTCCTTTGAAGATAATTAGCCAAGTCAGAAGATAGTCTGGTCCTGATGCACTGGCCTTTTGAGTTCAGCATACTTACTATGTTCTTCTACTTTTTTTTTTCATTTTTATGTATTTGGCACAGGGTCTCACTACGCAGCTTGGACTTGTATTGATTCTCCTGTTTTCAGCCTCTCCAGGGCTGGGAAGCCAGGTATGCACCATCACACCCAGACCTGGTTGCCCGCTCAGCATCCCCCTCAGGTGAATCGAACCCTGGTCCCTGCACTTGCCCAAGCAGGCACTTAGTCTGCTGAGCTATCTTGCCGGCCCTCGTGTTCTTCTACTCTTGACTGTCTGTGCAGAATGGTCATGGTCACTGCCCTAACATTCTGAAACTCATGGGGCTCACAGGCAGCTGTTCCATTCCGCATGAACTAGAGACTAACTAGGAGCTGGGGTCGCGGATGCAGTGACTATATGAATGCAGCCCCTTCCCTCAAACAAGCTCACATGAAGACAGTTCGGCTAGACACAGTGCTGACATCCGAAGGATTTATGCGCCATCTCATAGAACTACCGTAGATTAGCTAAGAACATTAGCTAAGAAGTAGCAAACACCAATAAATAATAGGTAGTCTATGGATGCTATGGTTCATATCATCATTATCAGTGCAAAGGGGCAATGACAAAAATCCAGGAAGGATGAAGGTGGGAGGATACTGACTGAGTCTGTGGATCTTGACGAAGGCTGCAAATGAGATCTTTGAAGAAAGGGTAGACCAGAAGGCAGAGCAGAACTGACCACACAGCCAAAGCAGAGAGGGCTGGAGATGAGCCCCTATTGTATTGGTGCATTGTAACACAACCTGCTTTGGTGTGGGGCTTGGGCCCCACACTGACCTTTTGGTTCTGCCTCATCCTCTCTAATTAGCCTACTTCAATTTGGTGTGTTTTCTTTAGCACAGCCTTTGGCATCAGCCTGGTATAATAATTTTGAGTAGATGAGGGATGTGGATGGAAATAACCCCTCTAAAGTTACGATGACCTTCTCCCATAATGTATTGTGCTGTGGAGGTAATGATAGATACACGGCTTCTGTATTTTAAGTTAAAAGAAAGTGCACTTGTGTTTTCTTTGCAGCATCCACAAACTGTTATTCTGTAATAACAGAGGAAAGAGTTTTCTATAGCTGCCTGGTCAGTGGTTCCAAACTGGGAATAACATCCAACCACTAACTGCTGTTTAATTTTTTTGTTGTTTTTACTTTATTTCATGAACAGCTATGTTTGCACAGCAAGGCAGCAAACATCTGAGGAAATGTTGATGGGATCGCAAACAAGCCCGCGGTGTCTGAGGTTTTGTCCTGAGCAGGTGAGTTCGCTTTGGCAGGCGGATAGTCCTCAGTGCCTGCAAAGACCTTGTGGAAATAAAGCGAAAGGTGTAGGGAAGTGAAAGATGGCAACGACACCACTTTTGCAAAGCTGAATCTTGCATGCGTGTGCTCTGCTCATGTGAGGAGAGATGATTAATTGTATTTTTAAAAATACAATAGAGAAGAGGAATTTGAGTATTCCAAGCCCAAGGAAATGGTGAGTGTTTGAGGGGTGGGGATGTCAATATTCCTGATCCCATCGTTATATCGTTTATTCCCATGCTGAAATATGTGGTGTGACATAGATATTATAATTACTATGTGCCAATTAAATTCTTAAGAATAAGAAGACTGAAAGCAATAGATGGAAGGGGAGAGAAAGAGAAAACAATGCTAAGAAAAACTCACCCGAAGAGCAGAGCTGGCTGCTGAGTGACTCAGAGGCAGAAGGAGGAGGCTGGGTGGGAATTCAGCAGAGGGAGAAGCCAGCAGAAGCCGATCTTTACATGTAACTGTATCCCAGACAGACTTCTTATGTTTCTGAGGGATGCTCCTGTTTTTTCTCAGGGGTTTCTATTTTGGGGGGTTGGCACAAAGAGACGTCAGCGGATGTTGGCAGGAGCTGTGTCTCTCCCCAGCTGCACCAATGCAAATCATCATGTTACAGTGAATCATCTTTTTCCCTCTGCCTCTGGGATTTCATACACCATCTTTTCTGCTCAAAGGCATGCTTGGAGACCAAGAGCAAAAGGGATCCTTGGAGTCATGAAGGGATCAGCCAAATTCAAAGAAAAATCTCTAAGGGCTTAGTCCTTAGAAATCAAGCAGGATCATGCTACTTCTTCCAGCAGTAAAATAGTTTAACTGGGGCGAGGAGTAGCATAGGTCCTTCTCTGGCGCAGTGACATCACTCACTCTCTTCCTCTCCAGCTTTCTTCTTATAGCAGAGAGAAAAACATAGCTCTTAAATTCAGGGGTGTTGATAAACTTCCAAGTCAGCATTTGAACTGTTTTGAGTTTCAGTTTACACATTTGTAATACGCGAATAGTAACCACTTCCTCGGGATTGTTGAGAAGATGAAATTGGATAATTGAGTTGAGTGCATATAAAATTTTCCCACTAAAGTTCTTCTGGAGGTAAGCCTTTTCAGTCCCAACATTTTCAACCAAAAGTTACCTCCAGAAAGACTTTGCTGGGAAATTTTCACAATACGCTAAAGCCAACTTCTGTGTACAGGACAGTAAAATTATTTTCTATAATAACTTACTCCAAAGAAATGAAAAGTCAACAAAATTTCAACTTGTAGCTCTTTCTTTCTAAATGCTAGCATAGTCCTGTTTCACAATTGCGTCCAACTTCCATGATGGGTTAGTGGTACCAAGTGATTAGGGACAGTTCTTGAATTTTAAGGATCTCGTTGTCTGATAATGTTATAACAATGCAGTGTTGTGAATTTTCCTAAAAACTAGACAAGAGGAGCAGAACACCCTCCTGGAGGAAGACATTTCAGATACCAGCCTTGGGTTTGGGACAGTTTGGGTAAAGATGCAAACACAGAAAGGATTATGGAGTTTGCAGGAACTAGTAAGTGTGAGATGCACAGGAAATTTATCTCAATGGCCTGTTCTTTCTAATTCACTCCTGATGAATTAATGTATGAACTGTGACTCGGTCAGAATCAATACAAAAGGAAATGGCAAAAATACCAAATCTCTTAGTAGTCATTCTGAATTATTTTATTCCTCACCAGTGTTTGCCCAGGAGCAGAAGACTCAGGTTAGTTTCTGTCCCAGGTACAAAATTTATCTTAACCATAGGCAAGTTTATAAGCTGTGATCTAAGTGGGAAAATTTGGATTCTTCACAGACCTCACATTAAAGAAGAGTTTCAGGGCCAGGGAGACAGCTCAGTAGAATAAGCTCTTGCCTGACAAGAGCTTAGGGTCCTGAGTTCAATCCTCAGTACCACAAAAAGAAAAAAAAAGTTTCACCTATGCTTAGGGGATGCTTGAATAGCTGTTCAAACATCCTCAGGAGAAAGCAGATCGATAGTGGGCATCCTATAAGTATTCGCAAACTTGAGGACAGGGCTCATGAGACAGTTCTTTTCAGAAAAATGCAGAAAGGGGCCATGCATTCTTCAGTGATATACTCCAGAAAAATGTTAACAAAAAGATGCTTTTTACTATTAAACCATCGACTGATTTTGGCTTGCTAGGCACCAGCTGGCTTGCATTACTTGTGATGTGCTTTGGTGTGTCTCTGATGATAAATACGAAGGGGCCTTTAAGATATACAGAAATATTAAGCAACTAAACATGCTTTTCCTCTCCCTTTGAAAATGTAAGAGTAGAAGGAAATGCGGGAGCCTACTAAGCACAGAACAAGTTACATGCGGCTAAGTCAGCTTTGCTGCCCCCACTCTGAGCCCAGGAGGACTTATTCTCTTTGGGTGAGAAAATAACAGTCTGAACTAGAAAGTCCTCCAGCCCCATGGGCCCTTTTTTCCCTCACCATCTGCCACTCAATTCACATAGCTACTGGGCTTGGTGGTCTTTAGGAACCTTCTAGTCTCTCTACCAATGATGGATTTGCCCTGCAAACATCTTGTTTAGTCTCTGCCTCCCCGTGGCATGGAACAGCAAGCCTAGTGAACAAGGAGACCTCCCAAATGCTTTGTTCTGTATGTCAATGGCTACAGGGAAAAATCATGTATTTGAGCATAAGGCGTACGACAAGCAGTTGTTCAAGCAGCATACTTTTCAAGTTGTTTATTCCTATAAATGCAATACATCATTGGGATAAATACTGAAAAGAATACTTTTATTTATTTACTAAACTATTTTTGCAGAAGAACTGAAAACATCATGCTACAGCAGCATACATGCACTGTATGTATTTTATTTATAGCAGCACAATTTGTCATAGCTAAATCTTGGAAACAACCCAAATGCCCATCAACTGAGGAACAGATAAAAAGATGTGATATTTTTACACAATGGAGTATTACTTAACTGTAAAAAAGATACACTCAAGGAATTTTTATATAAATGGATGCAACTATGAGAGACAATACTCATAAGTGAAGTAAAGCAGATCCACAGATGTGAACATTGTATTGTCTTGCTAGTATGAGAACTTGAAAGAGTAAATGAAATCTGAAAGGTACAATGGATATTGTGAAAGAGAAAGAATCTGTTCAAAGGGAAGGAACAGCTGCAATGAGGAAAAGGACAAAAAAATAAAAAAGAAAGAAAAAGATATACTTACATATATATATACAGGATAGATTTCTGCTGGCCTATGGAAAGGAGCAGTTAATTTTTATTTGTTTTTCTTTTAAATATTTTATAACTTTTTAAACCAACTTTGCATGTTTATATCTGGTAACCTTAAGCAACTAATTTGAAGATAGCACTATGCAATATAACAACGATTGTTGAATTCCTGTTATTTTGTTGAGTGAAATTCTGTATCATTTCTAATGTTTTTTTTTACTACTTTTATTCTTCTTTAAAAATTAAAAAAATATATTTTTTTAAAATGTAAAAATAATTTGCTGAGCAAGCATTTCATCATCCCAATCTCTATCCTTAGTTTTGGGGACAAATGAGTGGACAAGTGTAAGCAATACACATCTCCAGGAACTCTCACAGTAACCGTAAAAATTGGTATAAAAGATAGGAAAGAAACAGATTTATTTTATTCTTGAACTTTTGCTTCAGCTTCCTCAGCCTGAACATCACCTACTCTTTTAAGACAGGCCAAAGGTTGACTTGGAGAAAACAAACCATTCTGAGTAAACACGTGGTCTGTGCTACATTGGTAACCAGGAAAATGTCCCATCCTTTCAAGACTGGGGGCTGTGTGAACAAGGGAGGAGCAGTTATCTGAGCACCTGAAGGGTCTCTTCTACGTGAGGACCCATCTCAAAAACAAAGTGCAATCAATTTACTTCTGTTTACAATATGTTTGGCAACATTAAAAAATACAAAAAACGAAATGCAAAAATCTCTATCTTAGGGCCGGCCAAATAACTCAACAGATTAAAACTCCTGCAAGCAGGTACAGGGGCCAAGTGTTCAATCTCTGGGCTTTCTGTGCCATCCCTGCCCCCAGGGCATGCTGAGACAGCATTTCAGACTGAGTGTGGAGGCACACACTTGTAATCCGAGCTGTTGGGAGGCTATAAACACGAGGAGTCCAATCTAGTAGTGAGACCCTGAACACCCTGTAGAGCCTTACTTAAAAATAAAGGAAAAAAGTCTCTGTCTTGTTGGAACTGCTGTGATTCCATCTCCTGGAGTGCCTGGGGAGCTGCAGGGCTTGAGCACAACCCCAGGATCTGGGACTGCATGGTGTCTGGCTGCAGATCCCAGGTGTTCTGTCATCAGAAGTTGAGCAAGTTACTACTTTATCACCAAGGCTTATTTTCTTTACTGGCCCAGAAGTTCAGCAAGTTACTACTTTATCACCAAGGCTTATTTTCTTTACTAGCATTGCACATATGATGATAATAATACTTAACTTGCAAAGCAATTGTCTGACTGTGCCCATTCAAAAAAACCCAAAAAAACAGAATACTAGAACATGGGACCCCAGGAAACGCTTGTCCAATTGAAAAAGGGAGCAGTTGAAAAGAGTTGAAATGAAGATATCACCAAAAAATAAATAAATAAATAACAATCCAAGAGGTACACTGAATGCAGGAACTAAATCCTGGGGTCTGCAGCTGGGGGAGGGTAAGACAGAGTCATGAGTTTGGGATTAGGGACCTGTAAGGCTGACAGGTGCCACTGAGAGAGAGTTCTGATCATGATCAGCCTAAGCAGTCCTAACAGGTGACAGCTGAGAAAGTAAAGGAGAAGGACATAACGCTTTGTAGAGTATAGTCACCCAAAACCTGCCTCCTGCCTACAGAATGGCTACAGTGGCAAATCAAGTCCTAGGCACTTGTGAACGACTGTGGGGTTTGAGACACTGTCACCACATGCTCTCACGAGAACCATGACTCCATTCAGCGGCCAAGAAGTAATCAAGGTTTAATTTCCCCTCAATCTAGAGCATCTATTATGAAGCTCAGAAATTTGACTCGATTTGCCCAAATTTCCATAACTAATACCATCAGGCTCAGTGCTGGAAAGAATGAATATCTGGTACAAATAGAATGTGCTTAACACGATCAGTGATCCTACATACTTGAACAAGAGACTCTTTAAAGGAAGTTATAAACAAAGTATTTTTTGAGCCACTCTAAATTTGCTGAATTAAGAATCTCTGGGTAGAGAGTAAGAATTTGTATTTAATATAGTGCCTCTGGCAACAGTGAGGCAGCTGCCTGGCAGCAGAGAAATCATCTGGGTATGACATTTTTCTTATACAAAAGCATCTGGAACGTGAGACCCTGTTATCAAGCTGAAGTACTCAACCACTTAGAGCTAAACTGAGGCTATAAAAACTTTGAGCCTTCTTCTTATTAGGCTATTAAAATACCTATGTTTTTCCTCCTGCGTTTCCTGACAATCTTTTCTTTAGAGTTAGTCTCTCATATTTGCTTTTGACAATTAAAGAAATCTTTTAAGAACTGGGAAGCATTGTACAACCATTCTGCTGATTATTTCTCATATTTCTCATAGATACCAGAACCGTGATAAGTAAACACAACTTGACATTTTCTCACTTAAAACAGATAAGTGATAAAATCTTTCAGTTCTATACAGCATAAAAAAGGCAAGTAGAAGTAGTTTTATAAAAGTTATTTTTATGAGATATAAAAAATTGAATAATGTGGGTAATATCATTTCTTATTTCTTTACTAACTAAAGTACTGGACAATGGTTGCACTGTTGGGAGGGTAGGAGCTTAGCTGTGTGTAACTTGGGATGAGGACTTATGTGACCCAGGCTCCTGTGTTCCCACCTGTCAAACAGAGTCCTTGGAAGGAGTAAAGGCGATTGCATGCTGTTTCCATGTCTAACTCAGGCACGTGAGGATGCACTCATTGAAATTTGGTGACAGTGATCTACTTTAGAACTGTTTGCTGCGAAATTGTTCTTCCATTGTTCTTTCAGTTCCTCCTTTTCTAATCCTCACTTGGCTATCTGTTCAGTCAAAATTATTTTTAGAATCCCTTAAAAATTGAACCTCTGTATTCTTATTATTCTTATGGTTTGCTGTGTGATCTCTAGTTAACCAAGATTGCTTCTGTGAAGCTGTATTTGTCAGTGAAAAATCAATAGAAATTCCTGAACAATAATATTATCTTAAGAGATTTATTAGATATACGCCACAGGATTTGTGTGCACGGAGTGAATTCTTATGTTACTAGAAATATACTGAGCTTCGCTATGGTGAAAATTGCTCCTTATTTGATGTGCAAGGAATTTCAAGATCTTGTATAAATCTTTGGTTATTCTTCTAGGACTAGAACTAATTTACTAATGATAGCTTTGACACAATGAATGGAAGAGCTAGAATTTACTATTTTTTTCTCACTTGTGTTAAGTGGGTTCTGGGTTCATTGTCATAAACACTTGCTTTTGCCTCAGTTAGTATCATAGTATCTTATAACAAGTAGGCACCACAGAAATTTATTGGAGCAATTAACAAGTTTTCCTTACTGAATTCCATGAGCTGGGGCACTACAATAGGAGAAATATGAGTTTGAAGTTCTCTAGCTCCAAACCTCTCTTCATTTTCCTTTTCCTCCTTTCCTCCCTATTTCTATCCTGTTTCTCCTTGCTCTCACACCTGGTACCACCAGTTGGCCCGGGATGGGTCCATTCTCTGCCAGGAGAACAGAAACCAGCAGCAGTGTGTATGCACTGTGGAATGCCATAGCTGGAAGGAAGCCGGGAGGCAGCAGGGCCGCAAGCCCTACTTCCTCCATCAAATGGACCAAGCTGCATCCTGAGGCAGTGTTTGATTTAGGTGCTCGATGAAGGACAATCTTACATGAAGAACAATCTGAAAAGAGTCACTCACACAGTGAGTTAAATCATCCAGTGAATATGATTTCTTAAAATTTTATTTTAAAAAATACAAAATAGTCATAGAAAAAATATATTAGAAATGATACAAGATTTCACTAAACAAAGTAACAGGAATTCAACAATGGTTGCTGTATTACACAATGCTATCTTCAAATTAGTTGTTCAGTTTAACAGATATATATATACAAATATTCTCGTGTCATTATTTCTGCAAGAAGGTAAGTCATACTTAAAAGCACATTTTTACTTTGTAGGAAAATATATGGTGATGTGGTATGTAATTCGTCCCACTATCCCAAGACTTATCCTCAAATTTAATTTCATTTTTTATCAAAGAGAATACAAAATAGTAAAGAAAAACAAATAGAAATGGTACAGAACTTCACCAAACAAAACAATAGGAATTTGACAATGGTCGCTGTATTGCATAATGTTTTCTTCAAGTTAGTTGTCCACATTACCAGATATAAGCATTCAAAATTTATTTTAAAAAGTTATAAGAAATTAAAAAAGACAAAAAAATTAAGCATCAACTGCTCCCCTCTGTATCGTATGATTTCACAGTGTGTCCTCCCTTCTGTTGAAACACAGAAGTGCTTGCATTTGAGATGTAGATGACTAATATTAACACTGAATGAATCCAAATTCAAACTAAATGACACTTTTGCATTTGTCCTACGCTAGCCATGAATTATCTCAGACTATCTGTAGAAGAAGAAGAAAGCTGCTATCGTAAATTCCTATTTGTTTTCCCAACTTGAATCTTTGGCAATGCATATGACAGAAAAATGTTCAACATTCCTAGTGGCCTAACCTGCCACAGAGATAGTCACTTTGAAGTCCAGAGGCCAAAGACTGCACAGACTTTTACCCCAAATGGGCTCATTTCTTTTTTACAGGCAGAATTGGGATGAAACAGCCTGTCTGCTTCACAGCCCTCTGTGTCTAGAAGATGAGCCCTGTAGGCTCCGAGAGGTGACAGGCTTGCAGTGAATAAGAGCAGCGAATGGTCTTTTAACTACCCTGGCTGATAAAGACAGTTATAATACACAAAAGTAGGAAGAGTACATTCAGCCGAGTCCTAGTTAACGTCAGCATCAGCACAAGGCTGCATCGTTCTATCACTCTTTTTCATGCGAAGAAGCAAGTGGGTGCTGGTGACGTGTCCTCTAATGATCACTCAGTCACACAGAACGAAGGCTGAGCACCTTACCTATCTTCTGTGCCCTGGAAACCGCTGGTCTTCAGCTTTCCTGTGTCCCACAGTCCATCTCCTTGTGTGAGTCCCGGCCATTGTCTGGCGACACGCTCCTTGGACCTCCCTTTGGAAGAGTTGCACCTAAACACTGCCCACTTCAGCTCCCCCCACAGTGATGGAAACACCAAAATCACCCCTTTGGAGTGCAGACAGAAAAAGAGGCTCTGAAGAGAGATCACTGTATTGCTGTAGAACAAACACAGAGCCCAGGCCTTCAGTAAGGTGTCCTTGCATCCTGCACCTCCGTCTCTGTGGGCAGGACCTGGAGCAGCTGTCTCAACATGAGGTCAGAGGCGCTTCTTCCACAAAAGGTGTTCCTCCTCCACATCTTCAGCTCTTGTCCTTCATTGGCAAGGATTTTTTTACTTAGCCATTTTTCTGGTCATGTACATTGCACCAGAGCTAGGATCCATAGAACATATACAGTCTCTTCACTAATTCTCCAATATATTATTTTTTTTAAGTTTTTGATTGATAAAGGAAATTAGATTTTAAGAATTCAGCAAAGTGCCCAAGGTGTGAAGTGCTACTGGGTTAGTGGTTTTTAATGAGGAAAGATTTTAACATCCCTTCTCCCAAGGGGCTTAGGCAATTGTTGGAGACAACCATAGGTTACTGGGGAGCAGGGGGCAGGGTTTTACTGGAATCTAGTAGGTAGAGGTCAAAGACATTGTTGAAAATATACAGGACAGGGGCTGGAGAGATGGCTCAGTGGTCTAAAGCACCTACTTAAATCAAGCTTGGCGAAGCACAGGGACCACGGTTCGATCCCCAGCACCACATGCCAGCCAGCCCCGCCCCCTGGTGGGCTGAGCTGGCCACACACACACACAATAAATAAATGTAATAAATAAAAAAAAATAAAAATATTTAAAAAAAAAAGAAAATATACAGGACAGCTTCCTGCAAGAAAGGGTGATCTAGCCTGAAGTACAAGTAGTGCTGAGTATGAAACATCCTGGATTAATAGGAGACATTTTGGGCTGGGTGATCTCTGTGGCTGCAGAGGTAGGTGCGCTTGGATAGCTCGGCTTTGAGCTGGATTCTTTGGCTGGGCTGCCTTGGGTGTTGACAGCTAAGCATCAGACTCCTCCTTGCCCAGCTGGACTGGTACCCAGAGTGCTCATGGCCTGGATCAGTGATGCTGCAACCCAGCAACCTCTCTGGTCCTCCACATTTTGTCAGAAAGGTGAGTCAGAAAACATCTGTATTCCAGGTATCTTGAGTATCTGAACATTCAGGATTCAGTATTTCTTTGCTGAAGGGGATTTTGATTTCAAGAATGGCTACAAAGCTATTTCTTTTGGATGGTTTTTGACTCGATGAAAGGAAGAACGGGAGCCACCCCACTATTTTCAGGGAAGTAGACCACTTTCAGTGAGCAAAATAGGACTTAGGACAGCTGTCCTTAAAGGAAACAAAGGTAAAAAAGTTTTCTGTATGTGCTCATCACCAGGTGCCCCGAGAGTTTCACGTCACAAGACAGTATTCAGTTCCTTTATGTCGATAGACGTTTGCTATGGTAAACCTTAAGCTGATGGTGTAACCACCTGGCTTTGAGGCCTTTGATGAGACTTATTCAGCTTACTTATTCACTGAAAAAGTTACTGAATACTGATTGC
The DNA here is from genome assembly GCF_000260255.1 of Octodon degus. NCBI lineage: Eukaryota > Metazoa > Chordata > Mammalia > Rodentia > Octodontidae > Octodon > Octodon degus. Next base: position 14,374,806 of record NW_004524595.1, on the reverse strand, counting down.
ATTTGGGTAAGGAACTAAGTAAGGCTTGAGCTATTTGGGGCACAATCCATGAGAGGAAAATCAGAAAGAAAGGGGCAATAAAATGGGACAGGAAGATAAATAGTCATGGCAAAGAAAAATGAAAATGAAGAGGTTCAGGACCATGAAGGACACTCCAGCAGAAGGAATGACAACGTGGTACCATCCAGGACAGGAGAGGTAGGTGGGCTGGGGGTAAAATATGGGGGGAAAATCCCTGTGGTCTGACACAGGGAGCAGAGATGAGAATGGACTGAGGAAGTGGAGAGAGGACGCAGTGGGGAAGGCAGGCCTGTGCTGTGGAGTTTGGGTTCACACAACTCAGGGCTGCACTGCCCAAGGACTCAGGATCCACCTTGGGTTTCAGAAAGCTGAGAACAAGAAATACCACTTAAGGTATTGCTGCAAATGTTCTGACAAAGGCAGGTGGTGCTTTGGCTGGAGGTAGGGCAGAGACTGTGCAAACAAGGGAATGGATTTAATGCATTCTCAAGTAAAAGACAGGCCAGTAGTCCATGACGAATGAGTTATGATGGAGGAGCAGGAAAGAGCTTCAAGGATCCCCTCATCTTTCCAAGCCAAGCTACTGGCTGGCAACCATCCTAAGAGGCCCCCTGTACTTATCTGTGAAGTTGAAACAACGTTTCCACCCTTCTTACTTTAGAGTGTAGTTTTGAAGACCAAGTGGCACACAAAATATGAAATGATTTTGTATTGGTGTATAAAACATAATAAATGTGCTCTTTAAAGTTATCCTTTGTAGTTCATTGCAATATGTTCAGCTGCATAGCTGTGTTATTAGTGTCTGTGCGCTGAAATATACACACTTTGCTTTTTGATATCCCTGGATTGCCTTACAGCTTCTTGATGTTACAATTAGAGTTTACAGCACATACAATATGACAAGGGAAAAGGTGTAGCTTCTTGTTCTCTAACATGAACTGAGCATTCCAATCTTGAAATCTATTCTCATAGCCATGAGAAAATCCGGATTGGTCCAGCATGCTTGCTGCCAGACTCGGGGAACTGGGAGTAGACAATGGAAACTTTCCCCTGGTTTGTTATACTGAGTTGCCAACGAGTGGCTAAGTCTTACCAGTTTCAGCCTGGTAATTATCCAGGTGGCTCCAGGCCCACAGGAAAAGGCCTACTGGCTCGCTCTGGCTCTGAGGCTCCAAAATGATGACCTTTATAACAATCCCTTTGTAGTTCTAGAGAGTGAAGTAATGATTGGATGAGCACAGCCCATATTACAAAGAAAATATTTTGGGACCAGCATTCAGAGATCTGGATCCAGCCCCAATCTTTCTGGTTATTGACAGTGTCACTTTAAAGAATTCACCTTGAGAAGGATCCCTTCTTTGAGCTTGGAGGACAAAATAATTATTGAATCTATTTCAGAGATACGAGAGGAAGACAAGATCATGAATATACTTTGTAAATTAAGAGATTAGATAGATGGGTGTATGTGTTGATTATTACCAGAACTACTTTATGGAACAGAAAGATTACTTTAAAAATACAAACAGTTTTACATGTTTGCTCACATGTACACTTTTACATTCATACTCATACATTACGTGCATATTTCTCATTTGAGAAGCAACAATATTTGTTGGAAAAAGTACATTGAGTTAGAAAATCAATAACTCAGGGGTTGGGAGATGGCTTAGTAGAATAAGTGCTTCCCTAGCAAGCGCAAGGGCCTGAGTTCAATCCCCAGTTCCGAAAAAAGAAAAAAAAAAAAAAAGAAAAGAAAATCAATAGCTCAAATTTTTTCCATTAGTACAAGTTCTAAAACTATAGTCTATTTGTGGTGATACAAACACCAGCGTCTGATTAGATCTTAAGATACTTAGACCTGGTGGTTCTCCAATGACTCTCAATTCTCATACACATTTTAAAAGAAGTCACTGAAGGCAGCTGCTTTCTATGTAAAAGCTGTCTTGCTCCTGGTTATAATCTGCACAACATCAGGATTCAGGGCTGAAGCCAAGACCTCTGAGTCTTAGTCCAGTGCTCCTTGTGCCCAACCTCATAATCTCTTCCCCAAACACCACAATGTCCTTCAGCTGGCAGCAAGGGAAAGGATTTCCCACTGTGAATGGTGGTAATGGTGGTGAGCTTTGCTAGGGGTGTCCGAGGTAGAAGGAGCTATGGATATTGCATGTTTACTACACTTGCTGTTCAGGACAAGAATAAGTATAGATTTAACTCACATAATTAGATTATTTGAGGGAAGGAGCAGTGAGCATTAAAATAAGAACTATGGGTCATTCCATTATAGGGGGATAAGCCCTTGAGGGGACACAAGTTGGTCATCCAAGCTCTGCTTTCTCCTTGGCAGAGGGCAAGAGATGTGAGGAAGCCATGCAGGACGGAGTGGCATTCTCTGTTTGTCAAAACATCTTGAACAATTTTTCAAACATTCTGGGTTTGTTACAATCCCGACTGAGTCATGCCAAGCAGTTTTGCTTAATTTCTAAACCCCGGAGTATTTAAAGGGAAATTTAATCGGTATTTTTCTGAATCGTTTCATTTAGCTCATCAGCATGCTGTTTCATAAGAGTCATCTGATGCCAAAGGAGACTTTCTGTGCCAACTTAGAAATTTTACTCTAGAAGACTCTGAAAGGCAAAGAACAGAAAACAGAGCCAAGAGCTGAAGACACTGTGCCCTGGGAAACGAATCCAGAAACAGCTCTGCGTATGCTGCCCCTAGCTCCCTTTGTTTGCCAGCTGAAAGGTCCTGCTGTCAATCAGCTTTAAAGATTGTCAGTTCCCACCTCTGCCAGGGGCATTGCTCTCTCTCTATGTCTGTGTCTGTGTCTGTATGTCTGTCTGTGTGACTGTGTGACTGTGTGTCTGTTTCTCTTTCTGTGTGTGTGTGTGTGTGTGTGTGTGTGTGTGTGTGTGTGTGTTTGGTATAGTATCTCACTACACAGTTTGGATGCATAGTGATCCTCCTATTTTCAGCTTCCCCAGACCTGGGATTACGGGCGCACGCCACTACACCTTGTCTCTGTGGCAGGCTCAGCGCACCCAGGGGCAGGCCCATCAAGGTAGATGGTACCAGGGCTCAAACCCTGGTACCTGTACTTGCCTCCACAGGCACTTAGTTTGCTGAGCTATCTCACTGGCCTGGACTTGCTCTTTGTCATCAGAGCATCTTGAAAGTCCTCGGTGGAGAAAAGTAAACTTCTGTTAAGCAAAGACTATGAAACATGGTACTTTTATAACTATGAATATACAGCAACAACTATTTCTAAAAATGTTCTACTGTGTCAGCCCATCTACACGCCACTGATATGAAAGCGTGTCTTCCACCCAGGCAGGGTACCAGTGGCTTGCATGCATTCCATGCTGTAGTCCTTAAAGCTTCTTTGAGGCTGATCACACCAAGCTTAGTTTATAGTGAAGATGCTGACATTTAGTGACATTTGACTCATTAGATGAGTCAAATAGCTCATCCAAAAGCACCTAGCTGGCCAATGGAGCAGTGAGGTGGAGCCAAGTTCTGTTGACTTCCAAGTGTATGCATTTCCATCTGCCACTTTGCTTGCTGTAAGAAGTATTTGGTATTGGTTATAAATTAATAAAAGTGATGCAGTCACATGAATCATATTCAGATATAATTAAAGGAATCTTAATTATATACAGTTTTCTAGAGAAGGACTTGAAAGCTTTTTTTTTTTTGATACTTAGCTGTATCTTCCATCTGCTTCCAGAATTTTCATAATAATAGGTTGGGAATCTTGAAATTCCAGAGTAGTAGATGATTAAAGGTCTCATAGGACAAATTTGAGGACTTGAATAGGATCACATTCTTGAGAACTCAGTGCTCTGAACCTCGTCACTTTGGGTGCACCCAGTTCTCTTTGCTCATGGAAAATGTTTGTGGCTCAGCCTGCCACTCCAACAGAAATTGCATGCCTGCTTCTTTCTGCCTTCCACTGCTATTTGTAAATTCATTTACTTCTTCCCATACTCACTGATTAATTTGCTTAAGCAAAATGGTCTACAGCAGCAGCCCGTTGCTAATAATATGAAACCGTCCTAAGTCCTGAGGTACTAAAATTACATGGAAGGTGTAGCTGCTGTCTTTAAAGGAATCACTTGCATATATTAAGTCCTGTTCTGGTTTGATCCTCATGCAGTCATGGAAGGTAGGCTTTTCAGAATTGGCTGATCTAGAGTTTGTGATTGATTGATTGATTGATTGATTGATTGATTCATGTTTCAATGCTGGGTGTGAGTACTAAATTCACCTAGGGAGGGTAGCCTGCATACAATAGAAAGGAGAGAAAGAGGCTCATCTACACCCAATCCCACTTGTCTGCCATGAAGACTCTATTGGTGTTGAGTATTTTGTCTCAGCAACGAGAACAGTAACTAAGATAAGACCTTATGATGTGCTGGAGCATGACAAGGTACCTGTGATCTCCATCATCATGCAAAGACTCTAGTAGCAAATGCAAGTGTCTTGGCAGAAATATGGAAACAATGCATAGAAAAATGGCATAAAGGCTGGACATGAATGAATGGAGAGGGAGAGGGCTGAATGGGTTCTCCAGGGTTAAAAGGTGATGAACAAGTCCAGCAGGTGGGTAGAAACAAAGCTGGCCTTAAGCAGGTGTTTCAGGGCATGAGTTGTGTCCTACTTCATGTTCCCAACAAGGATCAGAATGTCTGAAAGGGAAGTGACTGAGGCTCCCTAGCAGAGAGTGAAGGTGGTTTCTGGCATCCAGTGCCTGCTTTCCAGTAGTGCCATGTAGGCCTAGTCCTCACTCTCTCACTTTGTAAACAAAGACAAAACTAATGTGCCCCTTGCAAGATTGCTGTAAGAATCAGACTAGCTGAGAAATATAAATATCCTCTTGGAGAATAAGGCTTTTATTACAATTATTTTTTATTAATTTTATTGAGAAAAAATTGCAATGTGACAACTTTAAAACAGGTTGGTAGGAGTTACAAAAATTAATACATTGCATATTGTTGTCCTTGTAGTAGTCATTCATAGTGCAAAATGAAGACATGATATCATGGCCAGACACTATTAGTACAGATCTTTTTTCTTATTGAATTAAGAGAAAGTAGCTATATATCAATCCTAACTATTTTGTATATACAGATACAAAATTGTCCTTCATTTATGTCACCATTTTTTGTTCAGTTTTGTCAGAGATGGGTACTCCATTGCCATCCAAATATTGTAGGTTCATGAATTCAGCAAAATATCCAATATAGTCCAGTAATCCACAAGAGTAGTGGGTTATCCACAGGACTAGCAATGTCTGAATCTGATGGCTTGAGCCTTCCACAGCTCAGCATATTAACATGGCTTCACTTTTCATACCTCATTTCTACACTTTTCTGCTGGATGGTTAAGACCAAGATAAAGCAAGACCTATATAATAAAAAACATGTAACTTTTGTATCTGACACAGTCAGTCAAGTCCCCTCAGGACTTATCTCAAAACCCTGTACCGCACTATGTAGATGCTTTGTCAGGGTCAGCCATATTATTTTTTATATTATTGTCATTGCAGCTTTTCTTTGGACCTTTACGCCCCTATATTATAGGACTTCTTTAACTTGTGAACTGCCATGTTCTAGAATACTATTATAATTCATTTAGAATTCATTTGTCAAGGATTTCTCAATAAAAATAGCATACAAATGATACCCAAGCTTGTATGTATACCCATAAGAACTTGAAGCGCTCCCTAACCCTGGGACAGGGAATGACACTGTGATTAGCAGCTGGACCAGCAGTGGGTCCCTTCGTGGGGCAATGCTGTGGGAGGAGGTGGGGTGCTGGGCAGGGTACAACAGTGGGCCTCATGCCTTCCAGCAGCCCCCTCACAGCAGGGGATCTCTTCCGCCAGAACTGCACCCAGGCCACTGAGCAGCAGAATTTTTCCACTGTTCCTTTTGTGATGACAAACTTCAGGAGTAGCATCTGTTGTTCATCAGGAATTTGGGGAGATGGAAGATTTGTTCTCTTCCTGTAGCACTCGGGATCTGAAAAGCATCACCTCTCTGGACAGATTCACAAGTCTAGTTCGTGAGTAATTTTTCACATGCATGCTTCATAATTCCTCTGCAGACCTTTAAGCATCAAAAAAGCAGGGGCTTTGTATGCCTCATCCACCACTACAGATTGGACACTAACATATGTTTTGGCATATCATAACCCCGCAGCATGTATTTGGGAAGTGAATAAATAAGTTCCCCCATGTAGCTGACATCAGCATTAAGATACCAGTAGATTTTATTAGCTAAGTTATGAAGCAAGGGAAGTTGCTATATTTCAGCTGATTAGGAAAATGGTGAACTTGATGCCCTTCTACTTTACCTAGCAGGTGACTTTTAATCCATTAGGAACAAATCTATAGTGTCTCTCTTTCATAAACCCTTCCACTATATGCCACCTGCAGACAACAGAATCTGGAGTGGGAGCTCTGAGTCTGTCAGGATATTGCTAACTCCCCCACCCCACATTGTTTTCCTATTTTTGCCTATCTTCTAGATTGGGGAGCCCCTGAAATCTATTCCTCTTGGTAAATCCAATACCTAGCTGAATGGCTGGCACAAAGCAAATGTTGAACTGGGCCAGAAACAATAATATCCAAGATGCTCAAGTCCTAATCCTGTGACTATATCTGATTGCATATAAAAAGGAATTTAAGGTAGTGGATAGAATTAAGGTTTCTAATCCTCTGACCTTAAAATAGTGTGATCACCCTGGATGGTGTGGGCACACCCAGTATAATCACCGGGTCTTAAAAGTGGAGAAAGAATCAGGGGCTCAGAGGGATGCAATGGGACAAGCCAATGACCCTGCTGGCTCTGAACTCAAAGGAAAGGAGCCATAGGCAATGGCATGGAGCAGTCTCTGGAGGCTGGAAGCTAGAAATGGTGAGGTGAGATGTTGTCCCTTAGAGCCTCTGTGGAGAAGCAACACTGCACCTGTGCTGATTTCAGGCTCAGAGATCGACTCAGACTTCTGACCTACAGCACTGTGACACATCAGCAGTGGTGTAGGGCACTACTGTGGGGAAATTGCAATATTAACAACAGAAGATGAGTTCAACTGGGGCCTCCAAATCTGCTGTGTAGAATGACAGAAGGTAACAATGCTGTTCCATTCAGTGCTATCCCAGAGAGCAACTCTCAGATTCCCACATGCCCAGGTCAGCATGGGGCTCATTCTCCTACTTACCTGTCTAAGAATTCTCAAGTGCTTACCAAACATCCAGAGGATGAGTCAAGCTTACTTCTCTCTCATTTTGTTGAACATAGTATTTAATGCATGCATTTTTGTACTACAGGATAATGCAGCTTCCATCAGAAAGGCCAGTAATGCTGCCAGACTCAGCACTGAAACGGGAGATTTCTTCAAAGGCTGTACCTGCTTCTTCGTGTATGATCCCAGTAGAGAACTGTTCTGTGAAGTCAAGCATCCAGGGCAGAATTCCTCTGGGTCTGCAGTGGTGTGGCCAGGCTGGCACTTGCTCTTGGCACTATCATATGTGTTGGAATGAGTAACTTTCTAGCTAGTGTGATTCTTTAAGTGCAGTTCACCTGTCCTTTGCAGAATCACACTTGACAGTCTGGGACTTTCAGACATATGCAATACCACTCAATCTAATGGGTACTATCAAGAACCTCCACGCAAAAGCAGCAGCATCTGCCTGGGGTGTATCTGAAGTCCTGTGGCTGGGGCTGCTGAATGCTGGTAAGAGCACTTACAGATCTCATTGCCACTCCACCGCTTTTCCAGGTGTCTATGGAGGGGTCCCCCCACCCCAAGCTGGGGCGAGTCAGGCAAGAACACTGACTCTTACTCCATCTTGCTCCTAAGATTCCATTTGCACTGCTATTCCTTTTGGACACCAGCCAACAGAGAAAGGTCACACTAGGGCAGATTCCAGGATCTCAGTTCTGGACCTAGACCCAATATTTCAGGTAAATGCTCCCTCCATTCACCTCTCCCAAAATCAGAGCAGGAGCCTGTTGCAGGCTATATTCAGAGTAACTTTATTTTCTATGAATCTTATTGGTTATCATCTACCCCCACTCTCTTTCTTAGAAATAAGGCAAGATCTTGCTGGTTTCTTCATGATTTTGAATTCCTAATACATAAACTCTCTTTAGATTCTGTTCTAGTTAATTCACAAAGGGGAAGGAAAGCTGCAAATCTCTCTTATTCCTCTCACTTCCCTCTCTCTCTCATCACAACCCCACAAGTACCCATGCACACAGGCGCGTGCACACAGACAGACAGACAGACAGACAGACAGACAGACAGACACACACACACACACACACACACACACACACACACACACACACACCTTTACCTCACAAAGAACTTCATCTTCAGCTTTGCATCTACCTAATGTAAAGCTATTGCAAAATGGGAAACCTTTGTAATATGTAGAGAAAGGAAATTTTCAAATGGAAGACTCTTTGTATAGGAAGTCCTTCTCATCAAATAATCCCTTACCTGTAGGGGATTATAATCCCCTCCCCCATTGTTGATTGTATAAATTAGTAGGAGAAGTCTCCAAGGATTGTAGGGTAACTGGAAGAAAACAGAACTCATATGTATATTCCAGGAAGCTGACCCTGTTTGTAGAAGTGTGAACGGAGGGGCTTGTCTTTCTGTACACTGATAAGTAAAATGTCAGGAGTCCAAGAAAATGCTGTAAGTGTGTTAACCAGGGAAGGGAACAGTTCACTAGTCTAGGGGAAGCAGAAGGTGACATAAATGACTCCAGAGAAGAGCTGTAAGTACTTCTCCTGGAAGGGTTAATACCATGCCAAATGGTTCACCTTCTTTGTACTCTACCCTCCCCCAAGTATGAGTGTATAAATCATTGACTATCAGAATAATGAGAAGCAGATTTTCCTGGACTAATTTCTGGGATGTGGAAGGTCTTTAGAAAAAGCCTTATAAGACACCGCTGAATGTTATGAGCTTTGCCTCCTCGTACAGGGCACATGTGGTATGCAGACCAGCAAAGCTGTGCTCCGACATGGTGGTGGCTGCAGAGCAGGATAAGGCTGAACAGGTAGTACCTGGACATCCATCACGTGCTCCATAGCTGTGGAAATCCTTTTATTTTATATATAAGTGCCAGTGACCAGAGAACTGAAGTCTGACTTTCTGTGTGTTCTAGGTATCCTACTCTTCCCTTAGAGTAGCACTGTGTTCTATTTAGAATATTGATCACTCTCTGCCTAAATAGTTGTGGGATGCCTGTAAGGACCCAAAGACTTAGCTAAATGAACAATGAAGTGGACATTTCTGGGGATCCATGGAAACAAAGTGAACACAAAAATCCACTTTATGAGATGAAGTTAACACAAATCAGAAGGAAAGGGATAAGGAGAATGAAGGGTTTCTCTGAAAAAAGACCTGGTCATGAAGCAGGCCATGCAGGGCAACTGTGCAGGGTACAGGAGGACTGGTTGCAGAAACAAAGTGTCGGGGCCTTCAACTTCTCCTACTGAGCTTCAGGATGGCTGAGACAACATCTCCTGCCACTTTGGCAGGTAGAGGCCACAGGGGCTGGTCCCCCTGGAAACAGCTTGCTGGCTCAGCCTTATGGCACTCAGTTGAGCACTGATAAGAGAGTCTGTGAGCAGAAACTGCAGAATGGCAGTACACCCAAGCCACAGTGGCAACCTTGTGAGGCCCAGGACACATAGAGACCTCCTCACTCAGCAGGAAGCTGACAGAGGAGCCGGCACATCTCACTATGACTTTCCCAGCTGTAGGGACAAGAGTCGAGTGAAAATAAACACTATGTAATGGCCAGGTAGATGGCTCAGTAGAATAAGTACTTGCCTGAGTGCAAGGGCCTCAGTTCAATCTCTAGTTCTGCCAAAAAAATTAAATTAAAAAAAAATTATAATGGCCATCTCCAGCATGGAAAGAAGAGATTAAAAGACATAGGACACAAGGATTGGAAGAGGACTTAATCATGTCTTCCAAATCTTTCAGATTTGTGATGTAATAACTTCAGAAGGATGACAATTTATATAATCTCATTTACAGAAATTTGTGAAACATTTTGGATTTTCTGAATGTCACTTTCCAATATTTCATGTTACGTTATCTTCAAAGTATGTTAAATGTAGGGCAGGCCAAATAGCTCAGCAGATTAAAGAGCCCCTGTGCTGGGAGTTTGATCTCTGGGCCTGCTGTGTTGGCCCTGCCCCTGGGGCACACTGAGATGGCACTTGAGACTGGGCATGGTGGCGTGTGCCTGTAATCCCAGCCCTTGGGAAGATGTAAACGGGCAGATTACTACGAGTCCAATCTAGTAGTGAGACCCTGAACACCTTGTAGACACTTCCCTAAAATACACACACACACAAAATAAATAAATAAATAAATAAATAAATAAATAAAGTATGTTAAGTGTATTTGTGAAGTATATTTTATTCCCCAGAAACTGGTTCTCCATTGTTATAGAATAGGCTAGTGATAGGCCAGAAGAAACAAGATGTGATCTGTATTTCATGAAGTTATTTGCTTTGTAATGGAACAGGTAATTCTGGGTTGAAATAATAAATGACACAGAATTATATGCATGTATATCATTTATTGCTAAAAGAATTTTGCTAGGTACATATATTTCCCCCAAATAGGAGTATGATCACATTCCATTAAGTTTCAGCTACATAATTCTCAATGAGAAAAATGTTCTTATACACTCTTTAAGTGCTATAAAAGCAAAAGCATCAGAAGACACAAAAAGCCAAAATAATTTTAAGTGCATTTAATGTAAACTCTTACTATAATGAAAGAAATTTCATGTTGAAAAATTTAAATATATCATAATTATTCATTTCATATATTGTGTGAGTTTACTCCCTTGACTAGAAGGGTGAATAGTACTTACATTAAAGGTGTTAGAAACTAGAGTTTTCTGCTGACTTATTCCATTCGGCCTATGAAACAATTATAAACTAAGTTACCTGTAAATGAGAAAGTTCTCAACAGTTCTGAAGACCAAGAGCCCACAATCTAGGTGGCAGCAGTTCTGTCCTGGTGAGGGTGGGCTTTCTGTGTCTTGGACAGCACCTTCTAGCTGTGTCCTATCCTGTTAGTAGGGACCAGTGCTGCTCTCTGCACTCTTTTGTCAGGGCCTAATTCCATTCATGGGAACTCTACTTCCATGACCTAGTCATTTTGAAAGATACCACCTTCTAATACTATCACCTTAAAGGGTAGGATTTCTACCCAGGAATGTGGCAAAAACACAAATTCTCAGGCTATAACACAAGTTTTGAAGGAAAAACATTCTGGAAGTAGTTGTGCTGTATACTGAGAACACTTTACAGTTGGGTAATATTCATTGGACCAAATCAATAAGCATTTTCATGAGCTCAGTGGTGTGTGTGTGTGTGTGTGTGTGTGTGTGTGTGTGTGTGTGTGTATTATGTGTGTATGATGTGGTGTGTGTGTGTCTATTGGGGACTGAGTGGGGAAGGTGAAGGATGGAGACCAGAGTGACTTGCACACATATCACAGTGAAGCTTAGAGTTGGTGGATACAGTAACTTCAGGGACATATGATCAAATATAAGGTCTGAGCAGAGAATGAGTGGCCCAGGACACTTTCAGCATCTAAGGAGGGAGAGTGGGATGTATTCACAGCACCCCTGCAACTTCAACCCCCTTTCCATGATCGATGCACCTCCTGGAAAGCCTCCACCCTCAGCCTCAAAACCCCTGTTCATCTTGGATGGCCCACAAGTTACAAGATGCCAGAATGAGGAGACAGGTCATTATGCCTTCTTGCATTAGCTCCACATGGGCCTGAAAGGAGGCTCTGATGACAGGCAGGGGAGCATCATTAATGTTTGCAGAAGAGCAGGACACAGGCATTGTGTCTGCCTGTAGGTAGGCTGGGGATGTAAGTGACAGGCAGTTCACACACAGTTGCTTCCTGTGGCCCCTAAATGCTCTCAAAACTTACTCTCTGTGAGGGGGAAGGGTGGATTTTGTTGTGTTTTAAACTTCTCAAAAGTTGCTTCCTTCAGTGAAATCAGACAATGTTATCTTGTATGCAGTATAAATCCCATGTAGACTGTTTCACATTACAAAACAGTTTATTATAACATTCTCTGATGTTTTATAGTGGCAATATTTTAGAATGGTTTTCCCTTAAATTTCAGCATTTGGCTCAATCATTGATTCCTAAGCCAGGCATGTTGACACACACCTCTAATCCCAGCACTTGGAAAGCTGAAGCAGGAGGATCACCAATGAGTTCGAGGACAGCCGAGGCTGCATAAGCAAGTTCAAGGCCAGTCTGCACTATGTAGTGAGACACTGGCACAAAACAAACAAGCAAACGAACAAAAATCAATGATTCTTAAATCCTGTGGTTGCAGAAAATCTACACTGGCTTTCCTCATAATCACTCTTAAATAAATGCTACTTATAGCATTATTGTATTTTTAAGTCTGTTTTTCAGTATATATTTTTTCTTATACTTTTGGGAGTAGCTATTATCTTTTTTTAAAATTTTGTTTTATGGAACTGAGGGTTGAACTCAGGGCCTTGCGCTTGCCAGGGAAGCACTTATTCCACTAAGCCATCCCCCTGGCCCCTAGTAGCTATTATCTTTTAACCTAACATAACCCCATATAGATTGCCACACATTACAAAATAATTTACTTTATATGTAACCACATACATTAACATTCTCTAATATTTTGTAATGGCATCAACAGGACTCCTGCTACTCCCTCCACTAAACAAATTTGGGAGCCATTGGGCTAATTAAACTTCAATTCACATCAGTGTCCCTTCAAATTGTTCTGGTCTGACTGTCCCAAGCTTGCTAAAAACATGAATGAAACAAACCTGTTTATCACCCACACTGGTGATTTCCTTCATCCGGCTAGGATGACTGTTAGCCCAGTTCTTTCTGTGTGTGAGGCCTCATTTCACTTCCAGGATAGGCCAAGAGGAAAGGGGCTTTGCTGCAGATGTTCTTTCAGTGTGGATCAATGGAGGATGACATTTTGGTGATCGCTTAATACACTGATTTGTGAAATTCAAATTGCAGTGTGAAGGTTTAGAACCTACAACATTAGAGAGAGAAGAACACTGGCCTGAAGATGAACTTTCAGATATCCCTTGACTTAGTGGTACCTGGTGGACTCAAGAGCCAGGACACCCCAGTATCTGTGACAAAACTAGTAGGCCATGCAGTTGAGCCTTCTTGTCATCCTTGTGCCACCTCCCAGTTGTTACACCAGCATTATGCTCGTTTCTTGACAATTTCCTCTTATTCTTGGACCTTTGGCCTGATTCTATCATAATTTGACTTTTTCAAAAAAAATCTCCAGAGCACTGTACAAAGGGGGTACCATGGTCCAGAGCATTACCCTTACACCTGTCTTTTCCACCAGAGCAAGTGAGCTCAGGCTTGCTGTTCTTAAGATACAGCTTAAGTGACTATGCTTAGAGAAGGTGACCAATATGTGCAGATTCCCCAGGAGCACCCCACAGCTATAAGGGAAATGTTTCTGTGCAGCACTCAAAAGAAAAGCAGTCAGTTATAGGGCTACAAAGTGAAAGGAAGACATCACTAAATTTCTGCAGGAGAAAGAATGACACCGCTGCTCTCTGGACTGTAATGGAGAAAGACACAGGGTGTCTTTGACCCAAGGACCATCTCAAAATTTTCTACCAGAATTTGGCCTCCCCCTGCTATGTTTGCTGCCAGCACCAGGAGCCAGATGCCCATTTGAAGCCAGGTACTGTTTGGATCTCTTCATACTGAGACTCAATGTAACACAGAGACCATCTGTAAATTGTTAGGCTACTACATGTCAAAAGATGGCATGCAGCTCATGGCCAGTCTCGTTCTGCTGTCTCCGGGCTTCCTATCCTTGCTGTTAATGGACCACAGTATAGAGCAGTGCAAAAGAGAAGAAGACCCATAATTTAAACAGATCGTGAAACAGGAACTGACAATCCAACCCAGGTGAGCGTTTCTCTTAGTTTTCCTTGTAGAATAGTTTTATTTAGTTAACTTTCAAAAAATAATTAAGGCAAAATTTCTTAAAATTAATTTGAATTTGCCAAAATAAGTGTCCTTTTATTTTTACTTAATCTTTTAGAAAAATTTTAAGATAGGGCCTTGAAAAACAAACAAAAAACAACAACTCAGGAGGATGTGAGTGGAACACACAAGCCTGATGCAGGCACCTGAGATGCAGCAGGTCGTTAGAGGTGTGTTGGGAGCATCCCTTAAGTATTTCAGTCTGGAGCTGAAAAGCCAGGAAACACTGTCATTTGCCTTCTTTCTTGGGCAGTTTCCGCTGAGACAGTGCACTGCTGTCGCCATTCTTTGCAACGTTCTTTCTCACACTGCCTACACTCTGCCCCCTTCTCAATTTGTTCTCTGCTCCTCATGTGAAGGTGCCAGGGTCACATCTGTCTCATGATCTTTTAGGGGCTGTGCATCTTGCCTGTGCTTCCCTCTCTCTGTGGAGTGGACCAGCTGCATGCTGAACTGAGCCACTGTCATGACAGTGCTAGAGGTGAGAGCTTCTAGAGGTGACCGAGTCATGAGAGCTCTTCTATGTTAATGAATCAGGGCATCACCGAAGGACACAGAGGATGAGTTGATTAACTTTCAGCTTTTCTCTCTGTTTTCTCTCCACATGATGGCTTATGTCCTTGTCTTGGCACACCGTGCACTCAGACTCCTCACTCTCCATTCCCACCAGCCAAATCAACTTTTATCATTCATAAATTACCTTGCAATGCCCTAAGAAGCAGAATAAAAAATCAAAAGACAGTAGTTTAACCTTTCTTTACTCTCTTGACCTCATTTCTTTAGATCCTCATGGCATTTGGCCAAAAGAAATGTTTTGTCTATAATAGAAGATAGAAACCCAGACAAGATGGGCAGAGCATCCTGTGTTATAAAAAATGTGATACTCAACAAATGGGCATGCTACACATGCATGTTGTCTGATTCAGAAAAGTAGGGTTTCTATGATCACTAGACAACTTTGAAATTTTCTTCAAGATCCTAGGATTCCATCCTTAATAAGTACAAGTGACAAATGGCAAATGCACATATGCACATGTAGACATGTGTGTGCACACAGGGTGGTCCATTGACAGAAAAGCCTTATAAACCACATTACACCCCAAAAGCTTCCAAAATGCCTTGTGTTCAATTTATGAGGCAGGCTTTCTTTGGGCATCTATGAGGCATAAATAACTATTGATTAGCTTCTCAAAGACAGGATTTTAGTAGAACTCTGAACAAGGGCATTAGAGAAATGCCCCCCATGGGTCATTTCTTGCTGACCTGAGACTACATAAAATGGGAGCATTGAATGCTTAATGTCACATTTTATTGCTTGGTTCAGCTAATTTGTCTTGCGGGAAGCAAATGTTTTTGAAAGCATTCCAGAGTCTTTGTAGTGTTAAAGCTCATTACCTTGGATTTCACATGAGCCAAAAAATATACAAGGACCTGAGTGCTCTGAACCTCAAAACATTTTCATGACTGGACGTGGAAGCAAACCATGTGTGCCACGTCATGCAAATTGAAGTGAATTTAGTGATTTGTATTCCTATTAATAAAATTAATTGTGATATACTTGGGGTGCTTTCTTTGTAACTGCTATTTTTAAATGCTAAAGAGCAGTTCAATAAACAAATTTAAGAGAGTAGAACCTTTGTGGAGGAATTATATTATTTTACTGAACTGTTACCCTAATATTTTCAGCGAGCTGTAGAATTTTGAATATCCAGTCACTCTACGTAATCAGAA
>NW_004524595.1:14344123-14353043 GCF_000260255.1 Octodon degus | reverse complement strand
ATGCAATGTGTTAATTATTGAAACTGTCCTACCAATTTGATTTGAAACTGTCTCATTGCTATTTGTCTCTCAATAAAATTATGGAGAAAAATTTAAAAAATAAAATGTCTAGCTGTTACCGCCCAAGTGCTTTCCACTGATAGGCCACAAATACACAACTTATGAAGACCTTATTGTAACAGTGGCCAAAAGGAGTTAGTGCTTTGTACACAGTCTTGCAAAGAGGAATCTCCACTTGGTTTACTGGTAAAATGCATGTAGAAAATTATTTATCAGAGACAAAGATTTCAGGCCAAATAAATGTCACTGAGTGCAACAAATGCTTGGTAATTTATATCTTCTTTAGGATCAAAACTTAATTTTGTGCAAATCTATATTAGGGGCTTGTTTCTTCCCCATGATTAAAGACTTGCAATAGAAATCTCATCTCATTTTAGTGGAAGTGGATTTGCCAAAATAAACTAGTTGTGGACCTGAATCAGAGGACAGACATGCAAGGTACTTATTTTCTAGGCTTTGCATTACTCTGGAGAGTACCTAATGCTTAATTAATCTGTGTTCCTAAAATTAACTCATGTAAAATGAACCACTGTCATTACCAAAGCATTTTTCATACAAGGTAATAAAAATTATTCTGACTACCTAGAAAAATTAAAAAATTAAAATCTAATGGTTTCATGCAATGATGTTGGTCATCTTTTCACTGTATGGTGAGACAGCTGAGGGCAACTACTTACAGTGTGAAAGGACTTACTTAGTACACAGTACCGAGAGTCGAGGGCACAATACCTGTGCTGCTTACCTCTAGGGAGGGTCCTTTTGGCTCTGTCACTCTGTGCTGTGGGGAAGTGGGAAGAGCACAGAGAGACAGTGGTCATTTTGCCAGACAGGAAGGGATATTATGGGGTGAGGCCATGAGGCTTAAAATGGATCCATTTCTATAGACTTTAACTAGTTGTACAAGAGTTACTCTAGTTCTTTCCCAGAACAGCACCCTCAGGTGACAGAATACCTTCCTGCTACCATGCTAGAAGCCAAACCTCCAACACATGAATATGCAGGGGATAAATTACCTGGACACCACAGCAGCCACCAGTAGGAAGTATGTGTATAACAGCATATGATGAGTAGATTGTCAGCAATATAAGACTACACTGTAGAAAAGAGGAAAAGGTAAGAATAGGTGTAAAATCTTGGCAGAGGTAAATTCCTGTGTTCCCTGCTAGGTGTCCAGGAGTCATATACTGTGTGGGGCTCTGACCCGCTGGCAGTGAGATGGCTGGAGAAAGCCGAAGGATGGCAATTTTCAAGCAGTGCATTACACTATGACTAACCCTAAACCAATGTGCCACTGCAGGGTGTAGGTCTCTGAGGAAAGTCTTGATTCCAGTGAACAAATGTTATTATGTTGGATTTTCATAATGCAGCTAAAATTTCCAGGACTAAGGTAATTACTGTCCACATAATATCTATCAATAAACCTCAAATTTTGGTGGGGATTCACACAGCCTGGCATCTCTATACCCAGTTGGCTATAAGGTGTCTATTCTTGGGGACCACTCTAAAGCTCCGGGGCCTGGAAGGACTGGTGAGAAGGGTCCCAAAGAGAGTTCTCCGTAACTGGCATGGTTGGCTGTATGCTCATGGAAGAGTGCAGACACATGTCATGGTCTCCTCTTGGGTGTCATTTGCACCTTGACTGGCTCCTCCACCTCAGCCAATTGGTTCTGTACAAAGGGGCATGAAAGTCTGTCAGCAACGGGATATTCCCTGCACACCCACACACTGGAAAGTCATCTGGTGCTCAGGGAGAAATATGTGGGTCTTTGTGAGTTTTTACATCATAGTTCAACTTCAAAAATCTGGGAGTGCTCTTTTCTAGCTGGAACCATGGAGAGTGTAGAAGAGAACAAAAAGAAGGTTCCTACTGTGCCAGAAATCCTTAAGAAAAAGTGAAGACATTTCACAGAGTTGAAGATAAATCACCTGAGAAAGAGAAGTTTGCCCAGAAGACACTTTGCAAGGCAAGGAGGAAGCTCATCTATGAAAAAGCCATAAAGAGTATGGACAGATGTACAGAACTGAGATTTGAAGGTCTAGGATGGTGAGAAAAGCTGGCAACTTCTATGTCCCTGCAGAACCCAAACTGACTTTGGTCATCCAGATCAAGGGTATCAATTGTGTGAGTCCAAGGTCTGCAAGGTATTGCAGCTTCTTCACCTTCGCAAAATCTTCAGTGATATCCTCCTTAAGCTCAACAAGGCTTCAATTAACATGTGAGAATTGTGGAGCTGTACACTGCATGGAGGTACCCAAACCTGAAATTGGTGAATGAACTAATATACAAGCGTGGCTAAATCAGTAAGAAGTGAATTGCCTTGACAGATACATCATTGATTGTTCAATCTTTTGGTAAATATGGGATCATCTGCATGGAGGATCTGATTCATGAGATCCATACTGTTGGAAAATGCTTCAAAGAGGCAAATAACTTCCTGTGGTTATTCAAGTTATCATCTCCACAAGGTGGAATGAAGAAAAAGACCGCCCATTTTGTGGAAGGTGGAGATGCTGGAAATAGGGAAGACCAGATCAACAGGCTTATTAGAAGGATGAACTAAGGTATCTACCATGGTGTTTTTCTGATTAAGTCAGTTAATAAAGTATTTACTTCCAAATAGAAAAGAGAAATCAGAAAGTACCCTGCTTTCTGATACAGGAGGTTGTGTACCCTAGGAAGCCACTATATGTTGAGAGAAGACTCAAGACACTCTGCCACCCACTTCCTTTATCTTTCTGATTTTGGCCATCGAGAAGAGTGTGTCCACACATGAGTAGAGACAAATAAGAGCGATTACCTGAATGGGCTGGTGCCAGACTACTGTTCCCCTCTCAGTATGTTGCCCAGGGATGTCTCTGCTGGATGCTGTTTTGCTCTGTCTGAGATCCACTGTCTTCCTGGGTCTGTGAGGCTCAAGATAGGTTTGGTGAGATGCCCCAGTGTAACACAAGTGCAAGCAGTATACAAGGCAGTCACAGGTGACACCTCAGACCAATGGAGTGAGCTAAAGGCACAGAGCTCCTTGCAAGTAGGTCTCTTAGGTATGACCACTGATCATTCAATATGCCTATAGAAATGTTTTGTAAGTGTCAGGCTTGTGCTATAACTACATATCCAGTAGAAGGAAATGGTTATTGTCCTCAGGAATCTTATATGGTAGTGACACTAATGTAAGTCCCTGTTACATGGAGGAGTCTCTCAGTGCAGTGGAAACAGACCAAGTGTGCATCTCGAGTCTGAGACTGTAGACATTTTCTTTTTCATCTTTGCTGGGGAAATAAAGACTGCAGAGCATCGGTTTCTGCAAGAACTGATAATGGCTGTATGGTGTTTGGTGTATTTTTTCCTAAATAAAAGACAGGGAATCAGGAGATCTATAACAGGCTTTGACAGGGCAGCTTGGTTCCTGCTCCACTCACAGAAATGTGGCATTCAGACCAGTGATCCTGGCATGCAGTGGGGCAATCTCAGTACACCCCCTTTGTTCACCATCTTACATCTAGTGGCTCATGGATTCACATTAGCTCTTCACATCTTCTGGACTTGTGTGTAAAGTGAAAGGACCTTTGAAATGTCTGCTACAGAGCAAAGACAGTGGCCTTTCCTGACTTTCTTCTTTGATTGGTCCCTGGATGTCAGGGTACTTTTCAGTACATCTAGGCGGTGAAGTTATCTGATAACTTTTTGCCTGATGTTTATAGCTGACATTTGTTCACTTAACCTAGGTCCCATTTATAAATCTACTGCAGTGTTTCATTAGTTGTTGCCAACTGAGAATTATTATAATTTGTAAATGGAAATGTCACTACTAAATCAGAATGCTATAAGCAGAATGATGGTTTTTTGCTTCCAAAAGCAAATGATATACTATAGTGATGCAAAGAAAAAAAAAGCAAGATATTTGACTATAAACTTTGTGGATAAGGTTAGGACAGCAATCTGTTAGTCATCTGAAATAAAAGCAGAAATGAGTATCAGAGATTAGGAAATGAGACGTCGGAAGTTACCACCAGCTGGCACCGGGTGTGTGCACATGCAAGTGTGCATGTGTGTATCTGTTCATGGTACATGTGCGCTCAGGTGTGTTTGGGGCTGGAAGGGGCCTGCCTATGAATTAACAATTTGGAAACATTTGAGATTAAACCCATGGGGACACTTTAAATCCCACCCAAGAGAGACAAGTAATATGCAGATGAGAAAAGGTCTTGTGTCCATAGGAGGCCACTAAGGCCAAAAGAAATGTCACATCATCATGCACAAGCACATTGGCCTAATCTTCAGCACGGTCTTGCTGGAAAGGAAGGTAGAGGATTGCTGTACATTAAGGAGGAATGTCTGGCTGTCAGTCCTACTGCAGCCTTGTATTTAGGAAAACTCATTAACCCAATTTTCTACATGAAAAACTGGGCATAACAAGACTTAAGAGGACTATGGAGAGAAATCAGTGAGGAAATATGAGTAAACTACCTATTACAGTGCTTGAAATATAGTGGGTACTCAGAACTATAGTTATTATTTTAACTAGGAACATTTCTTATACAGAATAACACACCAGGCCAATATTCACTCTTGGGAGAGGACCCCGAGAGTCACGAGCTCACCCAGCCTCCTTGCTAAACCCAAGCTCTGTGAGCAGAAATCAGGTGTGTCACATGATCCACCTCAGGATGTGGATGTTGCTGATGTCCTTCCATGTAAGCAATTGTTAATCTCTGGCCACCTGTGCTACCTGCTGTAGTATTTGCTGTGGACTTATACCTTCCTCTTCCTCTTCTTTATCCTCCCTTTTCTCCTCTTCCTCCTCCTCACCCTCCTCCTCCTCCTCTTTCTCCTCCTCCTCCTTCTCTTCCTCATCCTCCTCCTCCTTCTCCTCCTCGTCCTCCTCCTCCTTCTCCTCCTCGTCCTCCTTCCTCTTCCTCCTCCTCACCCTCCGTCCTCCTCCTCCTTCTCCTCCTCCTCCTTCTCCTCCTCCTCTTTCTCCTTCTCCTTCTCCTTCTCTCTTTCTCCTTCTCCTTCTCCTTCTCCTTCTCCTTCGTCTTCGTCTACGTCTTCATCTTCGTCTTTGTCTTTGTCTTCGTCTTGTACTGGTGACTGAAGTCATTTCTTCACACTCATCTATGTCTCCAGTCTTTTAAAAGATGTTGATTCATTTTGGCTCTCTTTTCTTTTCTTTTGTTTTCTTCCTTTTTCTTTCTTTTCCTTTCCTTTCCTTTCCTCCTTTCCTTTCCTTTCCTTTCCTTTCCTTTCCTTTCCTTTCCTTTCCTTTCCTTTCCTTTCCTTTCCTTTCCTCCTTTCCTTTCCTTTCCTTTCCTTTCCTTTCCTTTCCTTTCCTTTCCTTTCCTTTTCTTTTTGTGAGAAAGGGTCTTTTTAAGTTTCCCATGCAAGGCTCACACTTGCAATCACCCTGCCTCCACCTCTCAGCATGCAGGGATTGCAAGTTTGCACCACCACTCCCTGCTGACCTGTGAATTCTTGAGAGACTCCTCCCCAGCACTTGCTTCCTCATTTATGAAAACCCTGCTTCAGCCCTATTTGCCTCGTGCCTTGCCCGGATGTGCCACTCCCATGCACAGGGCTGTGGGGGCAGTATTCTTGTATGCATCTCTCTTCATCTCAAGCTTGGTATCTGTCATGGCACCCTCTGGAGAAGCAAACTGAGGAGAATGTTCAACTAATCACAGCATGCATAAGAACCAATGCAACACTCATCTGAATAAAATAAATACACAGTCTTGAAACAAATTACCACAGCCAGGCTAAATTGTAGCTATTACCAGACATATAGGCCAGAGGTTTCTAACTTGTTATTTCTTAAAAACATGATTGATTTTGGACTTTTTT
The DNA here is from genome assembly GCF_000260255.1 of Octodon degus. Lineage (NCBI taxonomy): Eukaryota > Metazoa > Chordata > Mammalia > Rodentia > Octodontidae > Octodon > Octodon degus. Next base: position 14,347,141 of record NW_004524595.1, on the reverse strand, counting down.
TTAACTGAATGTCATGAACCAGACATCCATAATTATATTATTTGTCTTATACAAATGAAAAATAATAAATTAAAACTGGACATGTTGCAACAGGACTGTTGACATTATACACAAAGCCTGCTTATTGTCATAAGATACTCTTAACCTTCCAGCCAAAATCTTTCAAAACTATTAGTGTTAACTCTAGCAGCTGTTGTCAGGGTTCTGCTGTTCTCTGTTTTATGCATTGTGCTCCATGTGAAATGTTTGTTATACTTGTGTATATAACTTTCCACGAGTTGTTCCTTGAAAACTCCGAAGATTAAACATGAAGGTTGAGCCAGTTTAAAAGGAACAAAGTTAAGAAAACTAAAGAAAACTTGCGAAAATGAATGTTTAAACCATTAAAATATTTAGTAGGGTTTGCCTAGAGCTATTTCCTTCATGTAAAACATGACTCATTTTTTCTTTCTCATTCTCTTTTATTAAAACCCCAAGGTTGAAGGAGAGATATTTATGCTCTGCAGCTTTTTTTCCTTAAAAGCTTTAGAAATGTAATATCTAAATATTTTATGCAAATAGATGGGCCTGATTGAGTCAGAAATATCTCAGACATCCCAAGTATTCGGACCGGTGGCTTGTGGATGCATTAGCAGGGTGAAGCAGCCCAGAACTACAAGGATTGTCCTCTTTGAACTGGGAGAAGCCTGTGACTTTACTTAGTCCTTCAGCTTAACTGTGGGCTAAGAGAGAACATAGTTCTTACAGGGCTTCATATGTGTGAAAGGAGAGATGAACGCTGCAGAATTAAGCATTTGTAGTGGGCTTTTGGGGCTCATTTTTCTGTGCTGCAGAGAACACATTCTGAAATGTGTGATTTTTTTTGTGAGCAAGCATGCTGTCCAGCTCTCTGCACAGCCCCATCACACATGCAGGTTCCTCCCTGTCCAATTTGTTCAGGAAGCCTGAGCCTTTGCTCCCTGCCCAGGCAGTTATTTCCCTGGGAAGAGTGCAGTGTAGGGGAAAAAGCACTTGCTTTGAGCCAAAGCATTCTGTATTCTAATGACATGTACAAGCTGTGTGCTTTGGGTAACTTACTTAACCTCTCTGAACCTTGGTTTCCTCATCTGTAAAACATGATACAGTACCTACTTTATTCACAGAATTGGAAGAATTATATGATGTGTTAAACTGAAATTGTTTTGATTAGTGATGGATTACATTCTTTAAAAAAACACTCCTACTCACTTAGGTGCCATCCATGTGTGCCTCCTGAGCTCTGTCAAGTTTCTCAGTCTGAAATTAGATGGCATGTTGTCCCTCTCACTCCATGCCCCATGTGGATTTTGGTGTGGCCCTTCCTCTGTAGCCACAACCACAAAATCCAGTTTTGGTGGTTTGCAAATGCATCTCATCGCCAGAAGGAATTAGATGCAATCTAACATGGAAACTTCAGCGCACCCTAATTCCACAGTTGTTCATGTGAGGCAGGACAGATGTCAAGTGGAGCTGTGCTTCTGCTGGCATTTTTTAATTAAGACTATTTTAAAAGCTTGAAGAACCTATACGCATGTGTTACAGGATTCTGGGACACTCCAGTACAGTCTGCCGACTTGCAGTCCTAGAATGTGCCTGGAAGAATTGTGTCTTGTTTGGCCCCAGGCGTGAATTTCATGAGAGTCGAGCTGTGCCCATGGAAATACCCATTATTTTCCACCTTACAGCTCTGGGTACAAATCAGCCTTGAATGCGTACATCTCCGAGTCTCTGTCGAGGACACTAGTGGGTCACATGGAGCAAGGGTGAAAGAAATGCAGCTGCCCATCAGCCTTTCTGCTTGTCTGGTGGTCAGAGCTAATGGTTTTCCCATAAAACAGCCGAGCTTTCTTCTTCCCTCTTCAGAATGCTAATAGTATGTTTCATTGGCAGAGACCTTGAATGTCACTGCTAGTCTCAAACCAAGGACCTCCTCTCTGGCCCGGGCTTTGTGTTCATGGACTGGGTCCAGGTTGTCTGACTCTACTGACTGAGAGCACTCAAGATGGGACTTTCCCACCAGCACCTTTCCTGCTCCTCACAGGACCACCCAGTCACGGGGCACACTGAGTGCTTCAGCTTGTAACTCTAGGTAGTGCTGAAGATACATGCCCCAGCTTTAGCCTGTTCATTTTTAACACAACTGAATGTAAATTTTTATGCCTTAGGTTTTGGAACTACTAGATGCCTGAAAGTGTGCTTCCTACTTTGGATACGAAAGGAAGAGACTCTGATACATTCTTTGGTCCTTAGAGGAAAAATGCTTGGCGGTATCTATTTTGCTGATCGTGGGGCTAAAATCTGGCTTTCTTTGAGCTATACCAATCCTATGCCTGCTTGGGGGCACAGAAGCAGATCTGTGCTGGGCCAGGGGTGCTAGCTCAAGGGCCTCCTGGGGCAGCCAGCATCTCCTGTAGCTCCAGCCCTGGAAACACACACTGTGAGGCCTGTGAGACTGAGGATGTGTGGTGTCAAGCATTTCTGTGCTGAGTTCATTGCCCTGAAGACTCTCCGAACAGTGAGATTCCTGCTTTCAAACTGTGGCAGTGGCTGCTCACTTGCGGCACCAGCCCAGAACTCCTTTCCCGGGTGGTGGACAGCTGCAAGCGCTCCTTGTGTCAAGATATACCAGAATTTTCTTCTATCCCTCACAGTTAAGGGCATCTGTTTTCCATATTCAAAGAATGCATCTTAAATATTGACAATGAGAGAAATTATGGAATTTTCTAAAAAGGAAACAGCATTCTACTCAGAATGCTGTCATGCTATTACATTTCCTTCCATCTTTTCTTTTAAAATATTTTTTAAATCAATTAAACTTTCTGTGTATGTAGAATCGCAGCTTGCAGACTCTATTTCTGTTTAAATCTCCACGCTGCTATGGTCTGTAGTTTCTTTTTTCTTTTCTTTTTTTTTTTTTTTTTTTTTGGTGGAACCAGGGATTGAACTCAGGCCTTTGCGCTTGCCAGGGAAGCGCTTATTCCACTGAGCCATCTCCCCGGC
>NW_004524595.1:14340658-14344023 GCF_000260255.1 Octodon degus | reverse complement strand
TTGGTGGAACTGGGGATTGCACTCAGGTCTTTGCATTTGCCAGGCAAGTGCTTATTCTACTGAGCCATTTTCCTGGTCCTCAGAGTTCTAAGTCTTAAGGAACTGTTTATTCTATTTCACAGACAAGGAAATTCATGTTCTAGTGTGCTGTTCTACCAAAAGTAAGTAGTCAGTAGTAAACAAATTGCAGAAGTCTGGTTGATCTCAAGTGGTGCTTACCATAACCAAGCCCCATCCTCATCTTCCTTCCATCCCACTGGCATCTTGCAGGCCTTCTGATACTAAGTAGAGTTGCTAGTACTCATCACACAGTTTATGTCCTCCAAATGTTGCAACTGTGTTCGCCTGTTGCAACTACTCCTTCTTCTGATTCTGTCTGCTAAGATAATCCGCCTTTCTCTCATCTGAATGACGCCTTCTACAGGCAATGATCGCTGCTGCCTCTGATTTGAGAATGTTCTCTCTGTCTCCTTGTCCATAAATGGTTAGCTGTTTTCTTACCAATGGTACAAAACAAATCAATATGTAAAGTGAAAAGATTCAGAATTGTGTAACTTGCAAGTAATCTATACTACATGTCATAAAACTCTCTGCTAAGTGATATAAAGTTGGGGTGCAAATTATTCTTATAGTTTCCAAATCAATTATTGATATTTGTGTTATAAGGACAATTGTTTATAGTAATATGTCTCTCCTATTGCTTTCCTAACCTCTGTTATTTGGTAGTCTCATTTAAATCAACTTTCTATTAATTTTCCATAGGCTTTCTCTTATATTACTCTTCTTTCGAGAGAAGTGTCATTACACAAATAATGATTTTGTTTGCAAATTTATTTTGTGAGGGACATGATTACCCTTCTCTAACCATTTTTATTAACTAAGTAGTATGTATTAATATATTAAGTCATCCTAATGAATGCAGAAATTCTTTTAACATTACTTCTATTGTCCATGGAACTATATGCTTTATTGTCTTTTTCTGAGTGTGTATAATTAAACTCAATTACTTCAAATCATGTATTTCTTTCTGAAATATTAATAATACAGTGGTACCTTGTTTATGAACTTATTTTTATGAGTTTGGGCACAAAGTAAATTAGATAAGAATAAAATCAAATTCAGTAGTTAGGATCAATGTTGCCCTTATGAGGAAATTTGATTCAGTTCACATCTAATTTGTTTTGTCACCAGAATTGTGGGAAAAAAATAAGTTTATGCACTAAGGTAACATTGTATATATCTATTATGAACTAGGCCACAAAGTGATCCTTTGCAATGCTATGTTTATGAGCTTGATTTTGTTAGAAACTGTTTCCTTTTGTTGTACAGAGACTTGCTAACACTTTTGGCCAAGTTTTGTATTTATTTATTTATTTATTTATTTTTAATGTATTTAGTACAGGGTCTACAGAGTCTCACTACACAGATTGGACTCATAATGATCCTCTTGTTTTCAGCTTCCCAAGTGCTGAAATTATAGGCATGCGCCACCATGCCCAGTCTGAATTGCCCTCTCAGCGTGCCCCAGGAGCAGAGCCAGAGTTCAAACCCTGGTCCCTGCACCTGCCTAAGAAGGAGCTTTAGTCTGCTGATCTATCTGGCCAGACCTAGTCAAGTTTTAAAAAAATACATAAATTCATTAAACTTTTATTACTCTGTGTCATGAAAAGCTGATTATCCATTAATATGTTGAAATATATTAAATAATATAACAGCTATTTCCCTTGGAGTGATACACTGTTTTCCCTCAAATGTTTTATCATCTTTATATCTATAATACCTTCTGCTTCTCATTTATAGATGTTTTGTTGATTTTCCCGAAAAGATTCACATGCTCTAGAACTGAAGAAAACACTGTAATGAAGATTCCATTTCATGAGTTGTCATGTTTAAATTGTGCAATTTCTTTAATTTTAATATTTCATCAGCATGCCTGAGAATTATTCCATTTCATGCATAGGTCTGGCCTCTTTGAGCATTATATATCATTTTTGTTGTCATAATTCCAAACCTATTTGTCTTTATCTGTTCTCTGTGATGTCTAGGTGATGCATAATTGTGATTGATTGATTGATTGATTGGCATTATTATTGTTTTTATCTTCATCTAAAGAAAGGATTTAAGCTGAAGTATGCAGAATGTAATGATATCATATCCTATTTTCCCTAGCTGAGGCACTGTTTCTACAACTTAATATTTTAATCTCAATATCTTCATCCATAAAAAGGTTGAAATGTCTTCTCATATATTAGTCATTAGAACTAACTGAAATTTGCCACCGACTGTGCTAAAAATCATTACTATGTGTGGCATATAATTATTGTTTCTATATGTCCCATGCCTTTATTTTCTTATTTTGACAATAGTAACACTTTTCTGGAGGGAACTGACACTCTTTCACTCAACCTGCCAGTTTCTGCCCACTGACAACTCCTTTACCTGTTTCCCAAGATATAGCCAAGCACATGGCCCAGACCCAGGGATCGTGCGCCGTCCCTCTATTGGCTGTTGTATCACCCAACCAAGAGCGCACAGAGCTTTCCCAAGGCTTCAGTGCATCAAGTGGAGAAAATTCCTATTATCTCTGTTAAAGCTTTACTGTAAATGTAATGTTACCAACCTAGCAGTAGTAACCACCAGCTACCCACACATGATGACTAAAAAGCCTGCCTGTGTATAACTGTGGAGAGCTGACATCAAGACAACCAAGCACCCTGGAGGGAAGGCATGGAACCGCGGATTCCCATTTCTGACCTTCCAGTGACTGCTACTCAGCCATTCATTTTGTGAACAGCTCCCATCCTTACAAGGAAAGTGTACTAAAGCAGAAATAAGAACCTCATTTGCCATTTTTGTACTCAAGAACCTTTCTGACCAGGACACTAACTCATGAGAAGAAAAACAGGAGGGAAGATTCATCTTCAGTGACCTTGGTGGTGGCAGTGAGTTGTTAGATGTGAAAACGTGCTTAGGATATGAAGAGTGACCATGAGCCCAGGCATGCAAAAGGAATGAAAGTGTCAACAGCAACATCTCTGAGCTATTTTCATTTCTTTGAATATTTGTGAATTCTCACAATGTTTTTATGCTCTCACACATTGTTTCCTGGTGGTGTTCTAAAGTGTTTCTTCATAGCTTTAGAGCACTCCAAAAATATAATTGACAGCATACGATAATATTTGAACACTAGAAGAGCTCACTAACTGAAGGAATTTTGGCCATTGAAACTTAATAAATTACAATTTTACATGCAGTAGAGTCCTTTAGACATGTACTTGGTAAACCAGGCATAGTGGCACATGCCTATCATCTCAGTACTCAGGATGCTGAGGCAGGAGGATCACCACAAGTTTGAATCCAGCCTG
>NW_004524595.1:14310446-14340558 GCF_000260255.1 Octodon degus | reverse complement strand
GGAACCAGGGATTGAACTCAGGCCTTTGCGCTTGCCAGGGAAGCGCTTATTCCACTGAGCCATCTCCCCGGCCCCTATGGTCTGTAGTTTCAGTGCTGACACTATTCAACTCCAAACCTACAATCTCTGTTTCTGAGTACAGTGTTCTCTCCACTCATGCATGCGTGATCTCGCCTGACTGTATGAGCATAATTGCAATTGACAAATGATTTCACAGAAAATCTCCAATGATGGGGTGGAGAAATAGCAAGAATCTATTAGGGGTTAAAAAATAGGTACCACAATAGAAGGACCATAGGCATTATCCAGAGCTTTTAATTTTGTACCAAGTTGCAAAAATTGGAGAAGAAACAAAAAATAATTTTCCTCTTTTCAAGTCAGCAAATGCACTGTGGCCCCAAAAACACAGTGGAGATCCAGAATGGTTGCTTGAAAGCCACTCATTAGGCACCCAGTAGGTCCAGTTTATCCCAGATTTTGGCAATAGGGCAAGCAACAGTCCCAGGCTTTGAAGCTGACGTAGAAGTGAAAGTTGTTGGAGATGGCACAGCAAAAGCAGGGCAACGAGATAATAGGAAATAAGATCCTTGAGCAATTAGCCAGGCCACACTTTTGAGTTGAAGTCACACAACTCCTTAGTAAGAGCTCAGCCATTTGGAGGTGGATGATGGGTTGCACTATAAGCAATTTGATTTGTCTCAGTGTAGGGATGTGGGTATTGCTAGGAAAGGTACCTGCCATTTATGCATGGGGAAGGATGAAAATCTGTGACCTCTGAGCTGCCTTTCTGCCCTCCACTAATCACCCACTAGCCAGCATTTGCAGGCAGATTCTGGCATTAAGAAATCAATTTGAACACCTTGTGATTTGCACATGAGGTCCTTTATGCATTTGACACTTTCTTATCTTTATCACTACTGCTATTCTCAGCATGAGTAGAATACTCTGCCTCTTCTAGATGACGATTTAGGGTGTCAGCATTAGAGAGATTCTTTGGAGTGTGGTGCACCCATTTATACCTGTGACCTCACTACTTTTACCATTCATTAGTTCATATATCTGTTCATTCTGTTCTTTTGTAGGAATTGCATTCTAAAGCCTGCAACAAGGTTTAGAGATGCAAATATGCTGGTAAATGACTTTGAGCAAGTCTTGTCTTTTATGTTTGCCAATGTTGATGGCACAACTAAACTCACTGTGGCTGGTTTCCAATCATTGATGAGATGTCCCTGCACTCAGAGGTCAGGAGAGAAATGTAAAACTGGTCCTGCTCATCCTCTCGAGAAAAAGGTATAGCAAAATGTCCCTGTGTTTGATTAGCCCACGGTGTTAAAGGGAGTGTCACAATTGCATATAAATAAATATTTGCAATAGAAAATTAGATAAAGAATTTTAAAAAGGTAACAGATTTGATCAAAATACATGAACATTTACTTTTTAAAAGTTTATTCACTAAAAGATACATTTCCATGATCTCTTCCAAATATCTGTCCCTCCATTATAAATATACTTATCCTATCATCCATGCCAATGTCTGAAGAAGTTCTGGAAATCCTCTTTCCTGGGTATCTTTAGTTACACTGTCATGGATTCATGCTTGAAGCAGTTAAAAATGTTTACGGTCCACATGATTTTGACTTTGTGGAAGAACAGAAGTCACAAGGTGGCAGGTCAGGTGACTGAAGTGGATGAGGACAGAGTATGTTTTTATTTGACAGAAAGTATCATAAAAATTTTGATCAATAAAAGTGACCCTGAAACATGGTAACTGTTCAAGTTAAAAATATTACGGTGAAAGATGTATTGCTTTGAACACACTTATAGCATTGTTGTTGCCATTGTGTCTTCTACTGTAATTTTTCTAAAAATTATAAACCTTGACTATATATTTTGATTAGCTCTTATGTATCCAGAGACCTAAGGGGAAAATATTAATTTTCCCAGATCAGTTAACAGACCAATTTCACAGGGGACGTGCTGTTTCAGTTAAGCCTTAAAGAATGAGTGTTGACCTAAGTCAGCCAGGGTGGGATGCAGGCTCCACCGGCTGGGGACAAGCTGTGTAAGGACACACAGAATCCACAGTGTGGCCTTGAAAGTGGCAGTATATGTATCATGAGAGAGTTTCTGGAGACAAAAAGCAAACCACAAATCAGATTGTACTGCAGAGTTTGGTCTTGTACTGTCAGACTGAAACGAAGAGGGTTTTATGTTTTGGTTTGCATAATCGACAGTCTATCACTTTGTCTGGAGGTGTGTGGACAGACTTAAAAGTGACACAACTTATAGTGAAAAGTGGTCAGAAGGAGGCTGCAGGATGCAGCTGAGAACCAGAGTAGAGGAAGGAAGAGGGCGAGCGCTTGGCCGTCAGAGCTTAGGATACACGGGCCTCTGCTACAGAAAGCTGGACCCAGCCTCGGGCTGCTTGGCCCTAGTGATGCCTCTGCCGTCCTCACCTGTGGCCCCTGCACACAGTGGCCACTGCTGCTGCGACTCCAGCCCATGAAGCAGTGAACATGTCCTGAGATCACCTCAGGCTAGGCACAGAGAAGGCATGGCCTCCCCTCCCTGCAGGCCTCTCTTAGTTCCCGAGCATTGCAAAGACGGCTCCTCCTTGCTTTGAAAGGGCCTGCAGAGCCAGGGCCACACTGCAGAGCACATGTGGTTGCGATTTTATTCATACTTTATCATTTTTCATTCTGACATTAAAGAGCCTCTGCAGTGGGGTGAGAGCACTGTGCATTGTACGGTGTAATGGGAAGCGAGGGCTCCTGCTTTGTGCCAGAGGAAACGTGATTCAGAAACAATTTGGGGGCAACTGCAAGGTGATGTGGCCCAGGGAACCAGAAGCTATGGAAACTTTAAACATCATTTCTGGACAGTATAATATGTTCTGTGGGGCAGCTTGAAAAAACAGGAAAGGCCTCCACGGCCAACCCTCAGAGAATTAGAAGACTTTAAATATTATATGGAGGAAAACTTTTAAAGAGCCCCAGGCCTGTTCAGTCACAAGCACTGAGCTGGAAGCACCTTTCTCCCATGGGCCCATGAGAAACAGCAGGCGAGGGACTCACCTGGCAGTCGGTGTGCTCCTCTCAGCCCCATGTGGCTCCTTGCTGGTCCTCCCCACAGCAGGTGGCTCTGTGATGGCCAGCTGTGCCATTCTGTCATGACCTGGGTCCCTGGACAGGTGAATTTCTAATAAGACCACAGGAAGGTTTTTCTGTTCAGGAAGCAGAGCTAACCAGGTGGGCCCTTGTCATGCACAGCTTTAATCGAAGTCAGAAAGATAGGAGAATGGAAAAGGGCCTCTGTGTGGTGGAGGGAAATGGAGCTGGCACACAGTGGAAGCCAGACAAGCGAAGGGAGCGCAGGAGCAGAGCGCTCCACCCCAGCATTCCCTGCACCTTGGTGCACCTCCTGCTGCAAGCGTGTCCTGTTCTTTCTAAAACTGTGTCCCTTTGCTCTGTACTATTGATCCTTGTGTTTTGAGTGATCCTGGGTTAGATTTCTTCTACTAATAACTAAGAGTCCAGTCTTAAATATTTAGTAAAACTGGAAAGCACTCAGGCACCTGCTTTTCTTATTCCTAGCTGTAACCCTCAAGGGCTTCCCCCTCTGATGCTCACCACAGTTTGCAACTGTGTATTCATTACAGTCATTGCCCTATTCTATGAGTATAACAAGGATACCTCCACTAGGTATCCTTACCCAGCACTGTCCTTGGGAGAGGGGAAGCTCTGAATAATGGTGCTGGGGCCTGAGAGAGTCAGAGCAAGAACTGTTATCCCTGTTAAGTATTGAAGGGCATGATGAAATTCCAATAGCCTCTATAAAATTAAATCGAATAAGAGTGGAAATTGTCTCAAAACCCCAAAACAAGACCACTGGTGCATCTGGATAAGTCATTAGAATTCACCAGCCCTATATGATTTCACTTTGCTATTGGGTTCTGTGTTCTGTAGGGTTTTTATTTTATTTTCAACTCATCATTAATTTTATTGAAAATCAATAATAATTATATAGCAAATTAAAAATTGTAGACAAATATTGAAATGTGAAAGATATAAGATGTAGACAGAGTGAATTTGAGAAAAATATTTCTGAAATGAATACATGAGATTAATAATAGATTGCACATTGTAAAAAAAAAAACCTATAGAACTCCAAATAACATAAACCCAATTAAAACCACACTCAGACATGTAATAATCAAGATCCTAGAAATTCAGCACAGGAACAGTATACTAAAAGCCTCTAGATAAAAGAAATAGATAACATTTAAAAGAAAACCCATCAGAATAAGAGCAGATTTCTCTTCACAAACCATCAACTCAAGAAGAACATGGAGCAAAGTACTTCAAATCTTACAAGAAAACAAATTCTAACCTAGACTGATATACTCTGTATGGTTTTTATTTTCTTTTTTATTTTTTTTGTGGAACCAGGGATAGAACTCAGGCCCTTGCACTTGCCAGGGAAGGGCTTATTTTACTGAGCCATTTCCCTGGCCCCTGACTGTAGGGCTTTTAAATTATTTTTATCTCCACTGTGGTTCATGCCTTGCTTTTGAAAAACAAAGCCTTCAGTCTTAGATGTGGTCATTGTAACTAATTAACATTAGTTTATTTGAGTTAAATTAAACAAGTAGAAGGACATCGGCCTATCTCCTCTCCAGAATGAGTTCATATTTACATAACTCTATTTTTTTTTCTTTCAGAATCAGGGATTGAACTCAGGCTCCTGCACTTGCCAAGCAAGTGCTTATTCTACCGAGCTATCTCCCCAGCCCCAATAACTCTAAATCAGGATATAAATTAACAGAAACCTGGCTAGGCGTGGTAGTAAAGCTTGACTGCTCCAATGTCATAGTTTAGTATGTGGTGAGATTAAATGAGTCTAGACTCAATCCTCTGCATGTGGATGCCCAAGTTCCACAGAGTGATATTATAAAGAGGCTATCTTACCTCTAGGATATCTTTTGGTTCCTTTGTCAAAGGTCAAAGAGCTGTATGTGCCTAGGGTTTTTTCTGCTCATCTGTTTGGGTTCATTGATCCACACATTGTTTTTGTGCCAATACAATGACATCTTAATAGATGTAGTATATAACTGCAAGTCTGGAATTATGATGCCACCTGCTTGTTTTTGTTACCCAGGATTGCTTTTGTTATTTGGATCTTTTCTATACACAAATAATGAACTCATTGAAAAATAAGTGATATGGGATAGGGAGTTTAAATGTCTGCCTGGCAAGTGTAAGCACCTGGGTTCGATCCCTGGTACTGCATGCTGTGCCAGCCCCACCTTGAGTGCCCTGAGAGGGGGAAACCAGGCACCGGGTGTGGTGGTACATATTTGTAAGCCTAGTGCAGGGGAGGCTGAGACAGGACGATCATTATGAGTCTGAGCTCCATAGCAAATTCCTGTGCCAAATAAATAATTTTAAAAAATTAAAACAAAAAGATATTATAAAAGCAATACTATTTACAATAGCATAAAAATAATGAAATACTTAAGTATTATATAAATATATAAATTTTAGGACTATAATCCACATAAGTTTTAGGATTCCTTTTGCTAGCTTTGTGAGAAATGACATTGGTATTTTCATTGGGATTTCATTAAATATGTAAATTAGTTTTGGAAGCAAACCAGTTTAGTTATGTTGGTCTTGCTATCCAAGAACATGGAATGACTTTCCTTTTTCTGATGTCCTCCTTGATTTCCTTTTGCAGAGTAATGTAATTTTCATTGTACAGGCCTTTGATTTCCTTAGGTTAATACCTAAGTACTTAATTATTTTGATGCTATTGTAAATGGAATTATTTTTATAATTTCTTTTTCAATGAGTTCATTATTCATGTATAGGAATGCTACTGATTCCTGTGTATTTATTTTGTATCTTGCTCTACTGCTGAATTTGGTTTTCAGTTGTAGCAGTCTTTTGGTGGAGTTCTGTGGGTCTGCTATGTAAATGATCATGTCATTTGCCAATAGGAATGCTTTGCCTTTGTCCTTTTCTGCACATACGCTCCTATTTCTTTTTCTTGCCTGATTTCATGGACTAATATTGAGCAGGAGAGGTGATAATGAGCACCTTTATCTGGTTCCTGATTTTAGAGGAACAGCCACTGGGTTTTCCACATTTATTATGCTCTTTGCAGCAGGTCAGTAGCAAGTGACTATCATATTTAAAGACCTCTTATGCCTATTTGCTATTCTCTGTATGTTACATGATTTTTCTGTGTCTAGAAGGTTTTTCTGCTACTTTCATGCCCTTTGTGCTGTCTTCTGATTTTTCACTAGTTCCAAGTATTCTTCTATCAATCCTCCTTGCATCATCTAGGAGTTTCTGGATTCATTTCTTTGTATCCTATTGTTTTTATATCTCTCATTAACTGATTTTGTTCTCTAGGTCTGACACTCTGTCTTCCACTTGGTCAGTTCTGCCACTCATACTTTCAATTATACTTTAGCCACCTGCATTTCTGTTTGAGTCTTATGGACTCCCATTCCTTCTTATCCAGGACATTCATATTTTGTAACTCTTCTTTTTTCTCCACTAGCTATTACAGTGTCTTGTCTAGACTCACTGATCATTTATTTCATTAAGATCATTATTTGATTAATTATATCCACTTTAATTTTGCCTAATGACCTTATTGAACTATTTGAGCTCCACTAGTACCCTTTCAGGCAGATCTGCTGTGTAGCTTACAATGTCCTCCACCTCAAAGGCTCCTGAGTCAGTTTTGGGCAAACTGGGAGACTTGGAGACCAATTTGTTGCCTTGTCTTTTCATGTTTGCTTCTCATACAGACGTTTATAAATTCTTTGGCCTAATTTCTTGCTCTTGAAAGGGTGCCACAAAAAACCAATGCCCACCGCTGATGTTACCTTGGCTGCAGCAGTGAATTCAGTGGCAACATTGGTACCAAATGTCAGCTGGATACTGACAAACCCTAGGAGCTACTTATGAACAACCCTTACTCACATCAGCTTTGCAGATATCAACCTTCGTTATTAACAACAAGTGCTGACTGATTTTACATTGGCTGCCCTGGTCTGCCTATGGAGCAGCAGAAGTAAGCCGTGTCAAGGTACACAGATTAGACTGCTTTGAGCTACAAGTTTCAGAAACCTCTATATCCAACTACTAAAAACATGAAGGAAATGTATTCTTTCTGAAAAGAAGGGCAGGGTAATTCAGGGGCCCATCCTCCCATTCCTCAGCCTTTCCCCACAGAGTTCCCAGAGAATTCCAGCCAGTGCCCTAGGCTACCCATGGCCTCTAGGCATCTCTGAGGGACACTCCTCACCATCTCCCTAGAGAGAGCCAAGCAGAGAGTCCCATATATCATTTTCTTTGTTTTGTGACTTCACAGAACTGTCCTTGTGGAAGGGTGAGTGCTTTGGCTCTCTCCCCTCAAAGGACTCACTGAATGAGTATAAGACACAGACTGTCAGGAGTACTTAGCACAGCATTCAAGGCAGGACAAAATATTTGTGAGGGGAGAGCCTTTCCCTTAACTTTCTCAGAAGTGGGAAAACAGGAAGCGCCATCACACATACTCCACATCTTATCAGCTCAATGACAAACCCTTTAAATCCAAAGTATGTTTGTTATGCGCTGCCTGAGATACTCAGATATCTCTTACCCTTCCAAAATCCCCAATTACTGATACTTTTTTTCTAAGTTGTACATATTACAAAATAGTGTTATGGGTTTGAAAACCTGCCATACTTCCTGCTTACATCTGAACCCAACATTTAGGATAGCATTCAATGTGTGATTCCAGTTATGAATATTTCAGAATAGTGTTTCTAATATGGGGGTGCTGCCAATCTGGCAACAGAATTGGCAAAACACATGCCCAAAGCATTTACATTTGATTTTGTAAAAGTTGCTCATATTGAGTGTTCATAATCTCAGTGTTTCATCATCCATGGTCCACATTACTTTTTTCCTTTTATCATTTTCCTTTTGACTTTATAATGATGCATATAGTGATTTTTAGGTCATTAACTTAATCACTTTTCTATTGAAGTTTGGGATTCTTAATAGCATACTTAGTACTATCTTCAGCAATCTAAAGTTTTATGGGTACAGATATACTATGCACTCTCTATTGTTTCCATTCTGGTGATGCATTTGAATTCATTGTGAGTTAAAGAATGAAGTAGAAATTTAAATTTCTCACAGGAAGCTACCAATCTTTTCAACAAAATTTGTAATATAATCTTTATAATGCCTAGTGACTTGTACCACCAAGTTGTCATTTATAACATACATATCCTTCAATGTAATCTGGACCTTCACAGATGGCACTGGTAGACTTTGCACTGGTCATGAAAGCAGAATCCAAATCCTTTGCAATATAACTATTGCAAATCAATAGGGCCCTTGCCAGAGATTTTTAAATTTAATTCCCTGTTTTCCAATACATATTATTGTAGTTTCAAATTTAAAGGGCAGTTTCATAAATTCCTCTCCTTTTTTTGTACGTATTTAGGGCAGGGTCTATGGGGTCTCACTTGTAGATTGAACTAGTAGTGATCCTCCTGTTTCCAGCCTTGCAAGTGCTGGGATTACAGGCGTGTGCCACCACTCCCAGTCTCAACCCTGTCAGTGAGCCCTGGGGGGTGGGGCTGGCACTGCATTCCAGGGATGGAGCCCCAGTGGATGTGCTCTGCCTAAGCAGGAGCTTTAGTCCATTGAGCTATCTGGCCAACCATTCCTCTTGTTCTTATAGAACTATGGCAGGAGGAAAATGTAGCTGAGGAGGAAATGCTAACTAAGGGATTTATTTATTTTGATTCCCATAGCATGAAATTTAACAGAGTATCTTGTCATTTAGAGGATGGTAAATCTATGGGCTCTTATAAATTAAAATATTTGCAAATTTTAAAGCTAGTTCTAACTGGTCATGATGCAATAATGGCTTATACAAAACCATTGAATAGCTGAGGCTCAACTTAGAAATACAAATATTTATTGCTTCACTTCTGAAGAAACAGGGTAAGTCAAAATCATTTACAAATATGTAAGCTTAGTCTATTGTGGGTAAGAAGAAATCTCTAGCCAGGTGTGATGGTGCACACTTACCATCCCAGCACTCGGGGGGCTAAGGCAGGAGGATGGTTGTAAGTTTAAGACCATCCTAATCTACAAAGTGAACTTGAGGCCAGACTGAATTCATAGTAACTAACTAACTAAATAAATAAATAAGTAAATAAAATACAAGAAGTAATCTTCTACTGCCAACTATGGGCTGATCTTACTTTGTAAATGTCTTAATTATTAAAACATCAGGTTAACAAACCCACCAGGACTTCGCAGCAGAGAGCAGACTAAGTGCAGAGACGTAGGGATCAAGAGGGACTCCGAGCCTACGCGCTGGCTGTGATGGCTCTATTGCAGCCGCCATCTGCAGAATCTTCTGGATTCACTCACCAGATAAAAAGTAACTTGCCTTATCTTTTTGCGCAGCTGAATACTCTTGGTATGCATGCTGGCCCATGAAATATCTGCACTTTGATACTAAACCCAGATTTCTGGTACTTTCATATTGAATTTTCCTTCAATGTTCATGGAGAAGGGATTATAGAAGAAAAGTGAGCTATTTCATGTCATAGATAAGCACAAGCACAGAAAAACAAATTCTTTTCATGAGACATCCAGGTTTAAAAAGCATATTTTTCAAATTCCCTTTTTAAGTGTCTACAGCCATATCACCCTGGATGTGCTCAATCTCATCAAACTCCCTTTTTAAAAAAGTGACTCAAAACTTTTTAAAATTAATAATTTACATTGGAATTAACACAGTAATATTACATGCTGGAAGCAAGAAGATCACATAGTCTAATAATAATTATAAATTTAGAAGTAATACAGAATGCGTACATAAAAACTTATTCTTGAACAAATGTATGCACGCACACGCATATTCCCCAGCCATTATCTGTGTTTATATCTGCGAACAATATTGCCAAAGGTCCAGAAGTGGCTAAAATAAAACATCTTAGGATAATAACTTGATTAAAGCTATTAGAACAACATAAAAAATAAAATTCATGTTTCTTCACATAGATACTCAAATCAGTTTAAAAACACACTGGGAAAAATTCTATTAAGATTATCAGTAAAAATGTTGACAAAAATCTAGTCCAATAAGAATATGCAAAATACATATAAAAGCATAATAAAATATTAATGAGAAATTTTAAAATAAAATAAGTTACACATGTTAATAAACAAGAAAACTGAGTTTTATAGATACCCATATTTTCAAAATTAAGTTTTACTTAGCAAGATTAATAAACATAGCAAGTGGGAAAAATGTTTAGTTACAGACTTTACCTCATTTCATAGTTCTATTATAATAACATCAATTTTTAAGTAACATTAAATACAAAAAGGAAAATTATGAATAAATTTAAAAATAAGTAAATATGTACCCAATCATGAAGTAGATAGAGGCTCTAAGCAAAAAGAAGAAATAGAAGCAAAGAAAATGGCAAATGAAACATAAATAACAGGAAAATAAATGAATTATAATAAATTATGATTTTTTTTTTGCAGTACTGGGATCAAAATATCCTTAGCCCCATTTATCCATTTATTTATGTATTTATTTATTCATTTATATACTTTATTTGGGGGTAAACTCTCACTAAGTTGCCCAGATGGAACTCAAACTTTGAATCCACCTGCCTTGGCCCTATTCAGTGCTAGAAATAAAATTGATAATTTTAAATTACACAAATGTTTTCATCAACATATAATCAAAAATTCAAAAAAAACTTAGGAAAATATTTGTGATAAATATCAAGCTTAGTACCTTACTATTTTATTTTATTTTATTTTATTTTATTTTATTTTATTTTATTTTATTTTATTTTATTTTATTTTGCAGAACTGGGGATTGAACTCAGACCCTTGCGCTTGCCAGGCAAGCACTTATCCTACTGAGCCATCTCCAGGGCCCCTACCTTACTATTTTAAACATCATTAAAAAAAGATTTCAGAAATTTGTTAGGTAAAAAAAAAAGAAAGAAAGAAATTTGTTAGGTAAAAAAACAAGAAATTTGGTAAAACAGAAAATAAATAGAATTTTAAATATTCAAAATATGTATGAAAATCCCAGCTCTTGGGAGGCTGTAAACAGGTGGATCACTACGAATCTGATCTAGTAGTGAGACACTGAACACCCTGTAGACACATCCTTAAAAAAAAAAAAAAAATAGGTATGAAAACACATCCAACTCCACACAAGACAATAACAATTTTTTCTTAAATGTATTTGGTACAAGGTCTCACTATGCAGTTCGGACTCAAGGATCCTCCTGTTTTCAGCCTCCTTAATGCTAGGATTACAGGTGTACACCACCAAGCCTGGAGTTGGTGGCTGCTTTAATGCACACTGGGGGCAGGGTTGGCACAACATGTGGTGTGGGTGATTGAAACCCAGTCCTTATGCTTGCCTAAGCAGGTGCTTAGTCCGCTGAGCTGTCTCACTGGCCTGACAATAACAAATTAAAGGTGCCTTTCCTGGGTTGTCATGTTTATGAAGACTAAACCCACCTAATATGGTGAATCTGTGGGGGAAATAATGGCTTCTGAAAGCCAATAACATTTAAAATAGTTTATTAGGGGGGTGATGTTGCACATATAAGGCCTTAATTTTCTTGAGAATCTTTGCCTTAGGGAAGATCTGGAGTAAATATCTTGACAATTAGAAAGATGTGACTAATTATGCCATTATGTGAAAGTCTAACACAATTCAAATGCCCCCAAAAAAACAGTAGTTAAATAAACTAGGTCTGTCATAAAATGCAATAGACAAACAGACTGGAATCATGTTTTCAAAGATTTTCAGGATTTGATTAAGAAAAAATGATAAGCACTTATATATCTAGGGATGTGGGCATTAGACTGAAATAACATACAGGAAAACAATGGTAACTTTTATTTTTGGGTGGGAGAATAATAAGTGGTGTTTATTCTTATAGTATTTGTATTTTCTCAATTTTTTGCCTTTTAAGAATTATATTTCTTAGTCCAGCCAAATAGCTCTGCAGATTAAAGTGCCTACAAGCAGGAGCAGGGACTGGGGGTTCAATCCCCAGGCCTGCCATGCCGGCCCTGCGCCAGGTACCTGCTGAGACAGTAATTGAGACTGGGCATGGTGGCGCGCTCCTGTAATCCCAGCTCTTACAGCGCGCCTGTAATCCCGGCTGTAAACAGACGGATCACTACAAGTATGATCTAGTAGTGAGACTCTGAACACCCTTTAGACCCTTCCCTAAAATACTGAAAAACCCAAAGAGATTTATATTTCTTAAAATGCCCTGAAGGGTCAAGCTGTCAAATGTCACTATTTCTACATTCAAAGTTAAGATTAAATTTTCCTCTCCAGATAGTGTAATGCACAGCCCTGAGTCTCATTCTGAAAAAAATTTTGACAACTTGGGAAGAATGTCTTGATGTATGAGGGAATGTATTTCCAGTAGCATGCATTTGTACAAGAGGATTTTACTTACGATGAGTCTCCCTTCTTACAGACATCTCTGCTTTCTTGCACAATTGCAAAATGAAAATGTAGCGGAAACCAAGGATTCAAAACAACCCACTGAAGAGGCTCACTCTGGTGGTGACCACAGGATCGAACATGGGAAAAGGGCTTACTTTGTCAAGCTTCTGTTTTATCAGATGTAAAACAGAGTGATGGCTATGCTATCACATTGGATTATTTTAATATGAGACAATACGTGCAGAGAACATGTAAGTGCTCAGCCAATGGATATTAGCCATTATTTTAACTTTTCAGGGTATTACTAACCCTGAAAATGTCAAAACTACAAATTATACTACATTCATTTTCAATCAGGATTACCACATAGCATGATCTGGGCATGCAGCCCTGGGTGACTAGCTTCTGGGCTTCTGGGCTCTGTCCTTCACTGTGTCACTCCAGTGGGAAACATGTTTTGGTGCAGAGGGCAGAAATGAGCCCAGGCCAACCTGGTGGGTGTGCTGGGCCGGCTCTCACTCCGATGGACCACGAAGGAAAAAGAATTCACAAGGAGTGATGCTGTGCAAAGATCAAGGCTTTCTGAGAGTCCACTGCCTGAAGAACAGGATCTCATGGAGGCCCTAGAGCTGGTCGGCTCGAGTGAGCAATCTAAAATGGGAAGCCGCAGCCAGCACACCATCTCTCCCTCCAGTGAGCCTGATTAAAAAAAAAAAAAAAAAAAAAAAGAGAGAGAAGAGAAGAGAAAAGAAGCCCTGGAGAAGAGGAGGTGCTGTCTTTCTTTAAGATGGAGTGTAACTGGAAACAGCCTCAGCCAAGGTCAGG
This sequence comes from Octodon degus, assembly GCF_000260255.1. Classification (NCBI taxonomy): domain Eukaryota; kingdom Metazoa; phylum Chordata; class Mammalia; order Rodentia; family Octodontidae; genus Octodon; species Octodon degus. The sequence continues at coordinate 14,327,199 of NW_004524595.1, read as the reverse complement.
GTCAAGAATAATAGAATCCTGGCAAAATGTGCTAGTTTATCTTCCCCCTGAACGCCTGCCAAAGCATACACACAGTGTCGCGCAGCACGGGAGAGGCCTGATGCATCTCTAGAGTATTTATGAGGACTTCTGTTTTGAAGATAGTTTCTTAGGTAACAGAGTGAAAACATGTATGGATTGAGCTCTCATTTATCAGTGCTGTGGCTTCCTGTGACAATCAAACAGCAAGCATTTTGATTCTTTGTCCTAAGTCCAGAAAGTTCTTCAAAGGGCTGAGTGAGGTGGACATCTTTTGAAGACAGTGCATGGCCATAGACTCAGCAAAAAATCCAGCATCCAGGTCAGTTCCTCGGCGGTCCTGGGCCAGCGCTGTCATCTAATGCCATGAGCCAGCAGCTGCAGGTTGGGCGGAGCTGAGGGGGCCTTCAACCACTGACCGAGGGAGGGCCAGTTTCAATGCGCTTCTTGCAAGCATCTTTGGGTGCCTCTCAGGTGTCATTCAGGTGCTTTACATTCCAGAATCTGTACAAGGGGAATGGATTAAAAAAAAGAAAAAACAAAACAAAACAAAAAACAATCCTTTGGTCTTATAACATGAGACAGCGCGGTGTTCCCACAGAACACTTGTCAATGAAAACTAAGCAGGAAATTCCCTAGAAACCAAAGAGAAAGTCGAAAGTAACAAGCTAGAAGACCAGACCCCTGAGAACACTTGGCCATCTCACTCGGGCAACCAGAGGGCTGAAGCAGGGCACGCCAGGGAAGTAGGTGCAGAGCACTGTAGAATTACTCAACACAATAAAATATTTCCCTTCTACTAAGATATTCATAAAAAAAATCTCATTTTGGTATTTCCGACTATAGACTTTTATTATACAATAAGACATTTATATTTTATAACATGGAATTAAAAAGTAGGATGATTCCAATATGTAAAGATAAAATACAATGTAATTGCAAAATATAGAGAACAGACACACTTTTGAATTACTTTTCAAATTTCAAAAATAAATGTGTTCCTAATAAACATAAAAATCACACATAATTTCACTACACGATAACAAATGCTATTACTGTCTCCCTGTTGTTTATGTTGAATGCAGACACCGCACATTTTAGCAAAATTAATAAATTGCTTACAGTCTTTTGTCTCTACCTTTTTCCCTTGTTATGTCCTCAAGGCATTTGAAACTGTGATTCTCCTATCCACTAGTGTGTATTCATTTTGTAACTACTGTGTAGTATTGTGAGCCCTCATGTAATGAGTAAATCAATGAACAGGTCTGAGGCTCTTGATCTACTGAACCAAAGTGTAAATTTCTAGAGATTCAGTGAAAATTCCAAAATGCAGACACCGAGTCTTGGTACAATTAAAAGATCTTCTTTTGTACAAAACAGCCAAAGACCGAAGGACCCAATCCACTACGTACTTTAGCTTAACCTAGTGCTTGCTCACGCCAGTTGGTGCAGACACTTGGTGGCTCGGGGATGAGCCCCGGGGCACAGGCATAATCCATAGTCATCTTTACCCAGAATCCACAGACCTAGTCACTTCACCTGAGCGTAAGACGACTTAGGAGGCTGCAGGGGGGGGGAGGAGCCGGGAGGAGGGAGGCTGCAGGGGGGGGGGGGGACCCAGCTGCTTGCTCTGTCCTCGTGTGCTGCACTGAGTGCTTCCCCTGGCGCTACATCCCGAGGCTGACTTGGGAAGACACGCTCACAGAGCAAAAGCCCACATTTGGAAGCCATTTGTTTTTGGAAAAGGTTTACTGTTCCATCCCCTGGCAGTTATTGTTACTGGAGTCGTTACTGACAGAGTTCAGAGACAGGAGGATCGCCTTTGGTCGCAGAGAGCCCACATGTGGAAATGCAAGTGTGTGAGGGAGCAGAGATAGAAAACAAATGTGCATCTGCCACTAGGGCTGTTACACTTTTTTCCTCAAAGATTGGGTTTCTCATCACATCCCATAATTTGAGGGAAATTTAAAAAGAATTGGCCACAGGCAGTATTCCATTTCCTAGTAAGCATGATAATTATTTTTTTCTGACTTTTGTAGGTCATTCTCCAACTGTAACACACTTATAGTTGCCAGCAATAGCCCCAACTTGATTATGGATCTGTAGATTGTCCCTTGAAGAGTTACCTGAAGGGGGCCTAGGTGTGAGTAATAGCTGGATCCCCTCATTACTTCATAGGGATGCATGAGGCTTTTATTTTTATTGTTTGAAACAGGGTTTCACTGTACTTCAGGTTGACCTTGAACTCATGAGGTAGCCGAGGCTGGCCTCGAACTTGTGCTGATCCTCCTGTCTCAGCCTCTTGAGTGTTAAGCTTATAGGCATGAATGATCACATCAAGGATGAGTGAGACATTCTTGAGTTTGCAAAATCAGGACATTCAGGGCCCAATTACCTAAACTTTTATTCTTAATTTTTAAAAGCTATTTTTCAGGTTTTAAAAGAAGTCTTTCACATTGTAAAAGATATGAAAAATATATAAATATATAAAAATAATCTGTTCTATACTATTTCATAGTTTCAACCACTATTACCACTTTGAATGATATATTTCTGCAGGTACTTAATAACATATGTTTGTATAGGAAAACCACTATAGGTTTTGGAAAACCACATCAGGTTTTGACGATGGCATGTGAACTAATAGTACCTCCTTTTAAAATGTATTCAATTTAATGAAGCAAATATATATAGGTATATATTTGAAGAAAGGACATACCAATAGTTTCCAAGCCATCAACAAAATCTATGGCATCCTATGGCTTGTCTTTTAAAAATGTTTACTCTTCTTTTTAGTAGAGCCACTTAAGTAGACTTATGTAGAGATATAATTTGGGTGGTTAAGATTTAAAAAAAAAAATAAGGTTAACTTTTTTGAGGATTTATACTTGTAGTTTTATACAGATACAAATTCCTTATGATGAATATGATCTATCTATCTATCTATCTATCTATCTATCTATCTATCTATCTATCTATCTCTCTATCTCTCTATCTCTCTATCTCTCTATCAATCTATCTATATCTAATAAACTTAATAAAAACACTTACATAGTAATCTTTTTAAAAGCATTATTCATAACTTTTCTACAAAAAACAGAAACAACCAAGCTGAACTTCAGTGAGTGTATGACTAAGCAAAAGCAGTTTGCATAATATAATTCTATTTATATGGCATTCCTGAAATGTTAAAATTATAAAGAAGGAGAAAAAATTACTCCAGGGTGTGGAGTAGAGAAACAGGTGGGATGTTGGTAGTTATGGAAATTGCTCTGTATTTTGACCACCTCAAGGTCAAGAACCTTGATGTGATAGTCTTTTAGTTTCAAAAGATGTTACCACAGAGAAAAATTGAATCAACATATGCAATCTTTCTGTATTATTTCTTACCATTGTATGTAAACCTACAGTTATTTCAAAACAAAAACTTAATAAGAAGCAAAAGAGTTAACACAGAAAACCACTGACACAATTAGAATTTTAGAAAGTTCCAACACCCCAAAATACCTCTTTGTGTTGCGTTTTTTTAGTAGGTCTTCCTTGTATGAAAACTCTGGAAAGAAGTGATCTGTTGCCAGTTACCATAGCTCCATCTTTCCTAGCAAGTCACTAAAATGGATCATATATCCAGTATGTAATCTTCAAGACTGATGTCTTTGCTGACTGTAATAATGCTTCTGGAATTGACTGTAATAATGCTTCTCTGAATTGTGTATGAATAGTTTGTTTCTTTTTATTGCTGAGCAATATTCCATTGAATGGTTTGTTTGTCCATTCACTAAGAAGGATATTTGGACTCCTTCTGCATTATAGTGATTATGAGGATCACTGCTGTAAACTTTATGTGGAGCTTTTGAGTGTTAATTTAAATTTTCAATTCCCTGGAATAAACATCCTCGAGACTCCCAGGGCTTATGGGAAGCAAGTGCTTATAAGTCACCATGATGCTGTTTCCTACAGGGCACGATGAGTTCACATTCCTTTGGAAAGACACTGGATTCTAAAATCTAGTCTCAAGTCTTATATAAAATGGCATAGAACTGCTTTAACCCATACATATCCTCTAGTATACATTAAATCGCCTCCAGGGCTGGGGAGATGACTCAGTAGAGTAAGCACTTCCTTCGGCCAGTGCAAGGCCCTGAGTTCAATCCCTGGTTCCACAAAAAATAAATAAATAGATAAATAAATAAATAAATAAATAAACATTAAATCATCTCTAGATTACTTGTAACATCAATACAACATAGATGCTGTGTAAATAGTTGCTATTCTGATTTATTTATTTATTTGTATTTAGGACAAGGTGTACAGGGTGTACAGATCTCACTGCATAGATCATACTCATAGTGATCCTCCTATTTACAGCCTCCCAAGTACTGGGATTACAGGCGTGTGCCACCACGCCCAGTCTCAATGCCTCAATCACCTTCTCAGTGTGCCCCGGGGTTAGGGTGGGGTCAATATAGCAGGCTAGGGGAACGAACTCCCAGCCCCTTCGTCTATCTAAGAAGGTGCTTAAATCCACTGAGCTATTTGGCTGGCCCTATTCTGTTTTATTTAGGAAATAATAAAATTATTTATGGAATAAGAAAAAAATTCATTTGTCAAAGCTAAATCTTGGAAACAACCCAAATGCCCATTAGCTGAAGAATGGATAAAGAATGTGGTATTTTTGTACAATGTGGTATTACTCTGAAATATAAACTGGAGAATTTTACAAGTAAATGGATGCAACTAGCAACCATAACTCATGAGTGAAATAAATCTGACCTGCATGTTTAAACATCATATTGTCTCCCTAGTGTAAGGACCTGAAAGAACAAGTTTTGAAAAGTACAATAGATACTCTGAAAGGTAAAGAAACTTTTCAAAGGGAAGAGATAACAGGGATGAGGGAAAAGAGTAAAGGAAAAAAAGAAGGATGGGAAAAAGAAATATATATGTATATGCATACAATAGCTTGGGTAATTGTACTGCTGATTTCTGCTAGTCTATTGAAAGTTAATGTTGCTTATATTTGTCTCTCCTTTTTATTTTTTAAAATATTTTTTGACCAATATTATAGGCTTATAGCTGGTAATGTGAACAACTAATTTGAAAACAACAATATGTAATATAACAAGCATTGTTGAATTCCTATTGTTTTGTTTAGTTAAATTCTGTATAATTTATAATTTTTTTATTGTTTTTGTGTCCTCTTAAAAATAATAATATTAAAAAAGAAAAACTCAAAGCAGGTTTAGTACAAATTGAATTTGTTATAAACATTTGAATGCATAGATGCGGGCTCTGCAGAAGAGGGCCACTGTCCTGTGTGACCTAATTACCCCTACCGCTAGGCCCCAGGGTTGGTCATTTGTTGTACATTGCTTTAGATTGTTTATGTAAGTAACCATGTCATCTATGAATCTAGCTTTCTTTCTTTTTTTCCCCATCTTTTAGTGTATGTGTAGAATTCATGTTGTGTACCTTAATCTTGGGGGGTGGGTGCACACTAGTCCATTTCTTGCCTGCCTTATTTCTTTATTTGAAAGCTTCAGGGACTTTATTTCTTTGTCTTGCCTTTTAACACTGGCAAACATTTCCATTATTATCTTAAGTAAAAGTATTAGAAGTAAACCTCCTACCTAACTTCTAATTTTAGTGGAAAATTTATCTATTTATTTTTTTATTTTCGAAGATTACAAAATAGAGATAGAAAAAAAAAAGCATAAGAAATGATACAAGATTTCACTAGACAAAGTAATAAGAATTCAACATTGGTTGCTGTATTACATGATGCTATCTTCAAATTAGTTGTGCAGATTATCAGATATCAATGTGTAAGATTCACTTCAAAAAAAAAACAAAGAAGTTATATGAAATTCAAAAGAAGAAAAAAATCAGAGTAAGAAAAAATTTAAACATTAACTGCTGCTTTCAAAAAACCAGCAGAAATCAACAATACAATCATCCAAATCACTTTGCATATATATTCCATATCCCAGTTTATCCTTCCCATTAAAAAATTTCTTTCACTTTCCTTGTAAGAACTGCTTTCATTGCATCTGAAAAATTCCATTAAGTTGTGCTTGAATTTTCATTGAATTGTAGATAATGTTTAACTTCTTGTATAATTTCATCTGTAACCCATTGATTGCTGAGGAAGGTATTTAATTTCCATGTGCTTATGGGTTTTTTTGTGATTTCTTTCGTTATTTATTTCTAGTTTCATTACACTGTGGTCAGATAATATACATGGGATAATTTCTGTTTATTTGCATATGCTTAAGCATGATCTATGAACTAGTAAGTGGTCTATTGTAGAAAATGCCCCATATATAGCTGAAAAGAATGTGTATTAAGATGTGGTTGGGTGGATCACTGTTTATGTCCACTAAGTACATTTGTTCAAAGATCTGGTTCAGTTCTGCTATGTCTTTGCTAATTTTTTTGTCTGTTTGACCTATCTTTTGGGGATAAAAGGGTGGTAAGGTCTCTGGTTACGATTGTGATATTGGATATTACATTTTTCATGTCCACTAAAATTTCTTATATAGTTGGGTGCTCCCGTGTTTGTTGTTTACATAGTTATGACTCACTTTTTCATTTTATATTTTTCCCCTATCAGTATGTAATAGCTTTCATTATTTTGTTTGACCATTCTTGGTTTGAAGTTCATATTGTCTGTTAACAGGATTCCTACCCCTGCTTTTTTCTGAGGTCCTGGGGCATGCAGTATTGTTTTCCATCCTTTGACTTTCAGCCTGTGAATTTCTTTTTTTTCTTTTTCTTTCCTTTCTTTCTTTTTCTTTTTTTTTTCTTTTTTTTTTTTCAGAACTGAGGATTGAAATCAGGCCTTTGTGCTTGCCAGGCAAGCGCTTATTCTACTGAGCCATCTCCCCAGCCCCTACTGTGAATTTCTTTATGAGTTAAGTGTATTTCCTGCACATGGCATATTTTTGGATTTTGCTTCCTAATCCACTCTGCCAGTCTCTTTCTCTTAATTGGTGAACTGAGTCCAATTACATTAATGGTTATAATTGAGATGCATTGACTTATGTTTGATGTGTTATTTTCTTGCTGTTTGTTACTTATTTTTATCCTGTGTTTAAATGTTTGGCCTATTTCGTGGATTCTTTCCATTCTCATTTGTGGAGTTGTGATCATTTTGATATCTCTCTAGAATATCTTTCAGTAGTCTATGTAGGGTTGGCTTTGTCATCATGAAATTCTTTAATTGTTCTTTGTCATGAAAGTATTTCACTTCCTTCATTAAACTTGAAAGAGAGTTTTGCAGGGTATAGCAGTCTTAGCTGGAATTTGTTTTCTTGCAAGACTTGTAGTACTTTGCTCTATGCTATTCTTGATAGCTCAGGGGACAGAAGCAACTGCTTAGGCAGAGCACAGTGGGTGGGGTTGGATCCCTGGTATGACATGCTGGCCCCACCCCCAGGGCATGCTGAGATGGTGATTGAGACTGGGCATGGTGGCATGCACCTGTAATCCCAGTGCTTGGGAAGCTGAAAGCAGGAGAATCACTAGAGTCTAATCTACGTAGTGAGACCCTATAAGCTCTGTACACCCTGTCCTAAACTCATAAAAAAATTCCCATTATATATGATGTTTCATAGGCCTTTTAAGGATTGGAATGACCATTTAGGACAAAAGTAACTATTTACTATCCTTCCAAGGATATGATTAGATGCTATGTTAGAGTCAAAAAGATACTATAGATTAATAGTACAAGAAGGGCCTTGGAAGTGTATCATGAGATGAAATAAAATATAAGTGATCATTTTTTAATTTTTCATTTCTTCAATAGTAGAAAATAGTCAGGAAAGTGATTACCTTATTTTTTTAATAAAATCTATCAGTATATAAGGAAAAAAATCAATATCACTGCTATTTTCATTTTAATGTATTTGTACCAAGGGACCACAGCTCCACAGTTTAAAATGGAAAGTCTGTAGGATGAATAAGAATATTTGTGTCTGTAGGACACCAAAGTAATTTACAAAGAAAAAGCGCACAACTTTCTGAACTGTAAAATATTGCATAATTTCAGTTCTACTCAAATTTGTAAACCAGTAGATTCCATAAAATCTACTCTTACTACATGAGTAATTATGGATAAGTTTGTTACTGTGTCTTTGATAAGAAGCCCAGTTATATTGGAATTAGAACAAGTACATGGTGCAATAAAACTTGTTCTTTATGCTTAGCTTAGCTAAGACACAGAGAATGTTACCACAGTAATTTCAAATTGCTGATACTGGTTTGTAAATCAGAGGTTTGTACTGAAATTGATATGAACAAAAACTACTTGTGTTATACTTTTAATTCATTCTGGCTTGTGGTTCAAGTTGCTGGCATTTGATAGAGGAAGTAAGAGAGAAGTGATTAGTACTAAATGACAGTCATGTTTGTATATTTTCTTATGTGTTATTTTAAAGTTTTGTAAAAATCGAATAAAGAGATGTACATCCTTTTGGATGGGAAACATGAAAGATGCCGTGTGGTGTTATAGTTAAAGCCTTAGATTCATTTAGGATTTCTGACACAGGCAAGCTCAAGCACAGATTTTGACATCTTTTTTTTTTTTTGAACCGGGGATTGAACTCAGAACCCTGTGCTTGCCAGGTGAGCGCTTATTCCACGGAGCTATCTCCCCAGCCCTCACAAGCACAGATTTTAGCTGAGATATAAAATGCAGAATATCAGTAGATAACTAATAGGAAAGCTTCTATTTGTAACTTTCATATGACATTAACCTGAATAGAAGTATTATTAATGAAGAATATACATGTTTACCTCTGCTACTTCTGGCATAGACTTGAGCAAAAAATTTAATCTTTATAAGCCCAATTTTTAAATCTTGAATATTAATGCTTACCTTATAAAATTGTTTTCAAGTCATCTGAGCACACCTAGCCTTCTAGCACTCTGGGAGCTGAGGCCAAAGGATTGCAAGCTTGGGCCCAGCCCAAGTAACTTAGTGACTTAGTGAGCTCCTACTTAGAAATAAGAGGCTTGGGGGGTAGCACAGTACATAGACCCTCCAGTTTCATAGGAAATAATTTTATGAAAGTATGAAAGGTAAAGCATAAAGAAACAAGTTCAGGAAACTTTCAGAATTACATTCTGAAGATGGGGCCTTCATTTGGTCTTACACAGTAGTGACTCATAAAGGATGGTCAGGCCCCTCCACAGCAGGGCCAGAAGCCTTTGTTTCATGTAAGATTTGAGAAAGAATCACAACATGATCCAAAGACACCTGGAGCTCTACTGAGGACCATAATCCCAGAACTATGAAACCAAGCTCTATAGGACAGAATACAAGTACACGACACATATATCAGTGCTTTTCATCTATGATGTGGACAACCCACCTGCCATACCTTTAAGAAATGAAGTTTTCACAAAAAGGAAATAAAAAACCCTTTCAGTTGTGTTTACACCCTCATCCTTCTGCAGGTCATCATTTTCTAGCCCAGCATGCTTCTTCAACAGCTAAACTGCCCAGAAAGCATCTCTGGAAGCATCACATGCTAATCATTTTATTACCATGACTATTCCCATATTTTATGACTATCTGAACTGGATGACTTCCATGTTGAACCCAGTTTTGCTCATAATGTTCCTGCATCAGCTTTTTAAAAGTACAACTTCATTATTTGTATTTATAGAAATATCTGTGTTCCCTTTCTCACACAGTATCCCCACAGAACCTAAAGACTGAGGTGAGGCAGTGTCCTTCCAGTGCCACAGTGCTGCAGTGTACGTGCAGGGGAGGTGGTGAGCAGGCTGGGGATATTTTGACTTCCATGTACATTTGTTTGAAGAAACAAAAGCTCTCAGGGTCTGCTGGAGCCCTCTATGTTTACTGTCACAGAATCAGACACACATCCCAGTGACTGCATTGGGCACTTTAATCTCAGAACATACATGATTTTTGAAAATTAGTGGACAAGAGTGACCTGCATTGTATCTGCTAGGAGAGATCTTTAGTAACAGGTGATGATTGTCCAAAGAACCTAAAGAAACAAACACAGGAAAATAAATCCAGGAAGCACCAAATTCAAGCTCACAATGCAAATAAAGCACTTCCTGTCACTTAGCTCTCATTTTTCTCTCTGCAATCCTGGAGGATGAAATAAAAGCTTTGGTTCTCACCTGGAAGCAGAAACAGGCAAACCCAGAAGAGAAATCCATGATGCTTCCCATTCCCACTGGAAAGCACTGCCCGTAGTAGGGTCTGGCTGGGGGAAAGCATCTCTGGAACTTTGAATCTGAGTCAGCGGTGTGACTATTACAATGATTAGTCACTTTAATTATTGAAATAACATGGTTACCCGACTAATAGCCATCTAAGGCACTCTCATGAGTAGGAAGTAACTAAGAAGCATGTGGGCTGTGCCAGACTTTGTGAAGGGAATGCAGAACTAGCTGCAGGATCCAGTGTGAGCAGGCCTGGGAGATGACGGGCTTCTGATGACCACCAGGGTGCTCCTGCTCTGGAGTCCAATTTGAGCACTATAGGCTGTTCATGATGAAGACAGTAAAATGCTCCATCTCCATCTGTGCCAGGGCACTGTGTGTGACATCAAGCAAAATTGGTATAGTAGGGAATTGGGATGCACCTCTTGATGATACCTCAGCAAATAAATGATCGATATCCACCTATCACACTCACCTTTCAATGCTTCCTTTACCCACCTGCTCTCCTTTGAGATGTTTTATTTTAGTTTACTAGTACATATGTGTAACATATTGCATTTATATATGTGTGTAGAAGTTGGTACATGCACCTAACACATTCCAGTTCCTTTGGCTCATCCATTGCCCAATTCTTATCTCTCCCCTTCCTCCACCTCTTGATCTCCATTTTCTTGACCTCAGTATGATTGAAAGTTTATTCACTGCACTCAGAGTGACATTTTTATAGTGATTCACAAATGCCAAGGGCAAGACCTCAGTTAGGGAGATGAAAATCTTCCCAAGCCAAACAGAAACATTGTTCATAAGGCTATATGGTTTTCACTGAAGGAAAGGAGGCAGTTGAGATAAGGAGAGCACACTGTGCTGGAGGAAACAAACCTCATTGTCCCCTGTGTATGTATTTTCTAATATAGTCCTGGACCATGAGAATACCCACCGCCCCTTCCCAGGAGAGGAGGGCAGAGCTGCATCTCACATAAGCAGAAGCCTGTATCTCCGAGAGCCCTTGCAGTGCGATGGGCTTCCCTGAGAAGAAGACTGCTGGTCCTGAAGGGTCCAAGGCAGGACATCTGGGATTCTGAACACCCAAGAATCCCAGGACATTCATAGCACAGCCAAGACAAAATTGCTAAGAGGGGCACCTCATGCCCCAGCACTTTGCCCAGCCTGCTAAAAAGGAAAGGCTCACTGTACTGAAGCAGAAAGATTATCCGTCACTGTTGCTACCCTCAGCAATGCATTCAGCACCACAGAACACCTGGGTGCAGTCTGCAAAGGGTGAGCAAAGATGAATAGTTGTGTGGCAAGAGTGGGCATCCTGCACAGCAAGGGTAACTATGGTCACGGAGTACAGGGTGCGCTCCTCATGACTGTGTACCAGCCATTCTCAGCAGTATCTGTGAGAAGGCATTCCTCCACAACGAAAATCCATTTTGCTGCTCTAATGCTCTAAATTCTATACAACTTCTGTGATTCCATGAGATTTGAACTACACAGTACATGGAGTTATAGACATATGTGTCATATCTATAATTGCATGTTTATTAATTACATTTTCATAATTATGAATTATGTATTTTATTATGCTTACATAAATAATGTATAATGTATAATTAATGCACTAAGTTTTTTACATAAATACATTACATTTACATACACTATGTTTACATGCATTAATAATATTATATTCATTATATATTTCATACATATTCTGTTGCATAATATAATGTAAAAAATACTTTAGGGCCTGGTGAGACAGTTCAGTGGTCTAAAGCTCCTGCTTAGGCAAGCTTAGGCATATGCACAGGGACTGCAGTTGGATCCCTGGCACCACATGCCATGCCAGCCCCACCCCCAGAGTGGGCTGAGCTGGCCACAAAAGAATAAATAAAAATAAATTAAAATTTTAGTTTTAAATTTTTAAATAAAATATGTAAACTATTTCATACTAAAGTATTTATTTGCTTTTAAAGGAAAGACACTATTATAAACATGTAATTTCTATTTGCATGTAAGAGCTTAAAATGTGCATGCTTTTATTACTGATCCTTTAATGGACATTGCATTACACCCACAATTAATTCAGAGAACTCCTAGGGACAAGTTGGTGCTGAGCCCGTATCTTCAGCTGCATGTGTTGGTTTTGAAATGAATTCTTAGAGCCTCGGAAATTGTTAGACCTCTTTTCTGGTGTGTTTTGGATCCAGCTTGTGTTACAGGGCTCTGTGTTGAAATAATGGGCTCCAAAATAAGCAATGATGAAACCATGATTATTAAAAACAAAGCAGAAGAATCTGAATGACTTCTGTAAATCACAGTGCAGTCTTCCAGAATGTGATCTTTTTTTGTTGCTTGTTTTTTGTTTTATGCATTTAGTACAGGGCCTACAGGGTCTCACTACACAGATCAGTCTCATAGTGATCATCCTACTTTCCACCTCCTAAGAGATGGGATCACAGGTGCACACCATCATGCCCAGTCACAGTTGCTGTCTCAGTGCACCCCGGGGGTGGGGCTGGCACAGCATACCAGGGATTGAACCCCAGTCGATGTGCCTACCTAAGTAGCCACCACTTTAGTCTGCTGAGCTATCTGGCTAGCCTGTGATCTCTTTTTGATAAATACACATATTAACTCATCATTGGGTATTTTGAAGCTGAAATATATTCTTTAAAATTCTTAATTGTTGAAAAACAAAAAAAAATCATTAAAGAAAACATTCCAGCATTGGTGTGAATAAATCATTGCCTTTTCAAATCTTTTGCATTTTGTTAAAGCATATTTCCTAGTTATTTACACAAAATAATTGTTATATCTATCTACACCTAAAGAATCAAAGTTCTGAAGTGTACTACTTAGCTAAAAAGATTATTTATGTGAATAAAATAAATTAATCATGGCCTCCTATTCTGAGACCTTATATTTTGCCTTATTACCTAACTATAAATAGGAATAATTTTGTGACATAGAGATTTATGTAAAAAGTTACCTTCCTTGGATCTCAAGCACAGTAGATACACTACTGATCACGAGGCGATCACCAGTTCCTGACACCTGCTAAGCATCTTCTGTGTGTCAGCCCCATTCTGGGATTTTTGAAATAGCAATAAGAGAGACAGGATTCATCGTCTCCCTTGCCGACTCCACATTCAAGTGTGGGCAAAATAAATAATGGTCATGATGGCAAAGTACATTGTATTGTATGTTCCGAAGTGGTCTGGAAGTGTGGATGAAAAGCGGCTCAGTTAGAATCTCTCTGGGGAGGAAGTGGGCCAGTCTCCATAGGACGAGAGTAGATCTAAATGAGAAACTGTTTGCACAGAGTGAAGACACAGGAGGAGACCCCACACTCACAGCCTTTCATGGTTGATTTCTTGGTGTGTCATTTAGTTATCAACCTGACCACTTTTTTCTCAAGAGACAGAATCACTGATGGTCACAGATAGAGAGTAGCTGAATAGCAAAGAAGGCTCTGTACACTTTGGGCAGTTGAAAGAAAGCAAAGTTGATCCTGCCAGTAGAATACAGGAGGTTTCTAACCATTATGAGAATCAGTTTAGAGATTTTTCAAAGAATTAAACTTAGAAATTTCATTTCACCCACGTGATCCCCTTCTAGGTGTCTTTCCAAAGAGCTAGAGACATCATCAAACAGTGTGATCCATGTGCACCAATGTTTTAGCAGCATACTTCAAAATAGCTAAAGCCTGGAAGCAGCTTGCTTCCCCATCAACCAACAAATGAATGACAAAATGTGATATCAATACATAATGGAATGCTACTCAACTATAAGAACAGATAAACTCATGTCACAGAAAAATGGATACCTTGGAATATAGACTTTTAAGTGAAATTAAGTTGACGCACTAGCTTAAATACCATCTAAGTAAAAAGCAAAGTACAGATTAAAAAAAAAAATAAAGGACTAATAAAAAGTAGAGAGGAGATAGGTCTCTTGCAAATGGGAAAAGATCCAGGAGATTGAGGGCCAGGGGAGCAGAGGAGAAAAGTAAAACAATATTAGATGTGTTGCTTATATGTATCATGAACTTAAAAATAGTAATAGAAGTCAGAATAAACATAGAAAAAGGGCATTTAGAGATGAATGGAGGTGGGTAAGAAAGTTAAGAAAGACTCAAACTGCACTACGTTTATGAACTTACTCCCTAAGATGAATGTGCCCTCCATGCATTGCAAACCTATACTAATAAAATAAATTAGAATGTGAAAAAGAAATCAATGGCACTGAAATTGATGTTGATCCATACCTGGGACTTGCATGAACAGACAGGCAGTGAACAGTCATTTGCTCCAAAGGAAAGGGAGCAGCCTTAGTAAAGTGCAATACTTGCAGTTTCCATCTGAAAAGCAGTAAGTGGTAAAGGTTTGGGAGAACCAAGTACTCTGGATGAGTTCGTGGAGTTGGCGCTGGAAAAGGTAGGTGAAATCAGAAGGGTATGTAGTTAACTCTGCTTGTATGTTTACAGAGGTGAAAGTCAAAGGGTGAATGATGAAGTGAGGAAGACCAAAGAGTGGATCCTCTGGAAGCTGGCTGAACTAGGATGGAGACTTAAGGAGGCCAAGGGCATTAGGTAGGGGATCACTGGCTGGAGGAAAGTCAACGATGAGGATAGCAGAGGAGAAGGAGGAGAAGAGTGAATCTGGCAGTGCTGTCAGTGAGAAAAGTAGAAGCATCCAGTTCTGCAGTGAGGGATAAGAGTGGAGAAGCAGGTGGATGATTTCCAGTTGGGGGAATTCCTAGGCTTGGATGACAACTGAATGGTAAGTCCTCTAATGCTCCCAGTGCTGTGCTTATTCTTGTAAGTTCCCAACTGTGCACATATGATTGCAAATTAACTGATGAGTGAATAAAATATGAAGCATTCTCACCAAACATGACCCACCCAGGCACACTGGGGCATACATAAGAGGATAATGTCAACATAACAGGCTGCAGAGTCCTTGTCCTATGTCATCTGGAAAGTAGGAGGGCAGTGAGGAACTAGGACGGAGCACTCAAGCACACTGTCTGGGCAGAGCATGCTAAACATTTTCTTCCAGCTCACTGTTCTTCCAGGATGGTTTAAGCGTTTCAATTCTCTCAACTAGTGGAACAATATCATTTAGAAAGAAGATAGGGCTCACCTGCTGGCCCCTCCCCTGAGGCATGCTGAGATGGCCATTGAGACTGGGTGTGGTGGTGCACACCTGTAATCCCAGCTCTTGGGCAGCTGAACACAGGTGGATCACTGCAAGTCTGATCTATGTAGTGAGACCCTGTATACCTTGCAGACCATGTAATACAATAGAAAATAAAGAAAGAAAGGAAGAAAGGAAGAGAAGAGAAAAGAAAATAAAAAAGAAAGAAGATAGTGCTACCTCTAGCCAATGCCCAGGCCCTGCATGTGTGTAGGACCAAGTGCCCTCGCCCTGAATTGTAATTCCAACCAGCACCCAGGCCCAGAAACTGTGTGGAACCACCTGGCCACTCATCAGATCCTACTTCCAGCCAGTACCCAGGCTCTGCCTCTGTGTGTGTGTGTGTGTGTGTGTGTGTGTGTGTGTGTGTGTGTGTGTATGTGTGATCACCCACCCGCCTACCCACCAGAACCTCCTCCATCAGACAGGCTTGGTGTGAAACCCTGCAACAGAACTCCCTGCAGAGGGGCTAGGGGCAAGATCTACCCAGCTAATCCAGGAGAAAAACATCTTGCCAGAGGGCCACAGCAGGTTCACTTCCATGAGCTGCAGCAGAAAGAAACAGCACAGCAGTCAGACCCAAGTCAGGCCCACCTGGATGAGTTTGAACTTGAGATCCTAACCCAGTAAGCTGAGACACTGTGTTAGATCCAGATCTATGAGAGTATCCTCTCTTTTTCTCTGTTGATAAAGAAAGGGGACAACAGGTAACTGGGGTGAACTAGTCTGCCTGGAAAACCCCATGTACATCAAGGGGAAGTGGTCAGATAGAATTTATGAGACTTAATTTAAATACAAATTCCCAATTTAATATCTGCTTAACTACACCAACATAATGTTTGTTCTTATGGTCTAAAATACAAACGCATTAGTTACAAAAGTTTCTCAACTGCTAAATCTCACTACCCATTATTAGTGGTGCTAATTGTAGTTCTGTTAATACAAAACTGTAGCTGTCTTAACCACATAATCTCTCTTGGATATTAATATTGGTAGGTGCTAAGGTAATAACTACACCAAAGCTCTATACAAAAGGTCAGAGGACAGTGCTATACAAAATGACAAAGAGAAGGAGAAAGAGGGTTGATCAAATAGCTCAGAAGATTAAAGCAACTGCAATCAGGGCAAGGGGTAGGGTTTTCATCCCCAGGTCTGCCATGCTGCCCTGCCCCAGGGCAAACTGAGATGGCAATTGAGACTGGGTGTAGTGGTGCATGCCTGTAATCCCATATCTTGGGAGGCTGTGAACAGGCAGATCACTATGAGTGTGATCTAGTAGTGAGACCCAGAACATCCCGTAGAACCTTCCTTAAAATACAAAAAAGAAAGAGAGA
>NW_004524595.1:14285965-14310346 GCF_000260255.1 Octodon degus | reverse complement strand
AGCCCACCCAGAGAAAATGGAAGAGACACCAGCATAGAAGAAATTGGAAATCACACACTTGAAATTTCTGAAATAATATCATCTGAAGTTTAAAAAAAAAAAAACAGCTGCAGAAAGGTATAGAGGAAATCAGAACAGAAATAATCTCTGAAGTAAAAAAAAAGAAATTATAACTATAATAAAAGAATTCCTAAGTGCTACTAAAGAAGATACTGATAAAAACTAGAAAAGAATACACAAATGATGAAATTCTTGAAAGAGAAATATAGGAAAGAAATAGAATCAATGCAGCAGATTAAAAAAATATATAGGGAATTGAAACTTCAATCAACATCTGGCAAAGCCATTTGAATGAACGTGAAGATAGACATTCAGACATTGCAAGACGCCATTGCACCTAATGAAAAGGTAAGAAACCACAAAATCTCCATAAATACATGGAAATCAAACAACACCCTCCTGAGCAATCAATGGGTGACAGATGAAATTAAACAAGAAATTAAGCGATATCTACAATTCAATGAAAACTGAAGCACACCTTAGTGTAATTTGTGAGATGCAATGAAAGCAGGTCTTAGAGGGAAATTTATAGCTGTAAACTCACACATCAGGAAAACAGAATGGGAACAAATAAATATCATAATGTTGCAAGTCAAACGTTTAGAAAAAGAAGAGCAAACCAAACCCAAAGCCCAAAGAAGGGAGGAAGTTATGCAATCAAGATGAGGAAAACAATACAAAGAATTAATGAAGCAAAACCCCAATTCTTTGAAAGATTAAATAAAATGATAAACCCTAGCTAACCTCATCAAAAAGAGGAAAGCAAAAACTGAAATTCAAGCAATAAGGAATGAAAAGGGCAAAATTACCATACACCCTGTGGCAATTCAGTAGATACTAGCTATTTTGAAAATCTTTTCTCTCACAGAATCAAAGACACAGAAGAAATGGACAGATTCCTAAAAAGGTACAAGTTACCAAAACTAAATTAAGAAGATATAAGAATTCTCAATAACCCAGTAATAGCAAATGAAATTGAAAATGTAATAAAAAACTTATTGACAAAGAAAAGCCCTGGCCTGATGGATTCACAACTGAGTTTTACAAGGAATTCACAGAAGATATATTCCCAACACTCCCCAAACTCTTCAGTGAAATTGAAAAGGAAGCAATCCTCCCAAAATCATTCCTGGAGGCCAGTACTATACTTATACCAAAACCAGAGAATGATACAATTAAAAAAGAGAACTGTAGGCCAATCTCCCTCATGCATATTGATTCAAAAATCCTCAACAAAATCATGTCAAATAGAATACAGTGAATTGTTAAGTAGATTATACATCATGACCAGGTAGGATTCATCCCAGAGATGCAAGGATGGTTTAACATATGCAAATCTATAAATGTAATACACTATATCAATAGAGCCAAATCCAAAACCACATGATCATCTCAATTGATGCAGAAAAGGCCTTTGACAAAGTCCAACACTCATTCATGATCAAATCCCTACAGAAAATTGGAATAGATGGCTTCTACCTCAATCTGATAAAGCCAGCTATGAAAATCCACTGCAAATATGATTCTAAATGGGGAAAGACTAAAATATTTTATTCTCAGATCAGGTACAAAACAAGGATGTGCTCTATCACCACTCCTATTTAATATAGTTCTGGAATCATTATCTAGAGCCATTAAACAAGAAAGAGAAATAAAAGGAATAAGAATAGGTAAGGAAGAAGCTAAACTATCATTATTGGCAGATGACATGATACTTTACTTGGAAGACCCAAGAAACTCCACCAAGATGCTACTAGAATTAATACAGAAATTCAGTAGCATAGCAGGTTATAAAGTCAATACCCAAAAGTCAATAGTATTCCTCTACACAGACAACAAACACACTGACAGGGAAATTAGAGAAACAAAAACACCGAGAAACAAACACACTGAGAGAAAATTAGACAAACAATTCCCTTTATAACAGCACCACGAAAAATGAAATACTTAGAAATTAATCTAATGAAAGAAGTAAAATCTGTTCAGTGAAAGATCACAGAACTCTGAAAAAAGAGAAGGAAGAGGATTTCATAAAATGGAAATATATTCCATGCTCCTGGATAGGAAGAACCAACATTGTGAAGACGGCCATACTCCCAAAATTGTTATACAGATTTAATCCTATCAATATACCACCAGCACACCTCACAGATCTGGAGAAATAATTCATAAAATGTATCTGGACCCAGAAAACACCTAGAATAGCAAAGAAAAGGAAGGAGATTTTATAATTCCTGACTTGAAATTATACTACAAATCCACTGTGATAAAATCAGCAAGGTATTGGCAAAACAATAGACATGAGGATCAATGGAATAGATTAAAAGATGTAGATAAATTAAGAATACACTCAAACATCTTATCTTCAAAAAAGGGGCCAAACATGTTTACTGGAAAAAGAGAGCCTCTATAAGAAATTGTGCTGGAAAAACTGGCTCTCTACATGCCGAAAACTAAAACTTGACCCAGGTCTATCACCATGTAATCAAAACGGATGAAAGATCTAAATATTAAAATGGAAATACTAAATCTACTGGAAGAGAAAATAGCTGGAAATCTTGAAGATACAAGAAGCAAACATTTTATGAAGAAAAATCAAACTGTAGGGGAAATACTGGGAAGTATCAACAGCTGGGACCTCCTCTTATTGAGAAGTTTCTGCATGTCAAAAGAAACCACCAATAGAATGAAAAGACAACCTACAAATTTTGAAAAAACCTTAACTGATAAACACTCAGACAAAAGTCTTTCTTGAATATATAAAGAACTTAAAAAAATTAGAGCCAGTAAATTTAAGGACTCAATCCAAATAAAGGGCATCTTAAATGAATAAACACGTCTCAGAGGAAGACATACAAGAGGCAAATACATGAAAAAAAAATGCTCCATATCACTAGCCATCCATGAAATGCAAATTAAAACAACATGGAGATAGTATCTCACCCCAGAAAAAATGGATATCATGAAGAAATCAACCAAAAACAAATGCTGGAGAGGCTGAAAAAAACCCTTCTCCACTGCTGGTGGGAATGTAGACTGATGCAACCATTATGGAAATCAGCGTGGAGACTCCATAAAAGACTAGGACTGGAAAGCCCATTCAATTCAGCTTCCTCTTCTAGGAATTTTCTCAAAAGAACTGAAAACATTATATCATAGTGATATATGTGCACCCATGTTTATAGCAGCACAATTTGTGATAGCCAAATCTTGGAAACAACCAAAATGCCCATCACCTGAGTAATGGATGAAAAGATATGGTATTTTTATACAGTGGAGTATTACTCAGCTATAAAGAAAAACAAACTCGAAGCCTTTGTAGGTATGTGGATGCCACTTGAGGCTATACATAAGTGAAATAAACTGGACTCACATGGTAAATATCATATTATCTCCCTAGTGTAAGAACCCAAAAGAAGAAAGAAAAATTTAATGGTATGATAAACACAGTTAAATGGAAAGAAAGAGAACTTAAGGATTTAACAACAAAGAGAGAAAAATGAGAAAAATTGGGAAATAATGTAGGAACACAACCATCTATGTATATTTTTTAAGATGGATAAGGCAATATTCCTAAGAATTTCTATTAGGATATTGACAACAGCAGTTACCCTGTAGACCTTGTTCTAAATTAAACAAAAATAGCAGTTAATGTTCAGAATTCTCAGTGTGACTAACTCTATATGTTGGCATCAGTGAACTAAGCAACCATATTAAGGACAGCAATGTGTAGCACCAAAACCAGGCTTGACATACCTGTCATCTTGGTCTTCTAAATATGCACTGTTTCTAAATACATGTCAATTCTTACTATACTCTCTTTAAAGTAATTGTTTTAAGAAGGTAACAAAAGAAAATGAGAGTCAAGAAAAAAAATTTGAGATTTCTTAGAAACTTGTGATAATATTCAATCATATGTCCCATCTTGTGCAACTATATCTGTTAATCTGAGCAAGACATTTGATGATGAAAATATATAATATATCAATCACTGTTGGTCGAATATTCTTGTTTTGAAAATTTGTAATGTGTGTATTATTATATGTTACCCTGTTTCTGTCTTTGCTTTTTCTTTTCTTGCTCTTTTTTGTTCTTCAAAACAAGAGAAAATTATTTTTAAAAATAAAAAAATAAAAAATAAAGAGGAAACTCATTCTTGCACTGATACCTTTCAGAATAAAATCTCTGGGAGTACCTATGAACAACACAGAATGATTTCTGTCTTATATCACATAGAATTTTTTTTTGTGGGGGGGAACCAGTGATTGAACTCAAGCACTTATTGTACTGAGCCATCTCCCCGGCCCCCACATAGAAATGTTGAGTATCATGTGATTTATTTAATTTCAGTTAATTTGACATATGAGAAATATATTTTAATATTTCAGGGCAGATGAGGCTGAATGTATTTCTGATATAATTTAATAAACACTTTATTCACATGAATATTCAGTTAGCTTTCTTTTCTCCATCATGCCAATGAATAAGTAAACAAAATAATTTTTATACAAAAACCCTACTTTAAAAAAAAAGATAGCATAGATTTGTAATCTCTTGACCTGAAGAAAGATGTTCTGGAAGCCATGGTCCAGAGCATCCAAGCCTTTATAAACTGGTAGGTAAAGGACCACCTTACTTGTAGGAGACCTGTACATTCCACATGTAGACATTTCATTTGCCTGTTGGGTGTCATGCACTTTTGGTGAGCTTCCCCAAATCATCATGATGGAAACAATAATAGGTGAGACTTCTGAAAGATAATTAGCCCATGGGAGCATTTCACCCTTAGCATATAGGTTTAGGTCAAAAGGGATGGCCTATTGTGGGCAGGACCTGAAGGCCATGTCTCCCTTCCCAGGTCCTTGCCTCCCTCCCTACTTCCCGTTCACTGTGCTATGATCAGCTGTGCCCCACCATGCACCTCTGCCAAGCTGCCGTGCCTTGGAACAGTCAACCACCAACTGACACCTAGGCCAAAATCAGCCTCTCCTTTATTCTACAGCTATGGGATATTTTCTTCCAGGAATAAAGAAAGTGACCATGACACCTGGGCTCTATAAAGAGAGCTCTTAAAAGCAACCTATGCCAAGGAAAATAGCATCACAAAGTAATGACTTTGAAAACTAAAGTACTGGCTGATATGACCAGCGATCTCAGAACACGTGACTGAGGGAGAATGCTCCATAAAGTGCTGGTTGTTCCTGGCTGCAAAACTCATATGCATTCATCAGTTTCCTTTTCTCTTTTAGTAAGGCTGCCCTCCAAAGTGATTGTTCTCCAAGATGTAGAAATGGTTTGTGTGGTGTGCTAGGGTATCTCAGGACCTTTTCAACCTATCTTTTGTTTGATGTGGGGATTAATGCCCTAAATATTAGAAGTGTAACATTTTCATTAAGACCAGGTTCAGAATTTAGAATAAAGTCCCTAGGGAAGCCCTAAAGATCCATTTTTGGAAGAGAATGCCTATGTTTATAGTTCCAGTTTATAAAACATGTACAAGGCACTTGGCCTCTGAACATATTTACAGAGAAGGAAAGCACCCACAAAACAAATACATGATTTCTTGCTCAGCCTGGGCTGATAATCTACGGCTCTCCCTTTCAGGCTTGAGTTTCCCTTTCCCAATAGATAAACTCACTGTCCAGTCAGAGGTTCCTGAGGACTGTCTGTTGTTAGCTCCACAGTTAGGTTCGGATCCCCTCCGGTCTGACTTAGTGCCAGCAACTTAAAAGCAGACAAATAAAGACTCCTACTGATTAGAAGCCTTCACAGCAGCCCTGGGGTATGGTTTGCATCTAGATGTCTCTCCCCCTCCCCAAAGCCTCATATACTCGTAGCGACTACATGTAAAGTGTGTGATCAAGTGTGTGATGCTGGGATGGTCTGGCACAGTTCTGAGAGTGGGCAATGGGAAGGCTCGCCCTGTGCGTCAGTGCTACCTGCCTCAAAGAAGGGCCTGGATAGAATAAAGGGGACACGACTTGCTTACTGCTTACCATTTTGCTGTTTTTCTGCCTTCTACCTGCCGTGAACACCTTCTCCCCTGTGGTGCCCCCTGTCATAATACTCTCCCTTGGAGCCAGGGGATTAAGAACTGAAACCTCTGTAAACTGTGAGCTAAGTAAATCTTTTCTCCTTTAACTTTGGGTGTTGGGCATGTTGACTTATCAACGAAAAGAACAGTAACTAAGAATCTTGCTTTGGAGTACCATCCAAGGCTATGGGGACAGTTTTCTGACACTGTTCTTCTGGATTTGGGTTCTTTAGTTCATGATTCCAGCTCTTCACAGGAATTTGAATGAGCAGTTTCTAGCTTCACACAGTAGTTTCTCAAGAGAGGCCTGAACTTTGGAAACCATTTACTTATATATAGAATACATTAATTATTGAAACTGTCCTACTAATCAGTTTTGAAACTGTCTCATTGCTATTTGTTTCTCAATAAAATTATTTTTTCAAAAAAACTCTAATTCAGAGGGTGGGCAGAGCCAGCCACAAAAATAAAATAAAATAAAATACCTATTTTGAAATAAACTGAAGTATATTTTGTCTATCCTGAGAAGCAGGCCACTGGATAATGCATTAAACCACCCCTTTTCAACAATTAGTTTGTTCATAAAGAAGAAAACAAAAGAAATGATCTGCTTTTTATTTTATAGTGGGGGAAGGAAAGTCAAGGAAATTAGAATCACAATTGTAGAGGAGGGGGTTGGGGACTAGTGACACTAACATTGCAAGGGTATAAAGGAGACTGACAGGAAGCGTGGAGAGGAGCAGCTGTCTGGCCTCATGCCCAGGAGAAGGTGAGGACACCTGCTGAGGACGAGTAACATCTGTCATTTCCACCACTGTACCCATGATCACTTTAGTGATTTGGACCTAATGGAAACTTAATAATTTTCATCGTTTATGACATCAACTCTATAAATATTTAACATTATTTGTTGAGTAAAGGAATAAATGAACTGTACCACCTTATCAAACTCATCGCATTTGGAACATTGAAATGGCTTCCCTCCACACTGACAAATTATCATTCAAACCCTGTGCTTGTCACTCCCTTACCATGGTTTTATTGCATCTTTACATTCTCTTCAAAAGCATTTGCTTGCTTGCTAGCCTCTTACACTATTTTACTGAGATGCATTGTCCTTGTTGTACACTTTTGGAGCTCATTGTTTGAAGTGTTAGAGGGAAGGATCATTGTCCACACTGTCCATTCTGCAGATGCACCTCTAGAACTTCACTGTTAAGAACGTGGCTGCTGTGAACATTCACACAAACATCTTCTGTGAAATGTGCACAAAGGTGCTGTTGGGTATGTCACTGCGATTGTATTTGTTGAGTCAGGATATATGAATAGATAAACAAGATGCATGAATAACCAAGAGGTGAGGTGAAGTTGCTTCCCAAAGTGGTTGCAGAAACTTAAAATCCTGTCAGCAAAGTTTAAGAACTGTTCTCTCTTTTATGCTTTCATATGCCTGCAAGCATCAGACTATTAAAAATACACAGTGGCAAAGTTGTCTGTATTTGTGAAATGATAACCTCAATATGGTCTTGCTAATCACCAATGGCATTGATCAGTGCTTCATTTTTATTAGTCACTGCATCCATTTCTTCTAGTGCTTTTTCACTGGGTTCTCACAGTTTGCAGGTTTTGGGTTCTTTTTGGTAATTCTTTTTTCCTACCTTGTCCCAGGATAGCTGGTGACTTATGAGGCTAGCACAGTGGACAGAAGTAGTACCATAATGCACATGTGGAGGAATTTTTCTCAATTCTCATTCCTCAGTGCCAAGACTTCGGGCTTGACATCATCAGAGAAGTGGGTGAGCATTTGGTGACTTGCAGTTTCAGCAAAGTGGGGATGATCAAGCACCACGAGAGCGGGTATCAAGTGACATTGCTATAAACACCTCGGCTTCCAGTAGTTTCTGGCACCCTCAATGCCAAGCTTAGATTTTGCTTCTTCTGCCCCTGTTTTTATCATGACCCATATCAAATTCTGGTCATATCTTATATTTGTGGGTGTTAGAAATAATTGCTCTACAAGGAAAGTGTTAATGATACCTAACAGTATGTGGGCAATTAATATGTGCCGAAGAGTGAGCTAAACCCTTTACTTGTGAGCTCATTCAATGTTTGTCACCACTTTATGTAGCAGATGCTGTCATTATTTCTATTATGTCTGTCCCCAAGCACAATGCTCAGCAAGCTTTCTCTGCTAATGGCCAGAAAGGGCATATTTTAGTCCTGGGTGGTGGAGTGTCTCTACAGGTACTCCTCTGCCACCATAGTGTGAAATAGACCTAGACAGTGAGAAATGAAAATTCCAATGTCAGTACTTAAGAAGCAGGTAGTAGCACAGATTTAGTCCAAGTCCACTTGCTTGCCTGCCCCAGAATGTTGTCATCCATGCAGGAACAAGGGCAGCATTCATAGCTACTGTGAGCCTGGTTGCCTTATGTCCATGCCCGTGCACACAACGGACAACGTGTTTACAGTCTGACTTGACTTCACACAGCCTCTACTGCAGCAAGAGCCCTAACACTGAATGCAGTGACTCTGTACTGAGCATTTAGGGTGTTGTACACACTAAAGATAGTGTCAAAGATAGAGAAATAAAGCTTGGTTTCTGTCCTCTAGATGAGACCAGTGGCAGGAAAATAGGGTGGGTGAACATGGAATTCATAGCATTGTAATAGAAACAGGCAGCCAGTGCTACAGAAACACAGATGGGAGACTCCGTCAGTTCACAGGTATTGCAGGGTGCCTGCCATGCTCCAGTCGCTGTGCTAGCCACTGGAGATGGAGAAGGCACAGAACAGATACGATTCCCACCCTCATGTAACTGAGGCTGTAGTGGGAAGCTCTGTTTACACAATTTAGTAAATATTTGCAAGTGTAAAAATGCTCAGAGGAGGTAATAGAGTACCATGGAAGCATCTGAACATGTGGCCTCTGGGAACAGGGGATCTGTCTGGATGATGAGGTGGTGGCACAGGAACTGAAAGCTGAATTAGGGCCAGACCGGTGGAGTTTGCACACCAAACTAAGGAATCTGGGCTTCACTCTGGAGACACCTGGTAGGCATCAAAGATTATTGAACAGGTGAATGACAAGAGCAGTCCCTTTGAAAGGAGACTCTGGCAACCATATGGAGAATAAATTGGAAGTAGAGTCTCGAGGTCAACAGACTCAGCCTTCCCTGGCCCTGGTGGAAAAAGCTTTAGTGAATGCAGAAAGATGGCAGGAGGGACAGTGCTGTCTTTTGTGAAGCAGCTGGAAAAATCCAAAGGGAGAAGAGGTCCTAAGAGATATTTTAATGAGCAGTATATTAATTTGTGTATCATTTTTCTATGGTATGAGTCATTACTTATCATTTGCCAAAAGACGCTAGACCTAAATCTTTAATCTTTTAAATATGTAAGCAAAATACCTACTGTTTATTTGCCTGTTAATCTTCTCAGAATCTGCTTTCTTGCAGTGGAGTTCAAAAGCAAAATGGTGATAAATTCCATGTGATTACAGACTGTAGCGTTGTGGTATCAAAATATATAAAATTTGTCCTATGAGTGCTGCTTAACAAATCAAGAATTTTGTAAAAAGGATGCAAAGGGTGCATTTTCCCTGCTCTGTGAACTACGTAATCCAGGGGACTACAAGAGCCTTTCTCTGTCAGTGGCTTCTCCATGGATCTGACCAAGAGAGTTCAACACACATGGCCTATCCTCGCTCTTCCCTTCCCACATTAAGTCCCCAAATGTACTTGGGAGTCGCACCCCAGGTCGACTTCATTCTTGCCCCTTTGGCTCACCCACCGTCTGAACGGGTTTACAAATTCTATGTGGGGAGCATGTTAGACAAGAAAGACGGTGAGAGGCAATGGGGACTTGACACAGGCAGTGGCTTCTGGTCGAAGGGCTGTGGCTCAGGAACGCCACAGCTGCTGTCTGCCTGGTGGCACTACGGTTTCATTGCTGATGCGTCATGAAGTTGGAATCCCCTATGGGAACCGAAGTGTCTCACAGGCAGAAAGAAGGACTTACAAAGCTGCAGGCGGTAAGCGCTACATCTGGGGAGCGAGGAAGGGGTTACACGGCCCTGGGGCGCCCTTCAGCCACACTTACGTGATCAGAGCATGCGCAGGGACATAGCCATCGTAAATGACAGGCAGCTGAGCATTTCTGCAGCCTTAGTTGCTTTTAATATCTGCATCCTAATTTATTTGACATCTGCAGAACATCTAAAGAAAATATTCCAGTATGGGATGGGCAATCCGGGTGCTTTCTGAGTTCATCAAATATCTCACACTCCCTTTTGAAATGTTTTCAGTTTTGCAAAACTCAAAATGCATTTTGCCAAACATGTTCTCTGTTAATGTTTATTTAGAAGGGAATTTAATCCGTATGCTGCTGATGCATTTACACTTAACTCATCAAAATGTTTTACTAGAGTCATTTGATGTCCAAGAAACCTTTTGAGCCTTTTTTATAAGCCTCTTCAAGCCCATTTTGCTTCGAAACAGGAAGTCGCCTGTTACTAACCATAAACGAATGCAATTCCCGGAAGATTTGGTTTCATTTAAGACACTGAGAGACCACAAGGTCTCAGCCTACCCTGAACTCCACAGAAAAGATTTTCTCCTCAGCAGACGGAGAATGTGCTGTGAACAGACGAGTCGCTGTTACGATTTTCCAAAACAAAATCCTTTATGAAGAGGCATCTTTCATACAACTCCTGGGAATGACAGTTACCAAAGCAGCGCGCTAAATCATTGGCTTCACAGGCTGCACCTGGCCAATGTCACTGTCTCCTATGAATCTACTTACCATTCAGAGCTCACTTGCTCATATTAATAGAACAAATAAAACAGAATGGGAGATAAAGACACAGGAATAGTGATTTCTCGCTTCAGGAAAACCTTCCTGAGTTACAGACTAATACAATGTTCCCAACCATGAGCCAGGGAGCCAAAGCTGATATAAACACAGCCTCCAAGCCACAGAACATGACTTGTTTCAGGCTTAATTCTGTGAAGTCAGGCAGGAAACAAGATTTACCCTTCTGGGAAACTTTTGGCATTTGCCTCAGGCTGCGCCTCCTTATTCTGCTGTCCTTACCATCCGTTACAACTATCTGAAGGAAATCAAGTTTTTGCCCAAACTAAGGCAAAAGAGAAATGTCTCCATCTGAGTCCCATACAAATCCTTCTGTTTGACGTGGCATTAAACAATGGAGAGCGCTCTGCCGTGTCATGTTGGGGGGGGGGATCTTCATTGCTATCTTAGGCCTTTTGGCTGTGAAGGGGAGTAAAATTACTTGGACAAAAGCCATTTTACAAACACAGTAAAAATAAATTACAACACTTAATAATTGAATCTTAAACTTGTCATTATGGCAAACTCTAAATTATTCCAAGAGCCTCCTTTGCTGGGACTTGGCAAAAGCACTGGGTGTCAGAGGTCAGTTTTCATGTATGAGATCCAGCTTAGGTTGTTACTGCACAGGCTACAGAGTAAACTTCCAAGGATGAATGAGCCATTGAGAAGTAATTCAGACTCCCTGAGACTTTAAATGAGTCCTGGAAGGTTTCAAGCACTCAATGTGATAGGCTACCAAAAGTATGGGGTTTTTACTCTGTGCATGGGTATGGAAGGCCTTTTCTTACTATGCCTTTATGCCACATTATTTGAGTCATGTTAGGTAAAAGCTGATCAGGCAGTGACAGTGGCATGCTTTGGTCTGTGGCCCATGCTCTCACCCTGAGCACAAGGTCAGACAGAGTGTCTACACTGGATTCTGGGAGAAACTGCATTTACAGCTGACTTTGCTTACACATCTGCATTATTAACTTATGGAAGGGCTGTTAAGGTTGGACCATTGCATCGCTTCATTCATTTTCAACTGAAAACTGTATGGAGAGCCCACTTTCTTTAGAATATGATCCAAGCTTGTCTTCAGTGTGACTGCCTCTAAATAAAAATCTTCAAGACATTCAAACAAAAGAATTACCAAAGAAATAGACATCTTCAACAATACCTTTCTAATAAGTTTATGAAAAAATAATGTTAAAAAACTTTGTATTCAATTCTAATGTTGCTACAAATAGTTCATTAGAAATCCTGTGAAATCACCTGACCTGTTAGTATATGCGCCTGAATACTCTGGTCAGAATTTTTCTTTGCTCCCTTGAGCTTATGAATTGTTTTTCTAACCAAGGTGCTATGGCTTGTGTCTAGATGGACCCCTAAAAGGGGTCATAGGTGGGATTTTTCAGAGGTGGCTTCATATACAGAGTGTGGCACTGAAATTGATTCATGGTGCAATGTAGAGCTCAAGGGTCCTAGGATTAAGGGTGTGAGCACTACCTGCCCTAAGCAACCTGGCTAAGATAGAAGGGATAGAAAGATCTGTGGGTATCTCATTGTTTTGCTATCTTCTTCCCACCATGAATTGTTTTTCCTCTGCAATGTCACTCTGCCTTTGGGCCAGCTGATTTCAGACTGAAACCTCTACAAATGGTAAACCAAATAAACCTCTTTCCCTTTTAACTCTGAGTGGTGGGTAGTTTATCCCAGCAAGAGAAAAGTAACAAAGACACAGGGTTATACATTCACAAGTGTCTAATTTAAGTAAGGTCACTCATTTTTTAGAGCCATATATGTGTGCCGTCCTCGACTCAATGCCAGTATGCTCTTGGTGAGTAAGTCATGGAAACTTCATGGATGTTCTAGAAATCATCTCACATGGGGAACTAGTTCATTGAGCTTACCACAGCCATATCACACATTTCTTTCTGAATGGAACTGTTTTGGAAGCATACAAGTGCCTTGTAATGCATGGGGCATGTGATCTACTTTCACTACTTGCTTCTGAAGTATTAGACATGACTCTTTTCATTTTGAAGTTCTTTCCTTTTCCTAGGAACTCCCATAGAAACTCTAATTTGTACATACCATTCTGTCTTCATAACTGCTGTTCCTACTGGAGCTTTAATTTTTCTTAATATTATGATAACATTACATTTGAAGAGTCCCAACTTAAGGGTTAATCAAAGAAATGATTCCTACTTCATAGAATTTTGAATGCATTCATACTTTTCAAATGATCCGGCTCACTATCCTCTTCCTTTAGTGCCTGAGAAAGCTCAAGAAGTGTTTCTAATTTCACTTGTCATTGGCTTTATTGGCTGGTCAGTTCTTACACAGAAACCATGATGTATACCATAACTGCGTTTGTGCAGATAGAAATATTTACATAAAATTTTTGAACAATAGTTGTAGATTATTGGGTGAACTCTAAAAGAAACAAACCATAAAGCTGAGTATGCAGCTTAATGGTAGAGCACTTGCTTAGCATGTGGGAAGCCATGGGTTCAATCTCCAGCAACACATACATATACACTCCACAGTCAACATTAACAACAATAGTATCAACAAAATGTTATGTAAGGCTTTCAGTTTTTGCCAAATAATTGATGTCATTTTAATCAGTCCTCATAAAATTCCTGTTAGAAGTCCTGTTTTTTTCTCCTTTTCTATCTCGTTCTTCTTATTCTTTTCTTTTTGTTCTCATTATTTAAATTTTTTTTCTTGTACTTTAGGGAAGTGTGTATAGGGTGTTCAGGGTCTCACTGCTAGGTTGGACTCATAGTGATTTTCTTGTTTACAGCCTCCCAAGTGCTGGGATTATAGGCGCGCACCAGCACGCACAGTCTCATTCGCCACCTCAACACTCTGAAGAAATGGGGCCAGCATAGCAGGCCCAGGGATTGAACCCCTGGCCCCTGCACCTGCCTACAGGTGCTTTAATCCACTGAGCTATTTGGCCAGCCATTTTTTGTACTGATTTTGACTTTATATTTTTTCAGAAAGTAGTTAATGGTTCTTCTGGGAGGACTCAGTGTATAAGGAGTGAACTTGACCCTTGATGTCAAAGAGCCCTGACTATAAGAAAAGTCTTTTCTGCAAAGTCTCACCTCTTGTACAACTGAGATAGGAAGAATTTTCTTTCTCACCATGCTTTTGCTGCCTTAAAGGGAAACTATTCTAGTGTGAGTGTCTCTTTCTTGTGTATTCACACAGGTTGCTCCTGTTTATAAAGATCAGAGAAAGGAAATAAAATCAATATCTACTTTTACTAATGCAATCAGATACTACCAAAAAGAAAAAGCACTATGTAGTTGTACCCAAACACGGCCACTTCTAGGTGAAAAGACAAAACCCTAGAGCACACAGTCAGGGAGGCACTTCCTTTGGGGGTCACTGACCTTGAAGCACAGGGTTCACAGCTCAGAGTAAACACTGACCTCAAGTTTATACTAATCCCTCCCTCATATGCCTCACCCTAACCTTATCCTGTACCATAAACATGGTAGCAGGAGCCTCTCTTTCACCAACACTCAAGCCCACTCAATTAAAAGTTCACTAAACACCCAGTTTGTGCTGTCTTTTGTAGAAATACTGAAAAACATTTCCAATCATGTTCCACAGGTCTGTACTGAAGGAAAATTCATCCCACTGAGAAAGTAAGCCATGTAGACTCAAAACAAGGGCACAGGTTATAGCATCAGCCCTGTGAACTCTGCAGTCATGTGAGATCAGAGGCTGAAAGACTCAGGATGAAGGGATCATACTGAAGAGGTCCTCAAGGATCAGCTCTGTGATGCAAAGTGGGCTTGGGTGAATGAGACCAGGCCCTGCTGGACATCTATAGGACTCCAAGAAGAGGGCTGATATGGCCTGCAGGAAGACGTGTGTGTTTCTGAGAAAAGGAGCCATGTATTGAAAACTTTGGGGGTGGATTATGCATCACTTTTGTGGAGGGAGTCAGAGTGATGGATGGATGGTGTGTCCATCCAAAATGAATGCATTGCTCCAGAATGGGTGCCTCTTAGTTTAAAATTTACTGTAAAGTGATTACTGCTACAAAGTGGGTTTGATATGTTACAGGGAAATTGAAGTTGGAAGAAAGGAAACAGCAGAGGCTGAAATACCCAAATTAGGCATCTCATTTGTGACATTTTTGTTACATTCTCATTTCTCTTGAAGTTGGCTCTACGGTGCACTTAGCAGTTGTTGTTGGCTCTGGCCTCCTTATTGTCTGAACCACAGCTGCTCACTCTGTCATTTGCTACTTTGCTCACAGAGCACGTGGATGACTTTGGCATCCTAAACCAGGTCACAGCCACGCAAGGTCAAAAATGAGCGCTCGCTCCGGATGTGCTATCTCTGTAGATTCTGGCAGCAGCTGGGCACAAGGAGGGCTACTAGTAAGGGTTTACCAGCTGCCTGCTCTGGAGGAGAGATGTGGAGAAAAATTGAACTTGATTACTCAATGTGGAAAGTTCTGCATGTGTTGTACTTCGCAATGTTTGGACTGACCTGAATGAAATTTCCAATGGCTAATTTCATTTCTAATCCTTGCTTGAGCCAGCAAACCCCACCTGCAGGGAATGGTTTTCATTGCCTTTTAGAAGGGTCAGCACCCCATTTCCTGTCAACAGGAGCTGAAATCATGAGCAGGGATTGCTGCTTCCATGATAGTGGTAGTTGCTTGGGAAGGAGTCTCAGAACTCAGACTTCTGTAAAAGTTCTTGGCGTAGGGTCAAACCAGAATGAACAATGCAAAACCCACAAGCCTCTTAACATACAGATATCTGAGCTGAGGACACTGAGGCCCAGAACAGTTTACGAAGAAGGTAGAATTATGTAACCCTGTCACTCACTAGGGCTCTTTTCCAGTCCAAACTACCTCGGGACTAAACAGTGCACATGGCAACAAAATAAACTTGATGTGTGCACTCTCTGCATTGTTAAATAGAGCATGCTCTCCATACTGATGTATAAATCACCAAAAGTGCAAGAGTGTGGCGCCTCATTTACTTACTGTCACTAGGGAATTAACTATTTATTACAGATAAATATTCCAAATAATTGAAGCCTGTGAATTTAAATGCCAAAACTTCAGAAAATATTAACCACATATGATGAAAATCCTTGTAAGCATTCCCTAGTGTCTTGAACATAGTCTTTGGAGTCCAATTTGACTTTCAATATATTTGAGAGAAACGAGTGGAAAAATGAATGGCCAGGCATATGGCTCTATCTAATTTTTGCACAGCTTCTGAATAACTAGGAGGAGCGAACTACTTTTAGTCTCATTTGACTTTCTTGTTTTATTTTTTATTTTAAGAGGAGTCATTGGTGGACTGAAGAGGCAGTTAGAATATTGCTGGGAAGAAATTAATGACTTAATTTGGAGAAGGTGTGAAGAGGAGGCTGATACTGCTGGACATAGATCTCCTGGCCTGTTCTAATCAAATACATCTTGGTAACAGGGCAACATAAAAATAAGCGGTCTGGACTTCTGCCTGTGATCTACAGAAATGGTGGAAATCAGAGAAAATACCAGAACACTAGAAATAAGGCAAGTGAGTCCAATCTAAATTGTAATGATCACAAGCACATGGAGCACATGAATAAAGAAAGCGGTCGTCTTTTTCTCATTGCCTCTCACTCCATATCTGACATTCTTGCATATCTCAGAAGCATTGCCTTCAAAATACAAGTTGGCCACCCCCCAGGATCCTGACCCATCCAAACACCTTCACACTTCCACTGCTGGAGCAGGTGGACTCATTGGCCCCAAACCATCACCTTTCTCTACATAAACACCTCCTCCCTTGCCTCATGGTAAGCAAACACTACTTCTCTGCCTCTTGACTTTGCCCTTTGTTGTGTGCCCCATGGATAGAAGTAGAGGCTGGATGTTGGCTTGCTTGCTTGCATGGTGGAGCTCTCTCCCAGGCCTTGCCATTACCTGAATGAGCTTCCCAAGCTCACTACTGCCTGTCACCAAGTACTCATGGAGCAGACCTGGGCAAAGCAGCACATTTAGGCCTGCAGCTTGAGGAAATCTACCAAGCCAAGGGCAAATTAGGTTCGCTCCCTCCTAGATAACACCCAAAGCCTGGAAAATAAGTGAGACTGCCCACGCCACCACAGAGGGCACCACTTGTGGCAGAGTACTACTCTAGCCATAGATTACCTACTCAAAGAAATTGCTGCAGTGATACTGATCACCTTAATCCTTTCCTACTTCTTTAATGTTTCCTTGATAGCCAAGCCAGAATTATCAGCTGAGACAAAAGTCAGATCACCTCTCTCTTTTGCTTAAAACTGTCTAGTCAATGCAATGCCAAACAAGGCCTAAATAGCTTCTCTGATCTCATGCCTCTGCCACAACCTCATGGTTCTGTTAATCTTCTACCAGCACAAAGGAGGCATCATACACAAGGAAGAGAAAATGTCATCTAGCTGGGAAACATCCAAAAGGCAACATTGCACTTTGCCAGCAATGGACAGACACACCATATGTACAACTCCATTCACAACTGCATGTGTAGGATACTCCAGCATTTTTCTTGCTACGTGGAAACCAGACTTTATAATGTCAGCTCAGAACTAATATGAATTGTGCTGGGAAGTTTTCAGTTATGGTAGTTAAGTTGAAAACCTTCAAATACTTCCATATCTGGCAGTGTTTCCTTCCTTTTCATTTAAATTATGATTTAACAGGGTACAGATTTTCAGGTTCACTATTCTGAATTTTGAAGATAATTCTCCAATCAGATTTTGGAACTTTATGGTCATTCTGTCTTCCATACCTACCCCTGTACTTCTTGGGTTTAAATTCTAGATCATTAATTTGTCCTTTAATAATTAATACTATAGAAAGCACAAAATATTTCAAATATTGAGAAATGTCATAAATTTTGGTAACGTTATTCAACTGTTTGCCACAGTTATTTCATAATAGCAACTTAATTCTACCATGCATAAAGCTTCTGCTTGTGCTTTAATTTACATTATTGTTTATTGCTCCTGATTGTAGCCCCTCAGGGACTCCTTCACGTTCGGGTTTTCCTCCTTCCTTGGGTGACACCTAGCTGTGTCTTTCATTTCCTTCTTGCTCACAACACGATGCCCTGTTTCCCTGTCTATATAAGCCATTGTTCATGTGTAGTGCCTTCAGAAGGAAGGACAACTTCAGAGGACTCCAGCATAAATTTGTACATCAAACAAACCTCCTGGGGTGGGGAAGAAATACCAAAATATCAAAAACATCAAACACATCTTTTTTTGTCCCTATAATAAAATACCTGAAATAATGAAATTATGACCAGAAATGCTCAATTCTGGATCACAGATTTGACTGTGCATTGGGCTCCTCAAGTAGGCCTGTGGTGAGTCCCCTCCTCATGGAAAAACAAGGCAGAGCAAACCTGCTTCCTGTGTGAGGCAGGGAGCAGAGGGAAGGGAGGGAAATCAGGGCTCCCAGTCCCTTCCAGGCATTTACCACCCACCCACAAATAGTGCCCCATGGAATCTGTATGTCCCTAGTTTCTGCATTGGCCCCGGATTGATGGTATCTAGGGCTGAAATTTTCCTGTGTCCTCTCTGATTTCTCAGAGTTGTTAAGACTTCTTGACTTTTGAAATATTAAAGCATTGTTCCCCCAATTTCTGATCAGCAGGATGAACAAATGGTACCTGTTCTCCTATGACTCACTTTCTACCCATTGTGAAGGGGAGGAGCTCTTGTCCTGGAAACTTCCCTTTGGGCAATTTCAAAAAAATAAAAAAATGAGTACTCTTATTAAGCGGACTTGTTTCTCTTTTTTAGAATAGAGCTGCCTCTGGGTCATGCATCTGTGTGTATAATAACCTTTTCTGTCTGTTTTTCTTTTATATGTTTAAATCTGGAGAACATCTCAGCACCTGTCCATTCCGAGGTCTTCACGGGTCTTGGAGTGATCAAGAACGTGAGCTTCAGACAGATCATGTTGGACGGCAGCCCAGGCCCATTATTTTCTCATTGCAGGACTCTGTGGAGACATTAACCATTCCATGCTTGAGTGTTCTCATATGCTAATTGAAAAAAAGAAAATCGACCTAGTCCTATTTCATAATTTCCTTAAAGATGCGAATGAATTTCTTAAAACAGTTATTAGAATAAAATAAGGGCCCTAAAAATGTAGTTGCCATTTTTATTTTTTATGTAAGACAAATAAAGAGGTGAATAGTACCTATTATCATAACAATTGCATCAATGCCATATAATTTTAAAAGATTATTTTTTATTTTAAGGGAATTTTAGATACAAAACTATATAAAATAAAATAAATAATACTTTACTGTTATGGTAGCTATTGCTATCCTTAATTGCAAAAAAAGAAAAAAAAAGAGCCCCAAATAGTTTCCATTATGTTTAGCAACAAAATGCACTTACACACTCCGTCCTTTTTGATTTAATCATTATAGAACTCATGACTGTTTAAAAAAATGATATAAGCATCAAATTGTTATTTTCAGAAGACACAATTATATAACTACAAAACCCAACAAAATTTTCTGATCTCACTTAACTAGTGTACAATTTGGACATCAAATATATCAACAAGAAAATACTTGAGAAAACAAAAATTTTGTAAAAACAACAAAAGCATTGAAAAATCCAAATATTTAGAAAAAAGAATTAAAAAACCCCAGAACTAGAAAGGTGACTTTGCTGCAAACTTAGAAGGAACAAATGGATCTTCCAAAGATATTTAAGCAGCTTAGTGACTCTTAGAGGCAACCTGTCTCAATGGTTATAGAGCAACAGAGTTAAAAAGATTCACAAAGCGAGGTCAAAAGGTGGCCCCCACTTTCTGCCGAGTGACGGTGGCAAATTAGGTAGCAATTCTGTGCTTCTTAGGCCCTCACTGATGGTGACAGTGGTGGTCCAGGCCTCCTGCAGCTGTTCTGGGATGCGACCCATGAGCTCCATCCCGACATTCGCTGGGCAGAGAGCAGGCACTAAGAAGGCCACAGTTGCAGTTAGACTTCGCTGTTTCTATTGCCCTGATGCTGTCATTCCAGACTTCATATAGATTCTATACCATCCTACAAATTGTATAGGATTTGGCAAGGCAATATATTGGGAAGTTTATTAAATATCTTACAAAGTTTCTTTAATAAATAACTTAAATCTTAATAAATAACTTAAAATGAAGTTAATAACTGTACTCTTTGATAAATAACAAATCATTCACAGCATCATACTTAATTGAAAATAAAGTAATTTGTAGCAATTTTCTCTATAGGTTTATAATTATTTACATCAAGACAAAATTAAAGTAGATGTATGTCTAGGAAAAGTATTTGCAATTTGACATGACTACATTTCTTCATAAATTATTTTACAAAGATCTTCAATTGCATGTCTACTTAAGATATCTTTGAATATATAAAATAATTTACAAAAGGAAGAAAAAAAGTATGACAATTTGGAATACGCAGTTAATTGTATCAGCTGGACTAAGTAGCAGAAGTGCAAGCCAACACAGAATACTCTTTCATTCCTTCCTGATTTTTAATAACAATTCCAATCAGGGTGACAGAAGAGAAGATACCAATGAAGGCATGATACACACGAGCATTCATATTCTGTGCCTGCAAAGGGATATTGGGGAATCTTAAATTAAACAAAACATACCATATAGTTTTAAATATTTATTCTATTCATTTTACTTCCAACACTATACATCTTTCTGAAAGAATTAGAAAAGTAGATTCAAATAGGTGCAGAAATGTAACAATGCAACATGATTTGTAAAGAGGTATAGCTTAAATATTGTGTCATTTGGAGGAGTCTTTGAAGCTCACTCTACTTCCTATTTATCTCTTTTTTATCTTCCTTTTTAATTGTGCTTCTCATGTAAGAGAAATCATGCAGTATTTAAGCTTTGTGCTCCATTTTATTTAATATTATGTTGTCAAATTGAGTATAATTAAGTATATTAGGATACATTTCTGCTGTGTGATACTATTCAGCTTTTCAATCATGGTCTTTTGTTCTACAAAGGATTGCATATCTATTTCCAAGATAGTAAAAATGTAGAGATTCATCGTCCTCATCAGAAAAGTTGGTATATTTCTTTTCCTCTTGTTGTTTGTTTTCTTTTTTGTTCTTTCTTTTATTTTTCTTTTCTTCTTTTTTTGAGACAAGTTCTCACTATGCAATTTAGGTTGCCCTCAAACTTACGTCAATCCTCCTACCTAAGCCTCCCAAATGCTGGGATTACGGGCATGTGCCACCACACCTGAGGAAGAGGTCACATGTTTCAATCAGGTCTATTTTGTTCAATCAGGTCTATTATAACTTATGCTACCGCATAACTTATAATAGTTGGATCTTGGAAACAACATATATGATTATCAACAGATGAAACAATAAGAAAAATGTGGTATTAATACACAATGAAGTATTACTTTGCCACAAAGAAAGATAAACTTGAGCCATTTGTGGGTAAATGCATGCAATTTGATAGCATAATATTAAATAAAATGGCACACAAAGCTTAAATACTGCATGATTTCTGTTACATGAGAAACACAATTTAAAAGGAAGATAAAAAAGAGATAAATAAGAAGTAGAGTGAGGTTCAAAGACTCCTCCAAATGACACGCTCAATTTTTTTAAAACACTTCAGTGTATGTTAATTTATTCCATTTATACTACTAACTAATCATAGTGTTTTGACCAGAAAATTTGTGCTATTATCTGTTTGTTTCTGTGTTGGAAGAATCTTTTTGGTTTTTGTCTTCTAGTAATAACTTTGAAGATAATGACAAGTAGTGTAATAATGACTGTTCTCTTATTATTTGGTTATAAAAATATCTTCTACTTTTTCATAAAATCAGAAAAGTATAATAATAGTTCTTCATATCCCAATGATTAGAAATACCTAAGACATTCAAACCTTTAAGAAAGTTGGTATTAAGTAGCAAAGTGGTTAAAAACAGCAAGATTTTCATAAGCATTTAAACATTACGTTTTTTAACTAACAAATACTAAAATGTTTTCCATTCCATCAAATGGTATTTTAGAAATTGTGGTCAACACAAAGGATGTGTCTTGCTGGGCAGGGTAACATAATACAATCTGTGTGGAGTAGAAACTTTAATGATATATGCAGTTTTGTTATTAAAACTGAGTTATATGTTTTCCTCTGCTCTGGAAAATTGTGACCTAGTATAACATATCTTCACATTGTTTATAACTCAAGGAAAATCAACATTCTGGGTTCCCAGTTCACACAGTAGGAATTACATTTGTTTTGGCCAAATATAATTTATATAACTGTAAGGAACAATAAAACATGAACTGTACAGTGTTTTCTTACCTAAAAATAATACAGACCTTGTAAAATGGGAGAGATTATTATAATAAAGGAAGAGACAGTAACTTAAAAGTCTGAAGCTCATTTTACAACACTTTGTAAAGCTTGTGCAAATACACAGACACCTGTGTGCCCACTTTCGTTGACCTGTCCCTGGGAGAGAGTCTGCATGGTAATAGATAAACTTGTGTGTGAAACTTTGGTATAAAATTTGTTTAGACAGAAGTTCTTTCCTAGTCAAAAGCCATTTCAGTATGACTTTTAAAAATGTCTCAGGCTTTTTTTCTCCTGTCTTCGAAGATCCATCATTGAGGATGAAATTATCTGGTCTGTTTTATTTTAATATGGTCATCAAGTTAGTAAAACACCCATTCTGGATATGAGAATTGGAAATTTAATGGATGAACAGATGAATAGGCATTTAGCTTTAAATGTAACTTGTCTGTGCAGGACTTGACTCAATTACTCTACTCTCATCTAAAACACAATCTTATTCTCAAAGATGTGAGCTAGAAAGATGACCGCCTAAGGGACACACAGGAGTCACACTGAGCACATACTGTGACAAACTGAATGCATGTACTGAAATTGCTGATTGCCAAGTGAATCACTTACCTAGAAAAAAGTAACCTTTGGGGGACATGTACTATGTTGGGGGGAAAGTACACTATTTCATATTTAATTTTTCAAGTTTAAACCTTTCCATAAACTCGGTATATTAATTATTCCTTTGGGTACCACAGAACTAAGGACCCTAAATCTCCAGGCGTGTGTGCCCATTCACACAGCCACAGCAGCATGGAGTTCCCCTACGCTAAAGGCCATTTGGCAGCAGAAACCACTCTGGCCTTGTCCCCTGGAGGATCCACTGAGTGAACACTGCAGATGAATAGCAGTCACAGCTTAATCATTTGGCAGACAGTCATCCATCATTCTAGGTGACATCTGTCCACTCTGGCCCTTCTTATCTTTCCTCAAGTTCCAATTTTTTCACATGCATAACCAATCTTCTTCTCCTAAGACTTATTTAGTTTTGAAACTTTGTGGGTCTCCAGAGTAACTTCTGACGGGGGCTTACAAGTCTCACCATCTATTTCACAATAAGGCTTGACTTGTATCTAATGGTATCTGTGAGTCTAATCAGTATTTCCCCAACTGCCCACTTTGACTACTTATTTAAAGAGGCATGCTGGCTAAGCAGCCCAGGTTCTCAGGAGCTGATTTGGATCCGTTTCACAGCGTAAGAGTTTGCAGTTTCCATAGAGTTGGCTCATTGGGCTTGGGGCCAGACACTAGAGGGTGCTTTAGAAGTATGATTTGATGATGAACTCAGATGTTGCCCTCTTGCTTTTCAGAAATCACTCCTGTAAATCAAAGCTTTCAAAGTTGGTCAGTGTTTTGCCCTTTCTTTTGTGGATTTCTTCAAAGGGGGAAGGAATGCCTAAAAAATAAACATTGAGCAGCCATGACTATATCCCAAGGAGGGTGGAATAAAAATACTAGACAGACTTATAGATACATAAATATTTCTGTGAGATAAAAAAAAAGAACCCTGTGGATATCTTGTAAAAAGCCTACTGGAACTTTATCAGTCAGCAGGACTTTGTCAGAAGAAAATGATCTTTTGAGGGACAAGGGAACATGTGCTTTCTGCCTCCCCACCCTGTTTCCTTGGAAGCTAGAGATAAGCATAATCTTTCATGTTGGTGTGAGATTTCCTTCTTCTAACTTTAAGAGGCATTATTTTTATAGATGTTACTTTGAGAGATGGTTATGAACTGTGTGGTGAGGACTTCACTCTGGTTTCACAAGTGTAATAAGCTGGGATAATTCATGAGGATTAATTAGTGAGGTTAATTAAAGTACTCAAATGCATTGAGGTAAGTGCCACAGTTAGACTTTAGTAACACGACTCTTCTAATGTACAGAATAATCTCATTCTTTTT
The DNA here is from genome assembly GCF_000260255.1 of Octodon degus. Classification (NCBI taxonomy): domain Eukaryota; kingdom Metazoa; phylum Chordata; class Mammalia; order Rodentia; family Octodontidae; genus Octodon; species Octodon degus. The sequence goes on along the minus strand of NW_004524595.1, from coordinate 14,286,109 downwards.
CCTCTATATATATTTGATGTCACCATCTTTCTATTCTTATTTTCTCAGACTCCATCATTATGAGTTCATCCCCTCATCGTTTCTATCTTTTCCTTAATGTCATAAATTCTTTTTTTTTATTTATTTGAGAGAGAGAGAGAGAGA
>NW_004524595.1:14284394-14285102 GCF_000260255.1 Octodon degus | reverse complement strand
CCCCTACCACATTTCCTATCTTTTCTCCTTTCTCGTTCTTTGTTGTTTAATCCTTAAATTCTGTTATTTTCCATTTAACTGTGTCTATTATACCTTTCAGTTTTTATTTCTTCTTTTGAGTTCTTACACTAGGGAGACAATATGATACTTATACATTTAGATCTGGTTTATTTCACTTATGGGTATAGCCTCAAGTTGCATCTACTTAGCTATGAAGGCTTCAAGTTTATTTTTCTTTATAGCTGAGTAATACTCCATTGTATAAAAATACCACATCTTTTTCATCCATTCCTCAGGTGTTGGGCATTTTGGTTGTTTCCAAGATTTCTTTATCACAAATTGTGCTTCTATAAACATGGACACACATATATCACTGTGATATGATGTTTTAAGTTGTTTTGGGAAAATTCCCAGAAGAGGAATAGCTAGACTGAATGGGATTTCCAGTCCTAGTTGTCTGAAGTGTCTATCAAAACTGCATCTGTTAATGTGAGTACAGATTTGATGATAAAAATAGATAATATATCAATCATTGTTAATCAACTATTCTTGTTTTCTTTAATTTTTTATTCATTTTAATGAGAGAAAAATATAAAATAGCAATGAAAGAATTTTAAAACAGGCTAGTAGGAAAGTTACAGTAATTAATACATTGCATATAGTTGTCTTCATAGTAGTTATTCAGAGGACAAGATGCAGACATGATAT
>NW_004524595.1:14276951-14284294 GCF_000260255.1 Octodon degus | reverse complement strand
AATCTTTTACTCTTAGATCTGGTACAAGACAAGGATGTCCTCTATCACCACTCCTATTCAATATAGTTCTGGAATCATTAGCTAGAGCCATTAGACAACAGAAAGAAATAAAAGGAATAAGAATAAATAAAGAAGAACTTAAATTATCATTATTTGCAGATGACATAATACTTTACTTGGAAGACCAAAATAACATCACCGAGAAGCTACTTGAATTAATACAGAAATTCAGTAGCATAGCAGATTATATATTCAATACCCAAAAGTCAATAGCATTCCTCTACACAGACAACAAACACACTGAGATTGAAATTAGAGAAACAATACCTTTTACAAGAGCACCGAGGAAAACGAAATACCTTGGAATTAATCTAACCTAAGAAGTTAAAGATTTTTTCAAGGAAAATTATGGTAATCTTAAAAAAGATATCATAGAGGATTTCAGAAAATGGAAAGATACTCCATGCTCTGGGATAGGAAGAAACAATATCGTGAAGATGGCCATACTCCCAAAATTGCTGTACATATTTAACGCAGTTTTATCAGACTACCACCAACATACCTCATGAAGGTAGAGAAATCATTCTTAAAATTTATTTGGAACCTGAAAAGACCTAGAATAGCAAAGGAAATCCTGGGCAATAAAGACAAGGCAGGAGGCATTACAATTTCTGACTTGAAATTATACAACAAGGTTGCTGTGATAAAATCAGCATGGTACTGGCAACGAAATAGACCTGAGGATCAATGGAATAGATTAGAAGATGCTGAATCCCCAAAGAACTTATCCACCTTATCTTTGTCCAAGGGGCCAAACATATTCACTGGAAGAAAGATAGCCTCTTTAACAAATAGTGCTGAAAAAACTGGCTCTGTACATGCCAAAAAATAACACTTGATCCAGGTCTATCACCATGCACTAAACTAAAGTCAAAATGGATTAAAGATCTAAACATTAGAGCAGAGACACTAAATCTCCTGGAAGAAAATGTAGAAGGAACTCTTGAAGATATAGGGATAGGGAAAGACTTCCTGAACAGAAATCAAATCGTATGGGAAACAGTTGAAAGAATTAACAACTGGGACCTGGTCTTACTGAGAAGTTTTTACACGTCAAAAGAAATTGCCAACAAAGTGAAAAGGCAACCCACAAATTTCGAAAAAAATCATGACAAATAAGTACTCAGACAAAGTGCTACTATTTAGAATTCATAAGTAACTATAAAATATTAGGGCCCCATAATTTAAAGACCCAGTCCAGAAATGGGCATCCGAGATGAACACACATTTCTCAGAGGATGTTATTAAAGAAACGAATAAATATATGAAAAAATGCTCCACATCACTAGCCATCCACAAAATGCAAATTAAAACAACATTGAGATATCATCTCACTCCAGAAAGAATGGCTACCATAGAGAAATCACCAAACAACAAATGTTGTAGAGGCTGTGGGAAAAAGGTACCCTTCTCCACTGCTGGTAGGAATGTAGACTGTTGCAACCGTTATGGAAATCAGTATTCAGACTCCTTAGCAAACTTGTACTGGAAATCCCATTTAAACCCACTATTCCTCTACTGGGAATTTTCCTGGAGGTTCTGAAAACATCATAACGATATATGTGTGCCTATGTTTGTAGCAGCACAATTTGTGATAGCCATATCTTGGAAACAACCAAGATACCCATCTCCTGAGGAATGGTTTCAAAAGATGTGGTATTTTTACACAATAGAGTATTACTCAGCCATAAAGAATGATAAACTCAAATCCTTTGTATTGAAGTGGATGCCACTTGAACATATAATCATAAGTGAAATAAACCAGACACACATTTGTAAATATTGTATAGTTTCCCTAGTATAAGAACTCAAAAAAAGAAATACAAATAGAAAGGTAAAATACAAATAAAAGGAAACCAGGAACTCCAGGACTAACTAATTAAAACAAGGAAAGGAGAAGAGCTAGGAAACATGACAGTGACAAACCATAGAGTTACATGTAGATGATGGGCGAGGCAATGATCCTGAGAATCTTCAGAAGATTTTTTAATCTAGCACTTAACTGGAAAGATTCTCACCCTGACTAACTATATATACTGATACCTGTGAATTAAGCTATTTCACTGCAGATGGTAATCTGTAATAGGAGTTTCATGCTTGGATTGCCTGTCATTCTGGTCTTCTGAATATGGGCTACTTGTCATGACATGCCAGTTGCTGCTGTAGTGTCTCTCAGGTAGTTGATTGTTCAAAAAGAAGGGGGTGGTGAATGAAGGCAAGAGACAGGAAAAGGAAAGTTGTGGGACTGTCCTGCTTCAAGGTTGTATATTGTTAGATTTTTGGACTTATATGTAAACATAAGAATTATATAATTCTTTATGCCTGTTTTAAAAAATATGTTCTTATTTTAAATATTTTTTATCATATTCTGTAGGGACTTAAAATTCAATGTATCATAACTTGTTGAATAGTACCTTTTCCATGTTATGCCTAATATTTTTTATATTCGTACAAATAATTAGGTTAAGCTTATCAGCCTAGATTGTATGGTAATAACAATAAGCTTGTCTTCTGGAGGGTTAACAACCTAACTTTGAAGACCAAAATTAAAGAAAACGAAGGGCCACAATGAAAGTCTACATTATGGCCCTAGCCTTCCAAGGTCAATTAAAACTCAGGAAATATGAGAAGTTGTACTGTAACATCATGTAACTCGGTAGTGTTCCAAATTTTCTGATCAAGGAGATTGTGGGGTCAAAGAGGAAAGTGATCGATGATGTAGTGTGTGCCTAAGGAGAGTCACATGGAGAGAAAACATTCAGGCTTTAACAGAGAGCACATTGACAAGCAATGGCCGTGATTCATCCACATGGCTGACATTGACAAAAAAAAAACTACAGTCTGAGGTACAGGATCTTAGGATAAATCCTGAGGATATTTCACTGACCTTATCAGACCCAAAAGCTACACCTCTTATTGCATAGGTCCTGCTTTCCCTTGTTCTTAACCATCCAGCAGAAAAGTATCAAAATGAAGTCTGATAAATAAAGCCATGCTGTTATTTTGAGCTGTAGGAGACTCACTTCAACAATTTCTGACATTGCCAGTGAAACAGAAGACCCAAAACTATTATGGACTACTGGACTCTTTTAGAATGTTTTGCTGAGTTAACACACCTATAATATTCAAATAACGATACTTAACAAAAAAGGGGATACTGATGAATGTCCATTTTGTATCTGTGTATTCAAATGGTTAGGAATGATATATATTTACATTCTCTTAATGAATAGAGGGATTTGCTGTAATAGTGTTTGTAAATAGGATATCATGTCTGCATCTTGTATAGCAAATAACCACTAGGAAGTTTGTATGCAATGTGTTAATTAGTAAAACTGTCCTACCAATTTGTTTTGAAACTGTAACATTGCTATTTGTTTCTCAATAAAATAATGGAAAAAATTAAAAAAGAAGTTTTCATGTTTTTTATATTACAACAGTGAAAAATTCTTTAACTGTAATAAATATGAGTTTTTGGCATTTTATCTTCTTAAAAAATCATCCATATGATCTAACACTTCTTTAGAGCTGGGGGGATAGCTCAGTGGCATAACTGCCTGCCTGGCAAGCTCAAGGTCCTGATATCAATCCCTGGTAATGCAAAGCAACAAATAATATCTAACATTTCTTTTTTCTTTTTTAAAAATAATTTTATTGAGAAACAAATAGTAGTGAGACAGTTTCACAACTGATTACTAGCACATTTTCAATAATTAATACATTGTATATTGTTGTCTTAGTGGTTATTCATTGTTCAAGATGCAGACATGATATTCTGTCTCCAATACTATTAGAACAAACCATTTTATTCATTGAATTAAGAGAATGGAGCTGTATATCTATCCTAACTATTTTGAGTATTTAGATACAAAATAGTCGCTCATTTTTGTCGGAATATTTTGGTTAATTTTGTCACAGAAGGGGATTCCATTGTCCTTTAAATATGGTACGTGCATAAATTCACCAAAATATCTCAATATAATCCAGTAGTCCATAATAGTAGTGGGTTTTCCGTGAGCCTGTCAATGTCCAAAGTTGTTGACTTGAGCCTTTTACAGCTCACATATTAATATGGCTTTCCTTTAATACTTTGTTTTCATATTTTTCTGCTGAATGGTTAAGAACAAGATAAAGCAAGACCTATATAACAAGAAATGTAACTTTGTATTTGATAAGGTCAGTCAAATCCCCTCAGGATTTATCCTGAAACCTTGTACCACACTTTGTAAATCCTTTATCAGTGTCTGCCATGGCAATGAGTCATGGCCATTGCTTGTCCAATGTGCTCTCTGTGAAATCCTGAAAGAATATTTTCTCTTCATGTGACTCTCCTTAGACACACTCTACATCATTGCTCATTTTCCTCTGTAGCCCTATAATCTCCTTGATTGGAAAATTTGGGACCCAACTGAGTTACATGATGTTATAGTACAGGTTCTCCTATATCTTGAGTCTTCACTGACCTTAGAAAGCTAGGTCCAAAATTTTGGTTGTCTTGCACCACTTCTATTTCTCTAATTTTTGTTCTGCAAACTTAGGTTGTTAAACCTTCAGAAAAGAGGCTTATTATTTTTACCCAGAACATACACAGTTGAGCTTAACCTCACTATCTGGATAACAAACATCTTAGACATAACATGGCACAGGTATTTTCCATCAGGTATTGATGCATTAAACTTTGAGTCCCTCCAAAATATGAAAAAAACATGATTAAAAATATTAAAAAGTAAGAATAAGCATTTACATATTTTTACACAAAAATTTCGAATTCTAACAATATACAGCCTTGTAGCAGGACAGTTCAGTGACGTTATTTTATTTTATTTTTTTGGTCTGGCAAATGCATTTATTACCCTTTTGTAAAAGCAAACATTTACTTGAGAGACAGTACATCAGTAATTGGTATGTCATGAACATCAGTACATAATTAGAAGAACAGAATGACAGGCATTCCAAGCATGACCCTACCATTACACACTGCTTTCTTCAGTGCAGGTGCTTTGTTCATAGGTATTAGCATATATAGTTAGTCATGGTGAGAATCCTACCAATTAACTGCTAGTTTCAAAACATGCTGAAGATTCTCAGGACCATTGCCTTTCCCTTCTTGTGCATATAAATGTATGACTTTGTCCCTGACATGTTTCCTAATTTTTCTCCTTGCTCTCTCTTCGTTGTCTAATCCCCAAGTTCTCACTTTGCTTTTAATTGTGCTATGCCTTTCTATTTTTATTTCTTCTTCAAGTTCTTATACTAGGAAGACTATATGATATTTATACATGTGGGTCTGGTTTATTTCACTTTTGCATATATATTCAAGTGGCATCCACTTATGTATAAAGGATTCAAGTTTATCATTCTCTATAGCAGAATAGTACTCCATTTTGTAAAAGTATTACATCTTTTTCATCCATTCCTCAGGTGATGGGCATCTTGGTTGTTTCCAAGATTTGGCTATCACAAATTGTGCTGCTATAAACATTGGTATGTATATATCAGTATGATATGACATTTTCAGTTCCTCTGGAAATGGTTTGAATGGGATAGCTGGTTTAAATGGGATTTCCAGTCCTAGTTTTTTAAGGAATCTCCACTTAATTTCTATAATGGTTGCACCGGTCTATATTCTCACCAGCAGTGGAGAAGGATTCCTTTTTCCCCCACAGCCTCTCCATTTGTTATTGGGTGATTTCTTTATGATAGCCATTCTTTCTGGTTTGAGATGGCATATCAGTGTTGTTTTAATTTGCATTTCATGGATGGCTAACGATGTGGAGCACTTTTTCATGTATTTATTCTCATCCTTAAATTTCATTCTCTGAGAAATGTGTATTCATCAAAGATACCCATTTCTGGATTGGGTCTTTAAATTTTGGGGCCCAAATGTTCTTTATTTCTTTATAAAATCTAGAGACCAGACCTTTGTCTGAGTGCTTATTACTCAAGATATTTTTTTCAAATTTGTGGGTTATCCTTTCACTATATTGGTAATTTGTTTTGACGTGCAAAAACTTCTCTTTTATTGAGGTCCCATTTGTAAGTTCATTAAATGTTACTCGTGGATTTTGATTTTTGTTCATGAGCTCTTTGCCTACCCCTATATCTTCAAGGGTACTTCCTACATTCTCTTCCAGCAGATTTAGTGCTTTTGTTTTAATATTTAGACCTTTAATCCATGTTGACTTTAGCTTAGTGTATAGATCTGGGTCAAGTTTTAGTTTTCAGCATGTAGATAGCCAGATATTCCAGCACTATTTTCTAAAGAGGCTATTTTTTCCAGTAAGCATGTTTGGCCCCTTTGTTGAAAATAAGGAAGGCTAGGGTTATTACTCAGTAGCATTTTCCTGGCATGCTTAAGGGCCTGAGTTCAATCCCCGGTTCTGCTTAAAAAAAAAAAAAAGAAAGAAAGAAAAGATAAGACTGCTGAGTGTGTTTGTAGATGTTTCCACATCTTCTAATCTACTCCATTGATCCTCAGGTTTATTTTATTGCCAGTATCATGTTGATTTTATCACAATAGATTTGTAGTATAATTTCAAGTTAGAAGTATAATACTTCCTGCTTTGTCTTTGTTGCCCAGGATAGCCTTTCTATTGCAGGTTTTTTGTTTTTTGTTTTTCTTTTCCACACTTTTATTGAGAAACAAATAGCAATGAGACAGTTTCAAACCAAATTCGTAAGACAGTTTCAAGAATTAACACATTGCATACATTCTTCCTAGTAGTTAATTGCTGTACAAGATGAGGACTTGATATCCTATTTATAAACACCATTAGAATAAATCCTTCTATTCATTAAGAGAATGTAACTATATATCTATCCTAAGCACTTTGAATACACAGATACAAAATGGACATTCATTTGTATGCACTTTTTTTGTTAAGTTCTGTTATTTGAATATTATAGGTGTGTAAACTCAGCAAAATATTCTAATAGAGTCCAGTAGCCCATAATAGTATGGGGTCTTCTGCTTCACTAGCAATGTCAGAAATTGTTGACCTGAGTCCCATATAGCTCAACATAGCAGCATGGATTTACTTCTTATATTTTTTTCCTTACCTCCCCTTTTTTTTCCCCACAATTTTATTGTAAACAAATAGCAATGAGACAGTTTCAAATCAAATCGGTAGGACAGTTTCAATAATTAACACACTGCATACATTCTTCTTAGTGGTTAATTGCTGTACAAGATGTGGACATGATATCCTATTTACAAACACCATTAGAACAAATCATTCTAATCATTAAGAGAATGTAACTACATATCTATCCTAACCACTTTG
>NW_004524595.1:14270818-14276851 GCF_000260255.1 Octodon degus | reverse complement strand
GTTAGAGAAGGTGTATTTGGAGAAGTCTTTAAAGGACCTTTCATACTTGAAACCAGTCCAAAGATTGTAGGAACTTGAGTTCAGCAAACTAACTTAATATAGTTCAATAGTCCATGATAGTAGTGAGTTATCAGCACAACTAGAAATTGTCCAAATTTGTTGACTTGAACCTTTTATGCCTCAGCATCTTAATATAGGTTTACTTTTTATACCTCATGGTTATACTTTTCTGCTGGATGGTTAAGACCCAAGTTAAAGCAAGGCCTATATAACTAAAAGTGTAACTTTTGCAATATGATAAGGTTTGTCAAGTCCCCTCAAGATGAGGCCGGGGAAATAGCTCAGTAGAATAAGTGCTTGCCTGACAACTACAAGGGCCTGAGTTCAATCCCTGGTTCTGCAAGAAAAAAAAATCCCCCTCAGGATTTAACCTGGAACCATATACTGTACCTTGTGGATCTTTTGTCACTATCAGACATCTGAATGAACTACAGCCACTGCTTGAACAATTTGCTCTCTGTGAAAGTCTGAGAGAATATTTTCTTTGTAGATGACTCTACATAGGCACACTATGCATCATTGAGCATTTTCCTCTGTGGCCCCATAATCTCCTTGATCAGAAAATTATACAACTCTTCTATTTTGAAAATCTGTAACTTATGTATTGTCATAAGTTATCCTGTTTCTGCTTTTCTTGCTCTTGCTTTTACTCTTCAAAATAAAAGAAAATTATAATTAAAAAGACCAACGAAGGCTGCAGTGAGAAGCAAATGAAAAGGCATAGTTGAGATATGTCTAGGGGTGCCTGCAGTCTAGGACTCTCACTAATTCTGTAGGGATTTAAAGTTCAACATATTAATACTTGATGGAAAGTACATTTTTAAATGTTATGCCTAAGATGCTTGGTATTAAGACAGATAGTGAGGTTAAGCTTAACAGCCTAGGTTGTATTGTAATAAAAATAAGCTTCTCTTCTGGAGGGTTAAAAACCTAAGTTTGCAGACCAAAATTAGGGAAAGAGGAGGGCCTCAAGGAAAGCCAACATTTTGGCTCTAGCCTTCCAAGGTCAATTAAGACTCAGTACATATGAGAATTTGTACTGTAATGTCATGTAACTTGGTAGTGTCCCAAATTTTCTGATCAAGGAGATTATGGGGCCAAAGAGGAAAGTGATGGATGATGTAGAGTGTGCCTAAGGAGAGACACATGGAGAGAAAACATTCTCTCAGGCTTTCACAGAGAGCACATTGGTCAAGCAATGGCCATGACTCATCCACATGGCTGACAATGATAAAAGATCTGCAATCTGAGGTACAGGATCTCAGGATAAATCCTGAGGGGATTTCACTGACCTCATTAGACCCAAAAGTTGCAACTCTTGTTGCATAACTCTTGCTTTATCTTGGTCTTAACCATCCAGCAGAAAAGTACAAAAATGAAGTATAAGAAGTAAAGCCATGCTGTTATGTTGAGCTATAGGGGACTCAGGTCAACAATTTCTGACATGCCAGATAGGCAGAAGACCCAACACTATTATGGACTACTGGACTCTTTATTATATTTTGCTGAATTAACACACCTATAATATTCAAATAGCCGAACTAAACAGAATAGGGGATACAGGTGAATGTCCATTTTGTATCTGTGTATTCAAAATGGTTAGGATAGATATATAGTTACATTCTCTTAATGAATAGAGGGACTTGCTGTAATAGTGTTTATAAATAGGATATCATGTCCGCTTCTTGTACAGCAAATAACCACTAGGAAGAATGTTTGCAATGTGTTAATTATTGAAACTGTCTTACCAATTTGATTTGAAACTGTGTCATTGCTATTCGTTTCTCAATAAAAATTATGGAAAAAATGGTTAGGATAGATATATAGTTACATTCTCTTAATGAATAGAAGGATTTGTTCGAATAGTGCTTGTAAATAGGATATCATGTCTGCATCTTCTACAGCAAATAACCACTAGGAAGAGAATATGCAATGTGTTAATTATTGAAACTGTCATACCAATTTGATTTGAAATTGTCTCATTTCTATTTGTTTCTCAATAAAATTTTGGGGAAAAAAGAGAATGTATACTGATGACCTAATAAATAAATATGTAGAAGGAAGAAAGGGATGCTTAATTCCAGGCCTTGAATGACAGCAAGATTTCAAGGGAGAATCTCATGTGTTAGAGCCAGTAAACACAGTGCAGAGTACCTACACAGAGCAGGGAGTCATTCTTCAGAGATGCACATACCTGGGGTGTACCTTGGGAGAGGAGGCTGGAAAGCTAACTGCTAGCCATATTCTAGAACATATGTGACAAAAGACCTCATGAAAACCATGAAATTGTTTTTGAATGGGCATCATCAAAAATGTTGAGTGTATTTAGAGCACATGTGGCCAGATCTAGCATTTTGGATGGAACTGATGATGAGATAGCATCGAGTGGTGTAGTGAGACTTTCAGGATGCTGGATTTACCTAAAGGAAGGAGACACTTGCTAAGGGGTGGAGAGAGGAAGAGTAAGATGGGTTAGGTAGGTCAAGACTTAAGAGAGGAGATTGAAGAAGTGGAAGTTTGAAACAATAATTCCAGGTTGTGATTGCTCGATATGTGAGCAGCAGTTTTAAATATAATAGCTTACATTTATCTTATTTGTGTAATAACTACTTCATTATTAAAATTATATTTCTTTCGTTTCTTAATCAATATCCAGTGTGCAGAAATATCTCTTTCACAAGGCATTCTGTACATACCACATTCAGTGACAATCATGTTAATATGTTCTCTGTAAGTACCTACAATGGGAAGAAGTGACACAAATCAGAAGTAGTGAATATTTAGTCACTTAAATATATTCAGTTTAACCAGGCAAGACTTAAAAATGTTTTGGCTTTGGGACATGAGTGCAAGTGTGTTTGTTTTAGTTTACCACACCTCAAATATTCTCTATCTCAAAAGCTCTTGGAACTTAAACCCTGAAACATCAGCAAACATTATCTATATTACTTCAAATTCATAAGAAATAATATTCTTTTTGTACGATGGGTAAGACACTCTATAAAAGTAGAAAGTGTCCTTTTCTTCATTGTATGGCCTGAAAGTATTGCTAAAGCAAAATAAACTGAGCTTCCCAAGAACATATGAATTTGAAATACTAAAGATCTAGGATATAAATATTGAAGACGCACATAAAAATTAGTACTGACCATGTAAATAATTTTTCTACAATACTTTCCAGTGGGAAAAAAGGAAGACTAAGTAGCAGCAACAGGGAAGCAAAAATCTTTTCAAAACTACCAACCCAGTTATTAATATTCTATACCCACAGATAGGTCAATTATTTGTCTTAAAATATGTTTGTGTTGATGAATCCTTACACAGAAATAATTGTGGGCTAATGGGAACTTCATGGACCTCTTTGCTAAGTGTTATAGACCAGTGTTTACCCGATGGTTTGGCTTTTCTTCTACTGCCCATGGAAATGAGCAAAGCATCCAGAGTTTCAGAAAAGGAGCATTAGGGACTTACCTTTTCCTTGATAGAAACTCACATGATGCACTTGCCAAATTGTATGTCAAAGATGAATTACATTTCCCTTGTACTCCAAGTATCCATATTATGCCTCCCCTAAATGTCTCAATTTTGAAAACCTGTTGCAGTACATCAAAAGTCTTATGCCCATCAGCAAAACTTGTCTTCCTTCTTGTTCTAGACATGAAGAGAAAGTGAAGATCAGCTCACTGGAGCCACTAGATCATTTTTAGAAATTTTCCTGTGAGTCCTAGACCAGGCCCCATGAGTCCTCACCAGGCCCCTACACACTCACGGGGGAGCTTCCTGCTACCCTGCGCAAGCGGGACCTTCTGGTGCCAGCCCAGGCGCAGTGAGGGTGAGACCCTCTTCCACCCCCTTGGGAAGCCCCGCATCACTCCGCAGCACCTCCCCTACTCCGGCCGCCGAATAGGAATTTCTGCTGCATTCCAGGAACCCCCAGAACCAGTCCTAGCCCAGGCTAGGTGAGTGTGTGGGAGTACTTCCTGCTACCCTGTGCCAGCGGGAACTACCAGTCCAAGCCCAGGCACAGTGTGGGTGAGACCCTCTTTCACTCCCTTGGGACACCCCCCACCTCTCTGTTGTACCCCCCACCTCACCCACAGAGTAGGAATTTCTGTCCTGTTCTGGGAACTCCCAGATCCAGTCCTATCCCAGGCCCTGTGAGTGTGTGAGAGAGCTGCCTCTCCCACCTACTACACCTTGTCCCCTCCAGACTCAGCTCAGGCCTGGCATACAGGCCTGGGGTGAAACCCTTCAGCTGCAATCCCTGCAGAGAGAATAGGGGATAGAAACACCCAGCTAGTCCAGGAGCAGAAAATATTGCCACAGAGGCACAATGGGTTCACCCGCAAGGGCAACAGCAGGAAGGAGTTGAGCACAGCAACCAGACCCAAGCCAGGCACAACTGAAAAAATGCAAACTTAGTAGATATGCACCTGAACTTCAGTAGCTACTAGGGTTGTAATTGTACCAAAGACCTACAACAAAGGTCAGAAGACAGTGCTACACAAAATGACAATGAGAAGGAGCAAAATGCAATCTCAGACCCCAAGCCCACTCATAGAAAGTGCACAGAATAACACAAAGCAAATTGGGAATCACACAGCTGAAATCAATGAATCAACGGCTTCTGAAATGAAGAAACAGCTGCACAAAGGTATAGAGGAACTCAGATTGGAAATGAGAAAAAAGAAATCCCTGAATTAATAACATCTGCAGTAAAGAATCAAATGCAGAAACATATGGAGAAAACCCAATGCTCACCCAGAACAAGTGCAGAGGACACTAGCTCAGCTCAAATGTATGAATTAATACCGTCGATAGTAAATAAGTAACAGCAGAAAGTCATAGAGGAATTCAGAGTGTAATTCTTTTCTACTAGCTCAGCTAAAAGGTATGAATTAATAGTGTCAATAGTAAATAAGGAACAGTAGAAAGTTATAGAGGAACTCAGAGCAGAACATTCTGAAATAAGAAAAAAATTCTCAACTAATAGCATATGAAGTAAAGAAGCAACTACAGAAACATAGGAAGGAAACCCTATGTGAAAAAAAACACTGCAGTAAAAGAATTTACAACTGCTTCTAAAGAAGACATTGATAAAAAAAATAGAGGTGATGAGAAAAATGATAGATTCCTTCAAAGAGCAATACAGGAAAGAAAAAGATAGTATGAAGCAGAGCCAAAGAGATGTACAGAAAGTTAAAATCTCAATCACGAGCTTTCAAAACCATATAAATGAAAGTGAAGACAGAGTTTCAGATCTTGAAGATGCTAGTGCAGCTAGTAAAGAGGTAAGAAAGGATCTCTTAAAAACAATTACAATGCAGGAAAAAATAATCTGTCACCTGCAAGATGATGCAAAGATGAACAATGTGAGACTAATAGGCATCAATGAGAAAGAATGAGTTAATACAAATGACATTAAAAAAAATATGGGCGGAAGTCATAGCAGAAAACTTCCCAAATATGAGGAAACAATCTGACATTCAGGTAACTGAAGCATACAGAATGCCAAGTAACCTCAGTCCAAATAAAAACACACGGAGACATATAACAGTCAAGATCCCAGAAATTCAGCACAAGAATAAAATAATGAAAGCAGCTAGGTTAAAGAAGCAGATCACATTCAAAGGAAAACCCATCAGAATTACAGCCAACTTCTCTTCACACAACATGAGGGCAAGAAGAGCATGGAGGAGAATACTTCAAGTCCTCCATGAAAACAAATTCCAGCCCAGACTACTATACAAAACTCTCTTTCAAATTTGATGGAGAAGTGAAATAGTTCAATGACAAAGAACAGCTAAAGAATTTGATAAACGAGACACACATGTGTAAATATCGTATAGTCTCCCTAGTATAAGAACTCCAAAGAAGAAATACAAAAAGAAAGATATAATACAAGGAAAAGGAAAGCAGGATCTCAAGGACTAACTAATCAAGAGAGGGAAAGGAGATGATCTAGGAAACATG